>NC_081847.1:58334891-58663539 GCF_963259705.1 Myotis daubentonii
TAGAAAAAAAGTGACTACTTCAATGAAATATATTTTTTGCATCAGGATGATAGATGGAAAGTCATAGAAAATAAGGAAAAGTTTGATTATTGCTGTTTCTGCTTATTTTTTTTCTTTTTCTTTTGTTTGTAGAAAATCTATTCTCAAATCATAGTCCATTCATATTCGTAATATCTTAGATTACTCATTCACATCTTTGTAACTTGTCTCAAACCTTAAACATATCTTCCCCCATTCTCACTCTCACATGATACCTAACTACTTTAGGCACTAAGAATATGAAGCAAAACTGAGAGTAAAAGAGAGAAAGGATTTGAAGACCATGAATTTAGATAACTCTTGCTAATTTTGTCCCTAACCTCTTCATATTGAAGTGTCCTGGGAGCTCAGTCTTGAACTTTTCTACTAATAAGCTTTTATTTAGGATTAAGTCTAAGTTTTAAATATCACCTATATACTTCTGACCTCTCCCTTGAACTTCATGATTCTCTATTCAATGACCTATTCAAGATTTCCAGTTGGTTGTCCAAATAAGTATCTCAAACTTAGTGTCTCCTTACAAAATAACTACTGATCTTTTCCCCAAAACCTGCATCCTGGAGCTTTCTCATTTCAGCTCATGGAAACTACTTCCTTCCAATTGCCTACATCAATAAATTTAGAGTAATGGCTATTCCTCATTTACTCCCATGGGGCACATCCAAACTATCAGCCTGTTCTATTGGTTTTACAAAAATATAATATCCACAATCCAATTCCTTCTCATAGTCTCTATTGCTACCACCTATCAAAGTCACTATCATGTACTGATTTCCCTTTTATTCTCTTTCTCTTGTGCCAACCCTGCCAATGTGATCCCCACAGAGCTAGAATGATCCTATTAAAACATAATTCAGGGCATTTCTTTCTTCTGCTCATAACCCTCCAATGACTTTTCATTTCACTCAGAGCAAACAAGGTTCGTAAAATGTCCTTTCATTTCTTACCCAAGCTATGCCACTATTTATCTCTCTGAACACATTGAGTGATACTCTTTAATACTCTTGTGCTTGCTTTCACTGTTCCTGTCACTCTGGCCTTCTGCTGTTCTGGGAACTCCCCCCAGGCCCTTGTATTGTAGTTCCCTATACATAGCATACTCTGCTCAAAGACATGGCTCACTCCCTCAGCTTCTAAAGTCTTCTTAAATATTATCTTTTCGGTTAGGTCTTCCCAGACCGCCATAACATTTTCCACTCCATTCTGTCTTAGCCCATTCAGGCTGCGACAACAAAATTCCATAGACTGGGTGGCCTAAAAGGCAGAATTTATTTGTCACAGTTCTGAAGACTGGGAAGTCTAAGATCAAGGTGCCAGCAGATTTAGTTCCTGCTAAGATCCATCTTCATGGTTTGCAGATGGCCACGTCTTGCTGCATCCTAATATGGCAGGGAAGAGAGAGAGAGAGAGAGAGAGAGAGAGAGAGAGAGAGAGAGAGAGAGAGAGAGAGGAAGACAGAGAAGTCTAACCCCATCCCATCATGGGGACCCCCTTCTCATCTAAATCTAACTGCCTCCCAAATGCCCCACCTCAAATACCCTCATACTGGGGATTAGGGCTTCATCATACACATTTATGGAGGGAAACAAACATTACCTTTATATGCTCATAATACTTAATAAACTGTATGTTTTATTTATAAATATTTATACAAATACACACATATTACAATATATACATATATAAGTGTTTAATTGTTGGCCTCACCTCGGTATTGTGTACACTCTATGAGGGCAGGAATATTTTATCTACTTTATTTATTTATGTATATCTCCAGAAATTAAAAAAGTGATTGGTTGTGAATAAAAATTTGTGGAATGAATGACTAAATAAGTCCAACCTCTTTCTTTATGAAATCTGAAAACATTCATGGAGATATACCAAATAGGCTAGAAAATATAGTTGTCTATTTAGTGAGTATGTAAGGAACATCTAATATTTAAAAATTGTTTCCACAATATAAATGTGTGATTAATTTTTCCCTCATAAAAATTTCTAATTCATTGAAAAAGTCCTTAATTGTTACTTTCCCTCCCACATAATACCACAAACTACACAGATTTGACTAAATAAAGTTTTCTAACACAATATTTGCCTTCATTAAATTCATACTAGCTCTGGAACAAAAAGCACATCTTTCAAACAACTAAGAAAGCTTCATGGTTTCATTGTCATATATTTTAGTAAGTTTATGTTAAAATGAGAAACAATTTAAGAGAAAAAGTATATAATACAATATAGTGAAATATGGGGAACTACCGTTGGTAACATACTACAGATTTATTAACAACTTAACATATTTATTTTCTTCATTTCTTATTTGACGTGTAACCCTCCAATCTATTTTTATAAAAGTTATATTTAATGTTAAGGGGCTAAAATTGACATTTAAAATATATAAAACATACAGTTTAAAAATCACATAATGAAACCCATGAGGATTTATGTTTATAAGAGAATTTTACCAAGTTTACCATTCCCAAAAGAGTTAAGTTGGATCTATAATAGGCCAGAAATCTTATAAATTCTGTCAAATGTTTTTGCAAAACAAGAATAATGTAAAATGATTTTTAAGTGATTGAGGTTACTAAGCAAAATTTATTAAAATGTACCTTATGTGTGGTAGTGAGCCATCACTATTAGGTCAGATTCAAATAATACATCCAGGTATTTCATCCTGAATTCCAAACTTATAGCATAATAATTAATTAAAACATTCCAAATGTGTTTAGAAATACAAATGATCTTAACATTCAAAAGAGCAACTTAAAGTACAAATGGTGGAAGACACCTATCAGAAGGGCTACCATCAATAAATCAACAAACAAGTGCTGGCGAGAATGTGCAGCAAAAGGAACCCTGGGACACTTGCTGGGAATGCAGACGGGTGCATCCACTGTGGGAAGCAGTAAGGGGCTACATCAAAAAATGACAAATAGAACTGTGTTATGACACTGCGATTCCACTTCTAGGACTATATCTGAAGAAACCCAAAACATTAATTCAAAAGAATATATGTGCCCTATGTTCATTGAAGCATTATTTACAATAGCCAATATTTGGAAGCAGCCCAAGTGATACCAGACTGGTGAGCAGGAATTTTTACCAGGGTCTTATCTCATGGAATGGAAGACTAAAGCCACTGATCAGAGGGGTCAATTGGGAGGGAAAGGAGACATATGTAAAACTTTACACAACGAAAAAATAAAAAAAAATAAAAAAGGGCAGGAGTTTATTGCAAACAAACACAGGCTCCCAGCTCACTTCCTCACACGGGAGATTCAAATTGTTCCTCCATCCCCACTCCTTCCCAAGCCCCTGGTGGCCACCCCCCCCCCCCAAGCATGGACCTGGAGAGCACTATTGTAAGTGAAATAAGCCAGTCAGAGAAATACAAATACCATATGACTTCATATGTGAAACCTAATGAACAATATAAACTAACAAACAAAAATAGAAACAGACTCATAGATAGAGAACAGACTGATAGCTGTCATAGGTGAGAGGGATTACAGGGCTGGGTGAAGAGATTAAGCAAAACCAAAATCATAAAAAAAAAACCAAAAAAAAACAACAACTCATACACACAGACAATAGTATGGTGATTACCAGAGGGAAAAGGGTAGGGGGAGGTAGAAGAGGATATAGGGGAGATAAATGGTGATGGAAAGAGACTTGATTGGAGCAATGAACATGTAATGTAATCATTAGTCACTAAATTACAGAACTAGATGCTAGAAATACCACTATTTTGAAAATTCATTTTAGTATCCTCCTTTTATGAATTCTATTTGGCAAAGAGATTTGGAAAATTCACTAATTTTTAAATTTATATTAACCTGAAACCTATGTAATTTTATTAACCACTATATTCAATGAAATAAAAACAAAGGTAGTGGTGGGGAAAATAAGACATTTTGGGGAAAATAAGACATAGCAATCTGAATCTGTGTCAGTAACCTAATGTACATTCTTGACAGCCTATACTTAAGTCACTGACCCTTTCTCCACAATCTGGTCTAGCAAGACCTGTTTTCGTAATTACTCCCAATTTACAAAGGGGCCAATAAACAAAGACTGTAACAGCTTAGCTACAAGGGAGGTCACTGACACCACACAGACCAGGCATTTAGGTACAATCTCACTCCCCCATTCTGACTGACTCAGGAGGGGCTGTGGGAGCCACCACAAAAGCCTGGTAGTTGGGCCTCAGGATTTAAAGAGAAAGCTTCCTCCATATTGACTTACTCAGGATTTGGAGAACTGACCCCCTGAGTCACTGTACTGGTACATGTGAAACATCTGAAAATAAATGGGTTTCTCCTGGACCTCCAAGTACTCCTATGTATTTTTCGGTCGCCTGGTAAATTCTGTAACAGTAGGAGGGAACAAACTGGAATTTTGAACAAAAATATATGTATTTTTTAAAACCCAGAGCAGTTTTCTTCTTTTAATTTACTTTTAAAGAAGAGAATTTTAAAAAAAAGGTTTGTCTTTCAAATAATGTAGCTTTAAGCCCAGTTTATAACAACAAAGAATAATACTAGAAATACCACTATTTTGAAAATTCATTTTAGTATCCTCCTTTATGAATTCTATTTGGCAAAGAGATTTGGAAAATTCACTAGATAATTTTTAAATTTATATTAATAGGAACAACACAAATTGTTTACTATTATTTAAAGTTATTGATGATGGCAATCAATAAATAGCA
This sequence comes from Myotis daubentonii, assembly GCF_963259705.1. Taxonomy (NCBI): domain Eukaryota; kingdom Metazoa; phylum Chordata; class Mammalia; order Chiroptera; family Vespertilionidae; genus Myotis; species Myotis daubentonii. The sequence continues at coordinate 58,339,645 of NC_081847.1, forward strand.
ACATTACAACATAAAGTTTAAACATAAGTATTTATGTTCTGTTTGCCCTTAAAAATCTATGATTTGCATGAATATAATTCAAATATATTAAGACTATTGGCCAATTATTTCTGACTTTCAGGAGGAAAACAAATTCATAAACACACATTGCTTAAAACATAATTAAATGTCAGGAGTTCCCAAAGGACCCATGATAGAAACTGGACTCATTCCCTGCTGGGTGTATATCAAGCATCAATAAGCCTAATTAAGAGTGTGAAATATTGGAGATTTGGATAAAAAACTAAATAAGGACAGCAAGAAATAGCAATGAGAGGTGCTTGGGAAAGGCTCTGAACTAAAATGTAAATGACTAAATGACATCAAAGTTCAACTAAGATAGTATTAAAGATGGTATTCTGACCTAAAAATGTCTTCCTAATATATGTTATTCCTACAAGTTTAGCTTGTTTCTCTTACTTAGGGACTCATTAAATATTTAAAAGTCAGCTTTAAAATTTGAAGCTACTCTGTAGGGTTATATATTAAATTTTGATCAGAAAGCTTCAAAATGGGATTTGAGTATAGTCCTCCGAGAGATACAGTAGGACCCAGTGAGAAGAAGGTGCTGTTTCCATTGCCAGGAACTTGCCTCTCACACCTTCAGACTTTTGATCAATGCTTCACGCTGGGAGATTAAGTTCCCTCCTATCTCTAAGGTTAAATGCTCCACTAAACCAAAATATCCTTCAAAAAGGTGCCTTTGCCTTCTTCTTATTCAAGTATTGTTTTATGCATTGTCTCCTACAGCCTAATCAACAGATTAAAATCCTGTCACTTCCTACGGAGCCTAAGTTGACACTCCCAATACTCTAGCTTTCTCACTCAAGTATTTTTGAGTTGTTGCTAAAAGTCAAAGAGATATCAAGAAAATGAAATATCAAAGAACACAAAAACCCTGTGCTTGGAGTGCAGTTTTGCGTCACTGCTATTTGCTTATTGAGGAGACCTGGTAAGAATCCAACAGACCCTTTCAGAAGCTCCATTTCCTGTTGCTTGCCATTCTAATGAAAGCTGTATTGTTATAAAAGAATAAATATTTAACATACACTGTTAAATAATTTGTGTCCCTCATCCCACCCACCCCCCCAAAAAAATAGATCATGCTGCTAGCACCATAGCAATCGATACTAATTATCCAACTATTTTATTTATTGGAACTTTCTTTTCCTAAATCAGTTAAAGAAGGAGGGTACGTTGTACAAATTTGCAATAGACCAATGAACTTTACTTTGGTTAAAATGAGAAATATAGATAGTCTCTAAAACATGTTATGTGAAGATGTGGCAGGCTATAGTTTTATTTGGTTTCTTACCATTTCTATGCTTCATTTGGCCCCAGAAAAGCCTTATTATAAAAGACCAGTTTATTCCATAAACTTTAATAGACTTCAATCTGGCATTTAATCCATCAAACCCCTTTGCTCAACGGAGAAAGGTTTGCAAAGGTTTTCCTAGTGAGTTGGCTAAATCAAGAACCCTGAACTGATTTGCTTACATTGACAATTACACCCATAAAACCTGGCCAGAAGAAGCTAAAAGGAAATTCAACCCTTCTGTATAAATTAATAGCTTCCTGGTCTTGCTTAAAATCCAAATAAAGTAATGAGTAGTGAATCCCCTATATCTCAGATGGGGGGAGGGGGTAGGTTGAGTTACGGTGCAGACATGGATCACTGCTCAGGGCTCTTCAGATCCTCACCAGAGAGAAAAGAAGTTGTTTTTGCCACGACGACCCTGATGTCATTAGCCACTTTTCACCACAATCCTCCAAAAATGACCAGATACTTCCTGCACCTGAGTGTTGCCTCTCTCTCTGACACTTATTTTAAATCTCCCCCATTTGGGCTCTTTCATCTCTCTACTGTTCCTTTTTTTTCCCTTTATCATGAAAAAATAAATGCATTGCAATCCTCTCCGGCCCACTCCCCAGCTGGTTGCTTTTTTCTTATTTTGATCTCAGATGCTAAAATGTACTGAGCACATGTACAAACACATACACACACACACAACTCCCAAAATGATTTGATCCAAATGCAGGTGGTAGCTTTCAAGTCAAAGATATTTGGCCCTAGATACCAGGTTAGGTTTTTCTTGTGATAAATAATAAGGAAATTTTGTATTTTTTTGCTAAAATAATAAAAGTCTGTTCTATAAATTGATACAGGATTGTCTGTTTACCTGATGACTTCCAGAAAGACTTGAGGGATTAACCTAATTGCACTCGGGCATTTTCACAGCGTTGAAGTTCCAACTACTATACCTTGTTATTAAACATAGCACTATAATATGAACAATACTAAGAATCTATGTCATGAAGCTTTTAACCTGGATAAATAGGTATTATAATGTCTAGCTTTTACATATACTCTTTACATCCTATATAATAGGTAATATGCAAAATGACCATCATGCCGTTGCATAAGATGGCCGTCCCCATGTGGTCAAAGATGACCAACAGGGGAGGGCAGTTGGGGGTGACCAGGCTGGCAGGGGAGGGCAGTTGGGGGCAATCAGGCCAGCAGGGGAGCAGTTAGGCATCAATCAGGCTGGCAGGGGAGTGGTTAGGAGGTGATCAGGCTGGCAGGCAGAAGCAGTTAGGGGCAATCAGGCAGACAGGCAGGCGAGTGGTTGGGAGCCAGTAGTCCCGGATTATGAGAGGGATGTCCGACTGCTGGTATACCTAAACTGGCAGTTGGACATCCCCCAAGAGGTCCCAGATTGGAGAGGGTGCAGGCTGGGCTAAGGAACACCCCCCCACACACCGCCCAGGGCAAGAATTTCATGCACCAGGCCTCTAGTATGTTAATATATATTCAAATATGCAGAATAAATGAACATTTTAACCAAATACTGACATATAGTATGACAAATTAAAACGTAAGAACATAAAGGAGAGGGAGGGGTGAACAGGTAAAGCACAGAGGAATTTTAGGGCAGTGAACTACTCTTCATGATACTATAAAATTATACATTTCTTAAAGCCCATGTGATGTACAACAGCAAGAGTGAACCTGAATGTAAGCTATGGACTAGGTGATGACATGTCAATGTAGGTCCATTGACTATAACAAATGTACCACTTTGGTGGGGGATGTTAACAGTGAAGGAGGCAGAGAGTGTATGAGAACTCTCTGTACTTTCTGCTCAATTTTTCTGTGAACCCACACTGTACTAAAAAAATAAAGTCTGTTTAAAATGGTTTAAAAAAAATAAGGCAAATTGATCAAGAAAAGAAATGTGATTTAAAAAAGCATTACAGCACAGATAAGGAAGGTGTTTAAGCATTTCCCTATATTGACAAGTATGCACATTAAGTCCAGTTTTAAACAGAGGAAGATTGAGTTAATAGATGGATGCTTATTTCTAAGTGAGTTTCTACCTCTTTGTTTCCTTCCATCCTCACGATTATTCCTGGTGCCCCTTAAGTGACTTTTCCTTCTATTACCTACCATCAGTGATTATAAAACCTCTGAGAAAACAGAGATAGAAAACAATAGGAAAAATAACCTCTCTTTTAGTCAATTACTAAGCCCTTAGTTTTAGCTAATTTGGAAATGGCCAACCACAGTGAGGAATAAACAGCACGACCCCAGGAACTTTCACAGAACGGGTTTTTCCACCACAGAGGATAGGAACTGAGACCCACAGAGGCCGGAGGGCATTGTTCCCTGGCACTGGCAAAGCTGCCTGTCCGCTCTCCAGTGCTTTCTAAGGAAGGTGCACTTTAGAGCCTCCAAGAGGAGTCTCTCAAATCTGATGGTCAGGGAAAGCCTGGGTGGCCAGATGACAGTAAATGTCAGGAAGGCTTAGCTAGTCTGTGATTACTTCTGACATTGAAGCCAGCAAACTTAAAAGCAGCTCTTAAGTCCCTACATTTGACAATTCAAGTTAAATGTCCCTTCCTTGTCCGTCCTCACCCGGGTCTCCTGGCCACCTCCTGACACCTCCTGGAGCTCTTATAAGAAATCTTTGGGACAGAAAATGCTTTAGTTAGTGCCTGATAAATAGTAACACTTACTGAGTGTTTGCTTTGTGAATGAAAATATTTTAAGAAATACTGCTTCTAGGTTTGGCAGCTCCTCTGTTTTGAAATCAATAGCTAAATATGTTTTTATTTGTACCCAACATTGAAACTACTGTGATAAATGTCAGCTAGGTTTATGATTAATGTATTTAAGTAATAATTTCCTCTCCTAATTAATGTTTTTCTCTTCCTCTGAGTCATCATTCTTCCCCAAGTTTTAAAAAAATATCTTCTGGTTTTGTTTCTGAAGTTGGTTAAAAATCTAAAGACCTATTTATGAAATAACCTCATATGAGACAAGGAGTCTTTGTGTTCATTTCTCAGGGTCCAGAACCACCACACAATACTCAATTCAGACTTTCAAATTCAATGAAACAAGTATATTTCAATTTTTTTAATTCCATCTCATATCATCTTTTGTGAAGTTTTAACAAATTCAGCAAAATAATTGCAATTTCTCCCTCCTAATTGTATTAAATGTGTGTAAACCTACAAGTTTACCAAAAATAGTTGTTAGAAATATTATTAATACTCCTCAGAATTTGCATTATTTCTCAAATACTTAGGTACTGAAGACAAAGAAATGTGAGTAAAGCATAACACTATATTTATATATCACCGATCAATTTCTGCAATTTAGCTTCAAATCAGCAAGAGATATAATTGTAGTGGGTGGTATAAAATTGATCCCAATTTATTCACATTTTCAGAAATACCACATATGATCAGATTGTTGAGTGCATTTGCAGTTCAAAAATTCAAACCAGATGATCCACTTTAAAGATAATGTAGGTACCCAACTCTAGACAAGCAAAAGCAGAGAACAGCAAGACATGATCAAAGGAACCAGATCTTATGTTTCACTGTATTTCAATTCAATGCTTAGACAGAGATCTAGATAAGTAGATATCAATTGATAGAAAACCAGGTAGAAATAGATCCGTTGAGTACAATAACAAAAGGTTAAGTAAAAACTGACTAGCATGGCAATAAAAGATCATATTTACTCTGATTTTTAATTAAAACTAAGACCAGATTAACAATGTTCCGTGAATTTTTGAGTGTAGCATACACATAAATGACTATTAAAAGGCTTTGGGCCTGTGCTTCCCAGAATCTTCCTCTTACATCATACTAGTCTGGAAAGTATTGCAATAAGCTTCACCAATTTAGTGAAAGCTCCTCATCTTGTTCCTTTTCATATCATTGCAGTGATTATAATAAAGGTGAAGAATGAAATGATTATTTTTGAGCAAATGCTAAGCACATTAATTTGCAAGTCTTATTATTATCTTTTCCAGAAAATCACAAGTAGCATAAATAGCATGTGATGTGAAATTGTCATAGTAAAACTGCAGAGCCTTGCTTAGTCTATATCTACCTCACTTGGGAATAAAGTTCCTAATATTACATTTTTATGGCAATCACTAAAAATAATATTCCTGAGTGATTTTATGCAATATAATTTTAAAATATATTATTTCTCCCAATGTAACTATATTAGAGTAAACCAATTAGGCCAATTCTTTATCTTACTGGCAAAGTCAATTATTGAAGAAAAATTAGGTATATAACCAGGGCTTTGTAAGGGAATAAAAATATAATTCAAGTGTAGGAATCTACTGAGTTGATGCAAAATATCATTTTTCCATCATATATCTGATAAAGGGTTAATATTCAAAGTATAAAGAAGTCATCAACTCAATAGCAAAAAAAAAAAAAAATCAAACAATCTGATTCAAAGATGGATAGAGGAACTGAATAGACATTTTTCCAAAGAAGACATGCAAATGGCCAACAGGTACATGAAGAGGTGCTCAACATCATTAATTATTAGTGAAGAACAAATCAAAACCACAATGAAATATCACCTCACAGCTGTTAGGCTGGCTATCATCAAAATAACAAGTGTTAAAAAGGGTAGGGAAGAAAGGAAACGTTTGTGCCCTGTGGTAGGAATATAAATTGGTTCAGCCACTATGGAAAACATTATGGAGGTTCCTTTAAAATTTAAAAATAAAAACTGCCCATTTCTTTACTTCTCTAAGGGCAGAAACTGGACCAAAATCCTGCACCTTTTCACTGCTTTGGAGCATGGGCCTTGATTGTTAACATCCTAGATTAGCTGAATTACCTAATAGCATCACATGTAGATTTAAAAAAAAATAAATTCCAAAAAATAAAATAAGTCATTTTCTCTCACTTTGGGGGGAGGAATCTCTGAAACAAATGAAGGCAAATATTTTATTCAAGGTTTTTCATCATCTAAACCAGCCTTACCTTCTCCTCCTACACCCCCTGATTCCAGCTCTAGTCAATACTTAGCATAGGTCTGAATCCTCTGCAGAGGCAGGTCTAGCTCTTCTACTCGCGTTTCCCTTCTCTCTGCCAGTAACATCCTACTCATCATTCATGGCAAAGCTCATGCATTGCCTCTGGGAAGGCTCCCCTACTGCTTTACCCCCACTCATTTGAATCAACCAATTTATTACTCCTTTGCCTTGCTCCCGCAGAATCTGTTCCTCTCGCTTTTATAACAAGCCTCCCATTGTTTCCGGGTCAGCTATGTACATCCACCTCCGCTGATCAGCAAATAGACCGCTGTAAGACCTAACGACTACTCTGTCTCTTAATGGAAAACAGTAGGCATTTATTGAGTGTGAGTTTTATTATAAGAGTCACATTCCGAGAGAGTGGGATCTCTGATTTTTATCACTTTGAACGCATTTTATAAATTATAAAACATCACTCCTGTGCAGTATACGTACGCGTGAAGCAGCAGCACCAAGACTTCCTTTTCCATTAGAATCCTGTCCCGCCAAGGGATCACAGCGTTTAGCGCAATGTTAGGACTGGGTAACCTCCAGAGCCAAAAAGCCCATTCAGCAAGCCCATTCTATCAGGCTTCTGTTACAGAATGTAAACAGACCAGGATGTTCCCAAGAGGTCCCTAGAACATGCTTCTTACTTTCTGGAGCCATCTGTCACCGGAGCCTTGCTAGGTCCTCTATGTTCTCAAAGGATTTCCTTCTCCTTCTCCAGTAATGTTAGGTTCCCTGCATCCAGTGCTGCTGTAGACTTCACATTTATACTGTCAGTTAAACCACATAGAAATACTGGCTAAAATGTAACCAAATAAGATTAATGTATAGGCAAACTTGGAAAAAAGAAAAGGAAATTGCAGGTGCCAGAAATAAAATGGGAACTCAAAGACAGAGCAATCACTTTGTGACCTGATCTTATGGAGGCCATGCAAATACTGACTCTAAAATTAGTCCTCAGCTCCTGTGGGGAAACCCATGGCCTGGAGAGGCAGCTGGCTCACGCTTACATCCCCACATATAATGGGGCCCTGAAATGGTGAACCCCTCTACGAACACGGGCCTGGAGACCTTTTTTACTGATCATGTTCCAGGGAAACGTGAAAACTTGTTTCTATTCAAGGCTCTGGGTTTTAATTGCACTATCAAAAACAAAACTCCAAATCCGTAATTTATGTTAAGTATTTAGCTCTCCAGGGAACATTTAGCTCTCTAGGAGGTGTATGATACAAATTTTAGGTGTCAACATAAATACTGCTACCGATTTAATGAGAATGCATTGAAACCTTAGCAGAAACAAAGGCAATACCATTCTTCAGAACCAGGTCCATAATTCAGGATGCATTCATTCCCACAGTTAAGCAAACACCACCACTAAAGAGGTGATTTCAATTAAAAAAGGAAAAAAGGTATAAGACAGGAAGAAAATGAACAACCCATGCCCTGGTTTGGCTCAGTGGATAGAGCGTTGGCCTGTGGACTAAAGGGTCCCAGGTTCAATTCCAGTCAAGGGCACATGCCCAAGTTGTCGGCTAGATACCCCCTCCCCCAGTAGGGGGCATGCAGGAGACAGCCAATCAATGATTCTTTCTCATCACTGATGTTTCTCTCTCTCTCCCTCCCTCCCTCCCTCCCTCTCTGACATCAATAAAAATATTTTTTAAAAAATGGACAACCAAGAGTAGTGTATCATAGACAACAAAAAATAAAATATCACAAAAGGTTTAGCATGCCAATGATTTGATTTACTAGAGCAATCTGAAAGTTTAAAACTTTTGGAAATTAACAACACTATAAAAATTGATTAAACAATAACATAAAAATTGAAATAATAATAAAAGGCAGCTCCAAATTCCCATGTTTAAAATGAAAAGCCCATCTCAAAGTAATTTGTAGATCAAAGAAAAAATCATAATGTAAGTTAGAATCTAGTGATAATTAAATGACAATGAAAACATTATATATCAAAATTATAAATATAGGCAAACCAGTCTTTTGAGTAAGATATGCTGCTTCAGTGCATATATTAGGAGAAAAAAAAAATGAACTAAGCATTCAACTCAAAAAGCCATAATATAACAACAAAATAAACCCTAAATATGTGGAAGAAAAAAATTATCAAAATTTTATGAAATAGTAAACAAAAGGATGTAAAATAAGAAAAAGTTTAAAAATAAAAAATCTATGAAAAATAGAGAAACCCCTGAGTTGTCTCCCAACAAAAGGGGAGAGAAGGCAAACTCTAGTGGGAAGTGGGAAATGTCTTTGCAAGTGCCTTCCTCTTGCAGTTTTGCAGGAGCCATCACTTTTATTATTATTATGTCCAAAAATTGACTTGGCAAAGCCAGGAGAATCAAATGAAGAAGGTTTTGGGGAGCAGGGACTTAGAACTCTTCAGGAAATCCTCATTACCCCACAGCCCACAAGTTGATTGTTGTGACAACTCAACAGCCCACCCCTCGAAGTCAAACCCCCAGCAGAAGCCTTCAGCAGCTGTCACAGCAGCCACCCGCACCCTCCTATGGTACAGCAACCATTAGCTTTTCATCTCAAAAGCACTTTACAAACATTAACCAATTAACAGAAATTAGCAGACATAAATACCAATAAGCAGGCAGAGCAGAAGTGTTATTATATCAAGTCCCTAGCTAAGATAGGTTTACACGTTTGCAATTTACAATCTAATTGCAGTAAATTCCATACTCTGGAACAAATTTAAAGGTCATAGCTATTAATGACATTAAGTTCTTTTATTATTAAAGAGTAGGTGAATAATAACTTCTGAATGAAACTTATAGAAAATTCATGCTCTGCCTCCTCCAAAAGGAAAGAAAGAAAATTAAAAAACATTTATTTGAACCCTGTTTTTTTAGCCAATAACAGGCTAAATAATTATTTTATATATATTGATCTTTCAAAATCCTGGAAAGGTTATTCTTCTAAAATCTCAGTCTCCCCAACTGAGATCCATGGAAATAATGGGTTAAGGAATGAGTTAGTAGTATGAAATATAATGCCTATTGTGACTGAGTCCATTCATATTTGCATCATAATTTACTTTGGGCAAGGTAATTTATACACTTATAGATGCCATAAGTAACAACAATACTATCTGCCTTATGGGCAAAATTCATTTAATCATCAGCTTGAGCAAAAATAAACCTCAAAGAAAAAAAAATTCTTAAAATATTTAATACCTTTGCATCTATTGATCAAGATGAAATTTTGATAATTTCTATTGCCACAATAACCAGACACTCTGAGTATATGAAACAAAATGGTGAGATGCCTTACTTAACTCATTCATTCCTTTTACATAACAAAGTTGGGTACTGTTCTAATAGAATGTTACTAAAATGGAACTTTAATTGATTGCAGAGTAAGCATATTATCATTAAAATTTGTTTGATATGCTAATTATTTTATATATATAAACATAGGCATTCCTATACCAGTCTTATCTGCAATGGTTTTCTCAAAAGTCTCAAAGAATAAGAGAAAAGACATACAATCCAAGCAAATGTAAAATTTATCTTTGACATCCCCTGCAAGTTTTGTAACTTTACTTGCTTTTACTAAATAGAATTTCTTCTTAGTGTATTACATTTCTCATAACCAGTATTGAAAAAGACAAATGTTAACTTGCAAATATGCTGTAGCAATCATTACAGGGATGATCTGGAAAAACCTTAAACCAGCAATAATCTAGTTTAATAAGTAGGATAACCCAAAATTAAAAGACCTAGCATAAGAACTGTATGGTCAAGGGGAAGGGTACATATTATGGAATCAGATAAATTTGACTACAAACCTTGGCTTCAGGTTTGAGAACTTGAATCTAATTTTTAGATCTGTTTCTTAATCTGTAAAACAATGGTATTACAAGCCTTTAAGTATTAAATTATCTAATTATGTGAAAGGGTTAAGTAAAGTATATGACACATAGAAGCCATAAGAATGGATTGATGGATGGTTGAATGGATTATTAGAAGATAGATGATGAATAGAGAGAAGATTAGATAGATGATAGATAGATGGTAGTTAGATGGATGGATAGATAGATAGATAGATAGATAGATACATAGATACATAGATACATAGATACATAGATACATAGATACATAGATACATAACCTCCCTATGTTAACCATTCCCTTCTTGTGACAACTTTAGACAATGGATCTTCACAGTTGTTTATCATCATCAACAATTATGGGGAACTTTACCTGACATCAGTACCTAATATTGGCAGCCTTAGAATATTTGAGTCAGGGAACAAGAAAGAATAAAGGCAACCATAGAAATTCATCCCTTCGCTCCTATTCAGATGACAAGTAAAACACTATAAAACTCCAAAGACTCTGACCTAGAAATCCTATTCTCTCTATTAGATAAATTTCATGGGAACTTCTCTAGCCTAAGTCATTCACCCTATCTATTATAGTATGTTTCAAATGTTCAGAGGTGATATAGTCTAGTAGTTAAAACCCTGGGTTGTTGTTTTTTTAATACAGCTTGAGTTTAAATCCTGGCTCTGCTACCTATGAACTTACCTTAGGCAGGTTGCTACCTGTATGACCTTATATAATTTATATAACCTCTGTGTGTTTAGATTTCCTCATCTGTATGAGTTTTGTTATCCTACTTATTTCCTGAGATTCTTGTGACAACTAAAGACCAAGTGAATCAATATATTTAAAATCCTTTAAAAAATAAAAGTGCTTATCATGATCATTTCCTACATGTTTATAAGCTCAGTAAAAGGTATATAGATCAAGCACTTTTCTAGGGATTTTTACAGAAATATTTTCTTTATAACCCACTATTGTGGTGTATAAAATTTCAGCAAAGTTAGGAATATCTTATCCCATCTTCAAGAAAGAACTGGACTCTAGACCTCACTAATTCTGTGAAAGGTCAGTACCCTTTTAAATCAATGGGACTATCTATAGTATTTATTATTCATGTTATAGAAAAGCAAAAAATGAGTTGCTGAAAAAATACAAAAAGCATCAAGATATTATATTCAGGAATCTGTACAAGTGGAGGTGATGTTTTAGAAACATATTAAGGAAGAAAGACTTGGGATCTAACCTCTTTTGCATTTGACTGAGTCTCTGGTCCTTAGAAAAGCTTTGGTGCCATCCTTGGAGTCTTGCCCAGTTTCTCTCTTCCTTCCAGCTCATTCTCTACACAATAGCCAGAGTGATCATATGCTACATCTACCGCCCCTGCTCAAAAGGTTTAAAGGTCCCTTCAATGTTAGTTACATTTAGAATCCTATATAATAAAAGGCTAATATGCAAATCGACCAAACGCTAGAATGAGCGCTCGCTATGACACGCACTGACCACCAGGGGGTAGATGCTCAATGCAAGAGCTGCTCCCTCATGGTCAGTGTGCTCCCACAGGGGGAGCACCGCTTAGCCAGAAGCCCTGAGCCAGGCTCATGGCTGGCAAGTGCAGTGGCAATGACGAGTGCAGCAGAGTTGGTGGGAGCCTCTCCTGCCTCCGTGGCAGCGCTGAGGATGTCTGATTGATGGCTTAGGCCTCCAGACTGTGAGAGGGCACAGGCCGGGCTGAGGGACACCCTCCTCTGCCCCGAGTGCATGAATTTCGTGCACTGGGCCTCTAGTAAAATATAAAATCCTGACATGGGCTTCTATGGCCCCAAATATATTGGCACCTGCCTCCATTTGGAGCCTCAGCTGTCCTCATGCTTGCTACATTTCACCACACTGACCTTCCTGCTACTTCTGAAATAAGTCAAGCCTGTTCTCTCCTGTGCTTTTTTTTTTTTTAATATATTTTATTCATTTTTTACAGAGAGGAAGGGAGAGAGATAGAGAGAGTTAGAAACATCGATGAGAGAGAAACATCGATCAGCCGCCTCCTGCACATCTCCTATTGGGGATGTGCCCGCAACCCAGGCACATGCCCCTGACTGGAATCGAACCCGGGACCTTTCAGTCCGCAGGCCGACGCTCTATCCACCGAGCCAAACTGGTTTCGGCTCTCCTGTGCTTTTTATGTGTTCTTCCCTCTGCCTGCCTGGAGCATGGTTTTCTCAAGCTTTGTTTAATGACCCGACCTGTCCATCAAGTCTTTGTTCAGATATCAAAATCATATAGAAACCTTGCCTTCCTCTTCACCTAAATCTCATCTGTTATTCTTTCATGCCTCTCCTGACCATTTTTGGGGAGCAACTTTCACCATGTTTAATTACATATTTCATTGATATGATAATTTGCTTAATAATTTAAAACTCTATGAGAAAGAGCTTATGTCTATTGTGTTTATCACATATCTTCAGTGCCTAGAACCACCACCTCTTCCTTGTGTCCTTACATGGCCTTTTCTCTCAAATATGCCATGAATGAAGGAAATAATGATGTTCATATACCTATTTAGTGATAGAGGGAGCATTCAAACTGCTTCCACAGTTTAAGGGACATGAAAACAGTTTGCTTTCTCTTTATATTGCCTTCAAACAAGTACCGCTATTTCCTCCTCTAAATGCAACAGGAAAAAAAAAAAGCTCCGAAATTTTAATAGGTTATAAATAGCAGTGCATTAAATATGGCCTTTGGAGTCAAGCATATCCACTTTGTATTCCAGTGTCCAGAGACACTAACTATGTGACCCTGGGAAAAGTCCATTCCCTCTCAAAGGATATATTTATCACTTAAAATATAGGGGCAATGGTACTGGCTTGCAGACTTGTTACACAGAAAATGAGATGCAACGCAGATAATAGCCCACAGCCTAGCATTTACTAGGCACCCTACTGAGGCTAGTTTCTGCCTGATCCAAATTTCTACATAATTTATGTTAATATTGCCATTTTGGATGTGCCGTGTGATTGTTTCATTAAGTTAATGAAATAAACCCACATTCACTATTACAGGACTTCATAATCATTTCAAAGTTTCTTCATCTTCCAGATATTTTAGGGAGTTTCCAGAGATGTCTCATGTGTTTGGAACAGGAATTGATTCTTAATTACTTATATCTCCTCTCTCTCTCTCTCTCTCTCTCTCTCTCTCTCTCTCTCTCGTTTGGATTCCTGTCTCTGACGAGGACAACCAAGGCCTCCACTGCTGCAGCCATCCCACTGATCTTGGTTGATCTCCCACTGGTACCTTAGAAGATGCGCTGTGCTAAGCTCAGCTGCATGGAGGAGATTCCCATGTGCCAAGACATGATGCTGTGCTTTTCCCTGGTGCTGTCCCTGGTCCTGTCCCTATTAGCACCACTGGGGTCATTTTTTGTTCTGACTACAAAGTGACCAATTCTTCAAATCCCTATTTTTGTGCTACTCTCTGTTAGCATCTGTTAGAAATTTTTGTAAATATAGCTGTTTGCTTTTACCACAACCCCTTTTCCTCTAGTTTTAACCACAAATCAGCAAAAGCCTTTATTATAGGCTGAATGCTTTCTGTCCCCTCTCCCCAATTCATGGGCTGAAGTCCTCATCTCCAGTGTGATGATAGTAGGAAGTGAGGCTTTGTGGAGATGATTAGATATTGAGGGTGAAATACTCACGAATGGGATCAGTGCCCTAAGAGACCCCAAGCAGCCCTCCCACCCCTTCTGCCATGTGAGGACATAGCAAGAAGACTGTCATCTACAGGAAGAAGGCCCTCAGAAGACAGAAAATCTGAAGGTGCCTTGATTTTTGGACTCCCCAATCTCCAGAACTATGAGACATAAATGTTTGTTGTTTGAGCCATCCAGTCTATGGTAGTTTTGTTATAGCAGCCTGAATGGACTAGGATAGACTTGTGATAGTCTGCAGGAGCTGCCATAACAATATACCATAGAGTGGGTGGCTTAAACAGCAAAAATTCATTTTTCCATAGTTTTGGAGTATAGATGTCCAAGATCAAGATAGCAGTAGAGTTGGTGTCTGATAAGACCTCTCTCCTATGTTGGAGAAAACAACTCTTCATTGTGTCCTTATATGGCCTTTTCTTTGTACGCACCAGTCTGATAAGATTATCAGACCTATGGGATTAGAATTCTACCCTTATGACCTCATTTAACCTTAATTACTTCCAAATATAGTCACTTTGGCGGTTATGGCTTTAAAGTATAAATCTGAGGTGGGGGGACACAATTCAGTCTATAATGGACCTGGATAGAAAACCAGATAATGCGTCATACATGAAATTTCCCATTCCCTCAATTAATAAATTATTCTTAGACCCAATTTTCACTCCTTCCATTTCTTTTCCTGCATGATGACTTATCTCATCTTACAATTCCTTGTTCTTAATTTGATAAATAAGACTTTGATTTTTTTAAATTTTATTTTATTATTTAAAGTCTTACAAATAGTAATACATATGTCTCCTTTTCCCCCCATTGACCTCCCCTACTCCCCGGCATGAGCCCTCACATGCCCCGCCCCCCGGGTCAGTGTCCATTGGTTATGCTTATATGCATGCATACAAGTCCTTCAGTTGGTTTCTTACCTTCCCCCAACTCTCCCCTGCCTTCCCCCTGTAGTTTGACAGTCTGTTCCATGTTTCTTTGTCTCTGTATTTATTTTGTTCATCAGTTTATGCTGTTCTTTATACGCCACAAATGAGTGAGATCATGTGACTTTAATTTTTTTAATTGGCTTCTGTGACCCTACTTCACCCATCTCCATAAGTCAGCTTGATTGCCTGTGTGCACCTGCCCATGGACAGGCACACACGCACACACACACAGACACATGTTTGCTTTCACTCAAGATGATAATTCAAGGTCTCACTAATTCATGAATATCTTCCAGGTGCTATAGAAAGTGAAAGGTATACACACACACACACACACACACACAAATCAATCACTCTTTGAATTGTTAGATGTTCATTTTGTGAATTTTCTCAGTCCCATGGCCTAAAAAAAAGTTTAGTATTTCACTATCTAATGACCTAATTTATTACAGAAGAGAATCTTGGGCCATGGGAAGAATGCAACATGTCAAATGGCAATCCCTCTGATCGCATGACACAGTTCTTTTTCTCTAGTGACTATTTGTCTCTTAAATTAGGAGTGTTCACAGCATAGAAGAGAAAAATGTACCTTGCAGATGTATAAATTTTTGTCTGAGGAAGTTATATTCTGTGCTAACAAGGGAAAGTTGAGAACTTTAATCCTCAGAGATCAGTTATATTCACACAGAGAAAAGCTTTGCTCCCCTAGTTTACTACCTTATCTATATATATAAAAGGCTGAGTGATCATCTGACCAGTAGCTATGACATGCACTGACCACCAGGGAACAGATGCTCAATGCAGGAGCTGCCAAGCTGTGGTGACTTGGCAGCGGCAGTTCTCAGGTGACACACCTGGAACCAGAGAGGAGGGAGCCCAATTCTGAGGTGCGTCACCTGAGAACTGCCCTCTCACATTCTGGGACCCCTCGGGGGATGTTGGAGAGCCAGTTTTGGCCTGATCCCCATAGGCCAGGCCGAGGGACCCCACCAGCCAGAAGGACCCTGCTCACTCCACAGATACCCTTTGAGCCACAGTGCTGCCCCAGGTGCGGCCGGCCTGGGAGGGATTGTGGGAGGTTGGCTGCAGGGCATCTCGCCCAGTCCTGCCCCACTGGCCACCTTCTAATTCAGCGATTCTCAACCTGTGGTTCATGACCCCTTTGGCGGTTGAACGACCCTTTCACAGGGGTCGCCTAAGACCATCCTGCATATCAGATATTTACATTACGATTCATAACAGTAGCAACATTACAGTTATGAAATAGCAACAAAAATAATTTTATGGTTGGGTCACAACATGAGGAACTGTATTTAAAGGGCCAGAAGGTTGAGAACCACTGTTCTAATTAATTTCCTTTCAATGTACATGAATCCATGTGCCGGGGCACTGGTTTTCATATAATTATCTCACTTTATCCTCCAGGTAATGCCCATTAGATGTCATTAACCCCAATTTGGAGATTTAAAAAACTCATTATTAAAAAGTTGAAATAAACTATCTAAGGTCACAGAGCAAGTGCATAAACTCAGCCCTTCTTTTAAACTCAAGTCCTGTGTTTTGACTAATTTATGTTCAGAATAGTCTTTGAGGCTTCTATTGTTATCTATTTTTTGTTTATAATTTTGTAAATTATAATTATCTGTCAATGTCAAACTATTTTTTATGACAGATTCTTATCTCTTCAACAATGACAACAAAAAACAAACATAACGCTGATGCTTAAATGAAATCAAGTTATATAATCAGTTTGCCCATACTAATTGGGTTCTCCATAAAATAGTCTAATTATTCATGAAAGTTATTTTTAGGTCCTGGGTCATATCATAATATTTCAGCATAACCCAAAAGGACATTGTGAAAAGAAAAGTATTTTTTTTCCTTCTTCCTTATAACAGTGTGCAAACTTCTGCTCCAATGATTCAATTTTAGGTTGATGCTAAGTGACACTCGGAGAACTTTCTACTCTTGTTAAACTCATATGCAGCAAATGTCTGCTGGAAGTTTGAAGACGAGCGTTCTATATTTGCATGGTGCTTCATTTCTCATTTCACACAGCAGAGCTTTGCTTCAAGGGAGGAGTTAATGGCGATCTGGTGGGAACTAGCCCAAACACACAGGCAGCTTATTGACCATCGTTATGTCAAGTGCATCCAGCTACCACTTGGAGGACCTCAATGCAGAGGTTTTCACACTTGGCCACATACTGGAATCACTGGGAAGCTTTAACATTCTGAAGCTAGGTCCTACCCCCAGAATTCTGATTTAGTTGGTCTGGGATGCAGTTAGTTATTTGGCATTTCTGAAAGCTCTCCAAGTGACTGAAGGTGTGCCCAAACTTGAAAATCACTGCCTTGAGAGAGTCAAAGCGTGGTTCCTGGACCCAAGAAAACTGTAAGCTTATTAGAAATATAAATATGGGTCCCCAGCTCAAACCTATTCAATCAGAACTCTGGTGGTGGGCTCAGGGTGAAGTTTAGGAACTGCCGTCCTTAATGGAAAATAAGAGGATAGTAACAGGTTATTTATAAACACTGTAAGGATCCAAAATACTTCTTTAAACAAACAATAGGTTTTAGTGAAGCTCAGGGATTTGAGAAGAATCACTATTTGGGTAAGTGTTATAATATTTGCCATCCCCTTGCAATAAACAACACTCAGAAAAGGGAGCTACCTTGCCTTGATCCCTTTCCATTTCAAATGCAATAGGGAAGCAGAAGTTGGGTACTAGAGGACAAGCGCTGGAAACCGTGAGCAGGAGAATCAGTGTGTACTGAATGAAGGTGGTCACTGCATATGTCTCATGAATAGGTGTGTATCTGCTACAGTGTCCACAGTTTCACTATGCTGGCTTGTTTTGTCTAATGACCAAAAAATGGAAATGGCTTTCTCTAACAGAAGGGGAATGGTTGCTGTGGGAGTAATAATCATCTTGCTACATCTACCTTAGGTTATTAGTATGATTTTTCTTTAATTTTTGCAAGACTATAAAACAGTCATATAATTTTTCAAACACTACAAAAGATTTTAAATTTTTTTCCATATTGGGTAATACCTTAGTTATGGTCTCTTGACCCAAACTACTTGGTAACCATCTCAGACACTATTTACCCAGACACGACATCCCAATAAATACAAAAAGCCTTCATCACCATGGAATGGTTTGCAGA
Organism: Myotis daubentonii; assembly: GCF_963259705.1. Taxonomy (NCBI): domain Eukaryota; kingdom Metazoa; phylum Chordata; class Mammalia; order Chiroptera; family Vespertilionidae; genus Myotis; species Myotis daubentonii. The sequence goes on from NC_081847.1 coordinate 58,357,687, forward strand.
TTCTCTCAAGCAAAAGAACTGTTATCTAATGAAATAAATCCTTTTTAAATACTCCCCATTTTTTCTTTTCTGGAAAGAAAACACAAGAAAAATAGCATTCCTATTTCTGCGTTGTGCCAATTGGTGAAATGTAAACCCCACCTGTATATTTTTTTCAGATACTTATTTCTTTGCCAGGAAGTGTCTGATGGATTAAAAACCCCTCTCATCACAGCACTGCCTGCTGTTACTTCGATCCATTTGTGGTGAGTACATCCTTAGCAGCTCTTCAAAAGGATCAAACAGTTGGCAGTCTGAGAGACTTTCTTTAAAGAGCTGGAACTTGCCAAAACTTCTAAGAATGTAAAACAAAACTTTTAAAGACACATTTAAACAGAAGATGATGTTTTAAAACTCATTATATTGACTTCTAGTCCCACAATATGGTTGGCTGACGTAACTAACACAGAGTTACCCTTCCCCTAAGATCAGAAAGAAACACTAGATTGAAGAAAACAATCATAATGAATGCTATATCCATAGCTGAGTTGGAAGGAAGACAGAGAGTTGTCTTTAACTCTTTTATTTATTTTTTCTCTTATAGCCCAGAGCCATACAGAAAACTGTGCTGCCAAATCCTGTGACCACTTCTCCAGCTACCACGATGTTTTGGTTTCATCATCTTGTTCCTGGATTACGTCAGTACCCTCCCAGCAGATCTCCCTTTTTCTACTCTTGGCCCCTACAATCTATTCTCAATGCAGACGTAACTCACTGCTACTTGACAATTTTATTTAAAAGCTTGATTGAGAGAAAAATGTATTTTACAGAAATGCCTGAGTTGTATGTTTTCTATTCACTTTTCTAAAACTTGAAAATTTTTTCTTAAATGAAGACCATAGGGCACCCTCATAACTGGCCTGCATTGCTTCAGCTGCTCATGTAATGCTCCTGTTAAACTGTGCTGATGTGTTCTGCCAACAGAGTTATGGTAAAGAACAGTCTGCTAAGCTTATGGTACTTATTTGTTGAGGATATTGTTCATCATATAAACACACCCCTCTCTATGTGGCTCATGTTTCTCGGTATTGGCTGCTAGTGGTCTGAGGGCCAAATCTGTGGTCCTCTAACAGTGTTTGGGAACCTGTAACCTGCATTTGAGGAAGAGTTTCACCTGTCGTTATCGCCTAAGCATTCTAACCTTTATTTTCTCTCCACCATAATTCCCTTGCTCATAAGAGTCCTTCTGTGCTGTATTTGTGTTTGTGGGCTTGAGGGAGCAAGAGAAGGTATATATAGATACACAAATAGACACACACATTCTTTAAAAACCTATAAAACCACTGAGATCATTTTCTCATCTGTAAGATGAGATGGGTTAAGTACTGCAATCTCCTAACCTGTCCAGTTCTAATTTTATATTCTAAATTTTTATTTCTCAAACTGGCTCAGCTTCTGCTTTAACACCTAGAAGCAGGTTCTATTCCTCAATTTCCCCATCTGTACAAGGGCAGTAATATTTGATTTCCTCCATATTCCTTATAATTACATAAAACACGAGCTCTAGAATAGGCCTACTTATTTTTCTTCCCATTACCCTCATTACAAGCAGCAGGAGCACATGTGAGCTACCCTGTGACACTGTAAATGCCACTAGGAATCACTTCCTTTCTGGCAAGCTGCTATGGTTAAGCTATTTCCCCCGACACACAGACACACACACCCACAGAACTGACTTCATATGAACCTAAAGAAATCTATTTCCTACAAGTCGCCTCCAAACCAGCCATAAAATGTTAATTCTGGTGTTTCCTGCATCAAAAGCATAACAGAAGGAAAACATCTTTACTTTTTAATATATTAAAAACGATGAGGCAAAATGCAAATCGCCACGGGCCAGGCAGTGTTAGAGAAGCAGCAGAGCCTCAGCGTTATGAGCACAGGCTGGCAAGTCAGACGGCCTGTATTCTAATTCCAGCTTTGCCACCTACTAGCTTCGGAGTTCAGCACTTACCCGAAATCTCTGTGCCTTGATTTTCTCATCTATGAAATGGGGGTCAGTGGATCTAAGGATCAAATGAGCTAATACAAGTAAAGCAACCAAATAGTGCTTAACACCTAGAAGCACAGAGTCAATGTTGACCATCATTACTCAGCCACAAAAGCTATAGAATTCAATGAATTAATAAGTAATTTCCACAATGATTTGAGCCATAATTGTGGATATTACGAATACAACAATTTTTTTTAAATAGGCTTTTTGTTTTCTATTTGGACAGTAGTACTACTACTCAGTGAGATATATAGAGCATAGATTATGAAAAATATCATTTCAATTACATGCCAATTTTCTCCTGGTAAAATAAAAAGCACCACAAGTCATTAATATATTTTCAAGATTCATGGAAATATATGCATAAAATTATGTTGGAATTTATTTTCATTTTATAATATTTGCTTGGGGCCTTGTTTTCTGAAGGTTAACTAAAACAAATGGTATGAATGCAGGAGAATCAGAGTTTTTCAGACATTCTGATGGCAATAACTAAACAAATATGGCTAAAGTGGACATCTGCTACGTTAATTCCCAGTTCTTGGCCCAATTCACTGACATTTGCATTTCAAGAATGCTTATGCAGACTGCAGAATTAGTGCAACAGGCATTTCCTGTGAACTGTGCTCCATGATTGATGTTACCCTATGGGGCCAACTTATGAAATTAGAAAATATTCACTCATTAAGTAAAACAAACCATAAACTTTTGTCTTCCAGTTCCCCAAATGAATAGCATCCAACTTCTCTTTTCTCAGAAATGTTAGTTATTTGTGTCTAGAGGAAAGTATTCTTCTCTTTATTTATTTAATTTGTTTATTTACTTATTTATTTAATCCCTCCACCTTTTCCATCCAGCCCCAAGCTCCCCTCCCCTCTAACAGCTGTCAGTCTGTCCTCTATCTCTGAGTCTGTTTCTGTTGTGCCTTCTCTTTATTTTAGACTTAAGCTACAGCTTTGGTTTTATGTGGCTTTGAAAACAATTCTAAAACTCACACCGTGAAACATGATTTATGTGCCCACAGAGAATTGTTTAGATTTCCTGAGGGAGCTTAATACTCACCCACACCATATGGAGAGCAGTTTCCCAGTTCCCGCTGCAGCACACCTACCGGAATACGTTTAGCTTTGGTCTAACTTCAGCCTTCTCAATTGATTTAGAAGCTGATAATTTCTTAGTGACATCATTTTTTATCATTCATTAAAGTGTTTAAGTCTGTTACATCATCCAGGCTTACCTCTTTCTTCTGGAAACCAGAATAACTAATAACACAGAGAACAAATCACTGCCTGAGAAAGGCTATACTTGTAGGCATTTCCTAACTTGTCACTGTCTCCCTATTGAACAGTTCTTTAAAAAATCTCTTTGAGTGATATACTATAATAACAGGGCCCCATTTTATGTCACACTTTCCACTTAATAACTATGAGTTGTGGCTCACAATCATATAGATTTATTTCCCATCCTACCTCACCAGGATCTAAAGGGGGCAATTTTCGCTCTAGGGTTCCTAGAAAGGTCTAGCTATCTTATCTTTCTTCTATAACCAGCAGAATAATTTTATTTTGGCCCATTTAATTACTTAAGCCAATGTCACTTCTTTTGGAGGCATCCAGTCATTACTCAAATTCTCCCAAGTTGTATCATGTCACATTTGAACCCCCCAGGGAGTGGTCCACTTCTGGGGGATGATTCCTCTGCACCTCCTCACTGCAGATTTCACTATCAGGTTTGCAGCCAGCAAAAATGATTGTCATTAATAACATGCAGCTCATCACAATTGCTATTTCAGCATTTGCCATTCTGGCTTTTCCTAGTCTGGGTTAAACTCCGGTAATTGTTTTATGAGGTTAATATATCATCCTTTTTGTGTGTGTGAAGTACCCTCTTTTTCTGACCTTTCTCTTTCCCCTCCCTGAAGAGCTACAATAGCTACACAGAATGTCTCAAGTGACTGAAACAAAAGGAATTTACCACTTTACTCACTTTAAAATGAGCCATTTCTATCATTTATTCATTCACTTAGTAGATCTTTGAAATATGCCATTGGTATTAGAATAGGAACAGCATTGAATTTATAGATTGCTGGGTAGTACGGACATTTAAATGATGCTAATTCTTCTAATCCATGAAAACAGTATATGCTTCCACTTATTTGCATCTTCCTCGATTTATTTATTCAATGTCCTATAGTCTTCCTAGCACAGGTCCTATACCTCCTTGGTTAAATTTATTCCTAGTACTTTATTTTTTGTTGTTGTTGTTGCAATAGTAAATGAGATTTTTTTCTTAGTTTCTCTTTCTGATAGTTCATTATTGGTGTATAAAAATGACACTTGATTTCTGAATATTAGTATGATGTCCTGCTACTTTGTCAAATTCATTTATAGGGGACATGTGTAATAGTGTCAAATAATAATAATAATAATAATTAATAAATCTTTAGTGTCTACATGTCGGGCACTATTCTAGTTTCTAGGAATATAACAGTGAACAACAGCTCAGAGAAACCTCTGCTTTTGCATATGGTCCATTCAAGGGGGGGGGTGGGTGGAGGAAGACTGACAGTAAACAAGCACAAACACAAGCACACAACATATAGTCAGGTGACTATAGAGTTTCGGAGGAAAATAAAGTAGGCTATTGGAAAAGTCCATGAAGAGTGTGTTGCAGAGATGGGAGAACTGCTGTTTGAACTAAAATGGCACAACATTTTGGGTAACATATACATTGTAGAGAATACTCATTAAGAGCATACCGTCTGGAGCCAGGTCACTTGGGTTGGGTCTACTTGGGTTGTACACATAATATCTGTTTATCTTTTGCTGCATGACCAATTACCCAATACTCTGTGGCTAAGAACAATTATCATTTCTTTTATGCCTGAATCTGTGAATCAGGAATTCTGATGGCACAGCAGAAAATGCTTATCTGTGTAGCATAATGTCTGGGGATTTGGCTGGGTGACTTGAACAGCTTGGGAGCTATAGCCATCACAACAGGGGACTTACCAGGCAACAGTCCTACATGTGGACCCTCCACTTAGTTCCTTTTAGCCTCAGATCATCAGACTTTTACATATCTCAGGAATCTAAGAGCAAGTGTTCCAAGAGACAAGAGTAGAAGTTGCCAAAGCCTTTAGTCCTGGACCCCCAACCTGTCAAAACATCACTTCTGCCATATTCCTTTAGTCAAGACAGACACAGAGCTTACCAAGTTCAAGGAGAGTGGACTCCTTTAATGGGAGCCTGTCAAAGAATTTGTAGACATCTTTACTCTGCCAGTATCTGTGACCAGCTCCATGACTTTTCTACACTTTGATTTTCTCAGTTGTTAATATTGATAATTACAGGATCTATCTTATAAGTTTATTAGATGAACAAATTAGTTAATAAAAGCAATAAAGAAAACAATAAGCACTTAATAAGTATTAGTTATTTTATTATTTTCAAGCCATTTTAATATTTCTTTAGTATGAACACAGCACTAAAAGTAACACATTTTCCCTTAGACATAGATGAACTGGACTTTAAAAATAAATGACGGTAAGGATTCTGACATCTTGTATTTCTTTTGAAGATCTACAAACTTTGACTAGTTTTATAATAAACATCAACAGCTACTGCCTCCCCTAAACACATACACACAGCCCCATACATTTTTTACTCTCGATGGAAGGTATGGGTTGGCAAATAAAGTCAGGTTGTTGGTTAGTTGAAAAGGGGTTGGAGGAAAGAAAATGATGACCATGGCATTTTGTTATTGATGATGGGGTTCTCACTTAGGTTGCAAGAGGTAAACTTATAAAAGAGGAGACATACCATAGGAAGCGTAGTTTTTACATGGCCCTGAATGACTGTAAGAAAATCCAAATAATGCCAGGTTACTGCAAAATGAAGCTCATGCCCCAAGGAGGTTGGAGGCTGGCACTCAAGCCTTCTCTCCTAGAGCAGAGTGGAACCTGACCCAACACTTCTTTTTCTCCCACTTGCTTCTATGTCAGACCAGTCCAACACAACTTTAGCTCCTAGCCTCTCAGTTTGGACCCTACCCCCCACCCCTGCACTCTGTTAGTGACCCCTCAGTCTCTTAATGCCAATATGAAATACACAGGACAATGTCACCATTGTTCTTCACTAATATGTAACGGAAGAAGCCAGCTTCCTCTTGTCATCACTTCAATTTCCCCCTCACACTTCCTCCACAAGATGTTCTATTACATAACTCTTTGATTTATCTCATGGAGTGCCCTCTAAATTTGAAACAAGGACTCAGTATTTAGGTATTTTTCCAGAAGGAGCTATGAGTATGCCCAAGATATCCTTGGTCCCTCACCTTATTCCTTGAGTTCCACATGTGAGATTACAACTAGGGTTATGTGTCCAGCTAAGTGTCATGACCAGTAGACATTGGCTTGTTCATGGGACCTTAACTACATCAACAGTGAGTTAACTGAACACAGGCACTACTAATAGCAGTATTTTTAATGCCAGTTTATAGCAGAGCATTTAAGGAACCCAAAAAAGCTTGTACTGACAAAACTAGAGAAAGTGCTAATCACCCAGCCTTGAGCAAACAATTAACAACAAAAATAAATATATCTTCTTGCTACAGCCCCTAAGTAAACAAGTGAAGGCACATTATACAAGGAAACTGCAATGTGTTGATCTTACCCTTATCATGATTTTATATATTGATATAATAAAAAATGTCGTAAAGGCTAAGCTAAAATTGTGATTGTAAATTTGCCCACTTTCAAAACTAATCAAACCCATCAGGAGGGAAGACACTGCCTGTTTATAATTCTAATGGGAAGGACAAAAACAAAAAAACAAAACTTTGATTAGCAAGTATTTCTCAAAAAGGGAGAGCAGATAATAGTTATTTTAAAATTTTAAGTCAAATGTAAAATCCTATCAAATTTATTTATTTTGAAGGACATATTGATTTATATTCTGTTTATGTTTTCTTTTCTTCTACTAGCTGGTAGTGGAACCTCATTTAATATATGAGAAATCAGTGTCTGGAATCAATCAATGTTGATTAAATTACATTTAACATCTGTTGAAGATTCAGAAATATGACAATTTGAGGGAAATTTTGGCATCTTCACTCTCATCTCATTTTGAAGGCAGGATACCATCCCCACATCCACACAATCTGCCAGACAATCAGGATTAGTCAGCACAAGAGGATAGATAAGATTTCCTTTTGTGGGAAGTATTTATGAACTTGTCTGATTGTCACAAAGTAGAGATAGTTTAAATATGCATTTCCCCAAAGCTTAGGAATGAACCACAGTATCTCAGAGGGTGGCTTACAACCATATTTTTTATCTAGTCAAGTTCTTTCTCCCACTATTTACAATTAGTTGGGAAACAAAAGAATTGTAGAGGATCCCAGAGATTATGTAAATCAGTATTTCCATTATGTACTCTTGCATAATAAACCACCCCAAAATTTAGTGGCTTACAACAAAGATGTATTATTTCTCATAATTCTGAACTTGCTTGGGTAGTATTTCTGCTCTCTGTAGTATGAGTGAAGTCACTCATGTAGCCACATTCAACTGGGAGCTTAGTCTCCCTCTAATAATCTCTCATAGTTGCATAGGCTACCCCTAGCTTCTCTATAGCACACCTTACTTCCAAAAGGGAGTAAGCCAAGATGACAAGTTCCAATATACAAGCACTCATCAAGTCTTTGCTTGGACCACGCTTGCCAATGTACCATTGGCCAGAGAAAGTCACATGGCCAAGCTCAGTGTCAATAAGCAAAATGATTTCATAGGACATAAATACTGGGAGGCGTGATCGCTGGGGAGCACCAATGTAGCAATCTACCCCATCCAATTCTCCATCCAAGGGAAAATAGCACTCAAGTACATACGTTAATAATCCTTGAATGCTATGATCAGATGAAACTCATTATCTAGCAAGACACACCATTTCAATTTGAGACAACTTGAACCTCTTCCTGGTCTTCTCAAAATATAGAAAATAAACTGATTTACTTTCTTTTTAAAAATATAATATCTTTAAAAAAAAGTAAAGGGGATATCATATTCCTCCATATTCTTCCAAGTCCCCATGTCTTCTGCTTTCTGGGCTAGGCAGTCCCAGTTTCTTCTTCACCAGCCTGCTCAAACTAGCAATGGCAATGGATAATCAGGTCTATTTAGAATAAGCTTGACTATTCTCTGAAATTTCTCACAACAGAAATGCTGAGCAATTCAGAATGCTTGTATCAATTTAAAAAATTTATAAGAACCTTCTAAGATAATTATAAAAGACAAATTAAAGCAAGAAAAGAAAAGAAAAGAAAAAGAGAGTTCAAAAGGAGAGGCTGGCTCTGATAGGTATATTTTTACAGAGAATGTTGGCATTGAGAACAAAACTAGTCTTGAACCATTTACTTGTTCTATGTCACATGGAAGTTACTCAAATAAAGGCCCAGGACATAAAAATCTTTCAGTGGTCCAGTCAGTTTTATATTCTTTAAACAAACCACAAAAGCAAGCCCAGTGAATTGAATCTTTCCAGTGATGGACCTAGAGGACTCCAAACTGCATGAAATGGTGCACGTATGATTCTGATCCAGTTCAGATATTCCCTCATGAATATTCTAGGATGCCTAGTATTTCAGTGGGTTTTTTGTTTGTTTTTTGTTGTGTTTTGTTGTTGTTGTTGTTGTTGTTGTTGTTGTTGTTTGCAATGAACCGCAAAGGCCAGGTCAAACTATAACCACTCTTGTACGACTCAGAATATCTCAGGATATCCTCAAACTCAAATTTGGACATTGCCTCTGGAGAATTTTCTGGATCTGAGTAATCACTTAGTTAAACTGATTTGCTCTAGCAATTACAGATCAGATATATAGATAACCTCACACAGGAACCAGCTAAACAGAAACACACACACAGTCAGAACTTCTAATCCAACCTGCAGCCCAAACAATAAGGCCCCATGAAGTTAAGTTCTTGCTGTGGTTTTGGCAACTATGGGCAATGAACTGATGATGGATGTCTGGGCCTCTTCATCAATAGTATGGAAGGACTTGGTAATTTACTAATTTTCTTTAGCCTCAAGACTTATTCAAATCCCTATCAGTTCAGAAAATCTCGCTTCTTCCTAATTTGATACTGTCATAAATTCAGCTCTACAAAAATAGACTATAACACAGAGATGAGCATACAAGAAATGTATTGGTCATTAGATTCCACGTATAAGTGAAATCATGTAATATTTGTCTATCTCTGACTGGCTTATTTCCCTTAGCATAATGGTCTCTAAGATCCATCCATGCTCTTTGTTCTCTACTCTTTCCTTATTGATCCCAAGACAACTTGTGACAATCAGACAAGTTGCAAAGGGTGAGATATCCTTGGGATGCATGGAACAGACTGACAGATCTCAGAGGGGAGGGGGCTAGGGGGACAGGGAGAGATTAACCAAAGAATTTATATGCATACATGCATAGCCCAAGGACACAGACAATAGTGTGGGGGAAGGCCTGGGGTTGGGCAGGGGCTAGGTGGAGGGCGGAGTAGGGTGAAAATAGGGGACATCTATACTAATGTCAACAATAAAAAAATAAACTTAAAATAAAGGAATTCATTGGGGAAAATTCTCAATACTTATATAAGGAAAGAGTGGAGAACAAAGCAAGAAAACTCTGAGAACACCCCTCCCCCACCCCCGAAAGTTCTGAAGCTGGGATGATCAGAGAATGCAGGCTTCTCTGGGAAGAAACGTGGCCTTGGAAAATGAAAATCTCTGCCAAAGTACTTTTCAAAGAGGGCAGGGCCAAAGGGCATCTGCTGGTACCACCTCCAGCAGCTAGGGAATAATTCCTTCTTACTGAAAGAAAATTTGGGCAGCATATCTAGAGCCCACACTTGATATTTAAAATAATACTCTTGATCCATGGTCACATGATATTTAATCAGGTGATGTATAGCTGCCCAAGACAAAGCATGAACTTTTATCTTATATAATTTGACTCATATTCTGTTTAGCCACAGTTTGAGACCAAGGTCTGATTGAGAACTCAGAGACCTTGTGTTTCAAACTGACTAGGCTTTTGTTCATATCAAAAATTCATGTCAGATACATTAAATCCATAAGATGCTCTCTTTCTGAATTCCTAATGCTTTTGTCTTTTGCCATATATGTAACAGAAATGTCACTGTCATAATCTAGTTGCATTTATTGAACAGGTCTACCCAGAAAAGTTAACAAGTTCAAAGAATAGCTTACTAGTATTGATTTTTCAACTGCCTGGCTTTTTTATTATGTTTCATTAAATCTCAATATTAAAACAAAATATGAAGATAACATACAGTTTCTCTATTGTATCTTTATCACACATAAACAAAAAAAAAATTTTATTGTCAGTTTAGTCTGCCAAATCAATCAAACCAGTTTTGGGGGTTTTTTTTTGTACCAGGAAGACTTTGTCTTGCTCTCAATTTATTAAAAAGTTTACCTCAAATTTGATCTACTAAAAAATAAAACTTAAAAATAGCACATGCACACAGACCCTACTTAGTAACTTCTCTGTTTATAACTACCATTATCTAAAATCTGTAATTTGATTACTTCATATTCCCTTGGCACCCTCTGCTTAAATTAATATATCAGAGCACCAGGTTGAAATCTCTCATTTTCTTTGAAATTCAAAACCTGCAATCTATGATTTATATGATTCTATTTCCCCAATGTGCACTCCATTTTAATCTCATTTAGTTCTATTCAATAAACCCTTATAAAGGGCTACTATGACCAACAATTAAACTCAGATTCTACCTCATAGCTATATATGAGTATGTGTATATTCAGAGTTATAAAAATTAATCACAATAAATTGAAGTATATGAAGTGAACATTTTTTATCTATGAAAAGCCAGCAATATAATAGTAGTCATGAGGATATAAAGTACAGCATAGAAAATATAGTCAATAATATTGTAATAACTATATATGGTTCATAGGGGTACTAGACTTATCAGGTTGATCACTTCATAAGATATATAAAGGTCTAATGACTATGTTGTATACCTGAAACTAATATAATGTTGTATATCAACTATAATTGAAAAGTTGAAAAATTAAAAAAAAACAGCAACCACATTTGGTTAAATATAATACATAGAAAACAATGTAATTATTTTTATAAATAATTACAAAGTATTATGGGAACCCAGGAGGGAGAAAAATGTTACTTCTAAGTAAGGGAAAGAGAACATTTCATGAAAGATTACGGACTTTTACACTTGGTAGGTCAGTTTCAGCAGGTGACTGTGGATGGTTGGAGGTGGCACAAAGAGCCAGCTTGTGTAAACACTTAGATATATTAGAGCTCAGTGCTTAGTCTGGAAGGTCTGAAACACAATGGGCTCTTATTTTATCTGAAAGTTCCAAATGCTCTATCTGTGGAATTTTTATTCAAAAAGTATCTGGGGTTTGTTTGCTTTAGTTTGGCTTTGGTTTCTTGATGGGAAAGAATGAAGCCCTCTCGATCTGCTATGGAAATAAAATCCTACAGCAGCTGTCCAGAGAGGCTGAGCTTTTTCCTTTGAGCTACCTGGAGAATGTAGAGTTGTTATTTCAAAAAAAAAATAGGTGGTGAATTTCATGAAAGCATACTTTCATTTAGTCAATAAAAATGTCCGCCCACCTATTCCACCCACACTAAACAATCAATAGGCCAAAGCAAAGAAAGATATTAGAGAAGGACTTGGTATAAATTTAATTTCATTTAGAAAGTTTTCTTTATGGAGAAGCATTTATAAAGCATTTTCACGCAAAATCGAGATTATTGGGTATGCCCCTTCCTTCCTAAGTTTTAAAACTGAACTTATTCTTTACCAACTGGCGACTTAAGGAGGGTTGGTTGGAGCTCTCTGTTCATTAGTGGGGTGGGGGGTAATGCTTAGTCCCTCTATTAGGGAACACTAATCCAGGTCTCACAGAACACATCCATGGGTATAATTATGTAATACAAAGATATATGATGTTCTCAGAGAATAGAAAGGAAAGTATGAATATGAAATTGTTTAGATTTATCATAACTCTTGAGAATACAACCCTACTCCATTAACCCAAATTAATGGTGGGTCAGAAGAATGTTCAGTAGAAAAGGCAGCAATGCAGTTTTTATTTCAGTCTGTACTGTCCAGTACACTAGCCACTTGCCATTTATGGCTATTAATCCCCTGAAATGGGGCTAGTCTAAGTTGAAATATACTATAAGTATAAATTACATAGTAGATTTTGAAGGCTTAATATGAAAAATAGAATGTAAAATATCTCAATAATTTTTAAATTAATTACATGTAGAAATGATAACATTTGAACATACTGGGTTAAGTAAAATATATTAAAATAATTTTATCTATTTTCTTTTACTTTGTCTAATGTGGCAACTAGAATAGTTAAACTTACATAAACGGTTCATATTACATTCTATGGATAGCACCATTCTAGGAGACACAGCTAAACTTCTCTAAGCCTCAGTTTCCACTTTTGTAAAAAGGAGAATATAACTATTGTCTCATCTCATTGGTTTGTTGTCAAGATAAGTAAACTAATGTACAGGAAAGCATTTTGTAAACTATCAAACACTGAACAAATACAAGTGACTATTAAAAGGAACAACTCTTTATATCTTAAAAAAAAGCCTACATAATAAGTCAAGGTATAAATATACCTTTCAGCTGCCCTGGCACAGTATTTAATGTGCCCAACAATACTACAATGTGTGCAGTTATCCTCCAAACCTTCTAATACTTCCAGTTCAGGAAATGTTGAAAGGATAAGCAGGCCAAATCACCTGACAGGCTCCATGATGGATGAATCCTTCCAAGAGCGAGATAATACTCTGTGAGCATGCTCAAGGGATAAAGCAAGCTATCACCCTACTCTCAGAGATCAGCCTGGCTTTGAATCCAAAAGGCTGTGGTATTAGCATCCACTTACATAGTGGACTTAGCAATGCAGCATTGGCAGTAAATAGCCAGCCATCTGAACCAGGGTTTGTGAACACCGCTGATTGTCAAACAAGGCAATTTCTTAGCCTACCATAAAAATATAAAAACAGCCTAAACTAGAAAAAGCTAACATTTCTAACGTAGGAATTGCTTCCTATTTTCAACCTTTTTTTAGAACTGTATTTAAAAGTACAAGGAGCTGGTACAAGTACAGGAAATCTCAAGACTGTGAGGCTGAGATGAATAAAGAAAGAAAGAATAAATTCCACCTACGCTTAAAACAGAGGTGTCTTGAGATTCTCACAGTGTTAGGCCAATACACAGAGCTTCAGGGTGCAAATTTAAAGTCTCTAAACACAGCCACCCTCAGAAAGGGGACAGGGAGTCATCAACTTTGTCTACCAACCAGCCTCATATTCTGACATATTATCTCACCTTTGTCAGTTTACATCCTGATAATATGGAAACAGTGGTAATTCTACAAACATGCCAGTCCTCAAAAGCTGTATATGTGCTGTTGCTCTGTGGAAACAGGCTCAGACTGCCCCCACTGCTGTTTCCCTGGCAACCTCCTACTCTTGTCTCAAGAGTCACCTAGCGTCACCTCCTCTGGGATTCTATCTCTGACACATTCTATAACACACAGATCTGTATTAGAAAATTAATCTCTCTAGAATGTAAACTGGTTATAGCCACTATGGAAAACAATATGGAGGATCTTCAAGACATAAAGAAAAATGAACTAGCATATGACCCAGCAATCCCACTGCTGGGTATATATCCAATGGAAACAAAATCATTATTGCAAAAAGATACCTGTACTCCCTGAAGCATTCACTGTTCACTGAAGCATTATTCAACAGAAGAATGGGTAAAGAAAATACACAGGGGAATACTATTCATCCTTTAAAAAGAAGGAAATCCTGTTATTTGTGACAACATGGGTGAACCTGGAAGGCATTATGCTGAATGAAATACAAATACCACATAATATCACTTATATGTGGAATGTCTCCCTCTCCCCCATCAACAAAAAAAAAGAAGTCAAACTCATAGAAACAGAGTAGAAAAGTGGTTATTATGGGGGTGTAATGGGGTTGGGGGCATGAGAGGTTGGTAAAAAGGTGCAAATTTTCAGTTATAAGATGAATAATGTCTGAGAATGTATAGCACGGTGACTATAATAGATAATGCTGCATTATATATTTGAAATTTGCTAAGAGAGTAGAACCTAAACGATCTCACCAAAAACAAACAACAGGTAAATGTGTGAGTTGATGAATGTTTTAATTAACTGAATGGTAAGAATCCTTTCATAATCCATCCATAAATCAAATCACCACAGCTACACTTTAAATCTCTTACATTTTCATTTGTCAATAAGGTTAAAAAGAGAGAGAGAGGAGGCAAAAGTAACTTAACCACCCTATATTAGAATTGCTTGTTCTGTATGTGGCTTTTCATTTGACTGAGATCTCTTAACCACGTCATTTTATCTAGTCTAGTGTGTTGGAGGGAACCTTTGTTTCTTGCTCCTCATGGGTCTATGCAGGGGGACCTCCACTACAGTGACATTCCTGGCTTTTCTGCACCATTTCTCACCCGACTCCTGCCAATTGGTAGGTGAGTTAGAATAAACTAGCTATGCTGAACTTTGCTCCTATCTCATTCCCTTTTCTTCAGGATCTACATATGAGATGAGAGTATATATATGGTCTTCTCTCTGTGATACAGTAGCAGGAATCTAGGTCCCTGGCTGTGGTTTTCTAGAGCATCATATTGCATTGCGGAGGGGGGAGCAGCGATTAGCCACTGACTTGGCTGATCTCAGCCACAATCTCCAAATGACTTTATAGTTATTATGAAACAGTACTGTATGTCCAGCTATCAGACCCCATATCTATATCTATGTTTCTAAACATAGGTGGGGGGAAAGGAGTATTATGTATTAGTCTTCTAAAAATTCCTAAATAGTCATTGTATATTTAATAAATAAATGAATCTCAATGCAATATTAGAGCCCTAAGTGGAAAAATAAAAGTAAAGCTAGGAAGGCATAAGCAACTTGAAGCAGAACATGTGCCAGCTTCAGATAGCCTGGATGTCATACTAACAGAGTCCTCCAGAAGAGAATACATTGAACAGTAACAATAACTTGTTATTAACTTATTAACCTGTCCCCTCACCTCCCTGTCTTTAAGGCAGGGGCTAGGTGTTGCCCATTTTTGTGTTTCCAAAATTCGCACCCAATATTAGGCATGCAAATAATTAAATGCAGGCTATCCTATCTAATAAAAGAGAAAAATGGTAATTGGCGTACGACGATACCCTTTTCATTGGCTAATCAGGGCTATATGCAAATTAACTGCCAACTAAGATTGGCAGTTAACTGCCAACAAGATGGCGGTTAATTTGCATATGTAGGCACAATGCAGGGAGGCGAAAGGGAAAGCAGGAAGAAGCCCCCTGCCACTGACAGTGATCGGAAACCCGCCTTTGCCCTGCCCCCCAGCCATGATTGGAGAATCAGGTGCCTTTTCCACCCTGGCCAGTGATAGCAGGAAGTAGGGGTGGAGCCAGCGATGGGAGCTGGGCACGGTCGAAGCTGGCAGTCCCAGGAGCTAGGGGCCCCTTGCCTGGGCCTAAAGCGAAGCCCACGATTGCGGGGCCACTGCAGCTGTGGGTTCCCGCTGCCCAGGCCGAACACCTCAGCCAGAGGCATCCTGCAGGGGCAGGGGCGGAGCCCGCGTGATCGCGGCACCCCCCGCTGCCACTGCAGGTCCCCGCTGCCCGGGCCAGACGCCTAGGCCAGAGGCATCAGGCCTGGGCTGGGGGCAGAACCAGTGATGGAGGGAAATGAGGGTCCCCTGCCCAGCCTGACGCCTCTGTCAGAGGCGTCAGGCCTGGGCAAGGGGCCGATCCTGCGATTGGAGGGTGATGGGGGTCAACACCTGAGGGTTCCCAGTATGTGAGAGGGGGCAGGCTGGGCTGAGGGACACTCCCCCCCGCCCCACACCCAGTGCACGAATTTCATGCACCGGGCCCCTAGTCCTATATAATAAAAGGCTAATATGCAATCAACTGAACAGTGGAACACCCAGTCGTTATGACGCACACTGACCACCAAAGGGCAGACGCTCAACACCGGAGCTTCTCCCTGGTGGTCAGTGTGCTCCCACAAGGGGAGTGCCATTCAGCCAGAAGCTGGACTCACGGCTGGCGAGCGCAGTGGCAGTGGTGGGAGCCTCTCCCGCCTCTGTAGCAGCACTAAGGACCCCCGCAGGGAGCGGACCTAAGCTGTCAGTCAGACATCCCCCAAGGGGTCCCGGACTGCGAGAAGGCACAGGCTGGACTGAGGGACCCCACACCTCCCCCCCCCCCAGTGTGAATGTCATGCACCTGGCCCTTAGTTAATTATTAATTGTAAATAATTTTAATTAATAATTAATAGCCTGGCACACATTTATGGGTCCATCTTGGAAAGAGGAGAGCATAGATAAAGTTAGAGTCTATTCATGACAGTCAGGCTCTGAGATCAAGTATAAGATGATGTGTATAATATGAAACAAGCCAGAAAATGAAAGGAGGTGCTGACTCAGCTTTGGTGTCAAAGATGAGACAGGGGCTTTTAAACTTCTAAAATCCTAAGGGCAAATGCATAATTAACGTTAGAGACATATAGAACAGTAGTTAAGATGTGGTACATTTACACAATGGAATATTACATGACTATGCAAATGAAGGAAATCTTACCTTTTGCAACAGCATGGATGAACCTGGAGATTATTATGTTAAGTGAAATAAGCTAGTCAGAGAAAGATAAATACTATATTTTCTTACTTATGTGTGGAATCTAATGAACAAAATAAACTTAAGAACAAAATAGAAACAGATACATGGAACAGACTGACAGCTGTCAGAGGGAAGGGAGGTTGGAGGACTGGATTAAAGAAGATAAAGGGATTAGCAAAAAAAAACTATATATATACTAGACAACATTGTGGTAATAGCCAGAGAGAAAGGGGGAAGGGCAGTAGGGTAGGCGGAGGTGTGCAAAGAGGGAGAGAAATGGGGATAGAACGAGACTTTAAGGATGTTTTATTGAGTTGTACATTTGAAACCTGTATGGTTTTGCGAACCAATGCCACCCAATAAATTCAATTTAAAAAAAAAAAGATGTGGGGTAAGTAGTTGAACTGCCTGCCTCAAATCCTTTTAATCCTCAGGCTCCTCATTTCTGAAAGGAGGTTAATGAAACTACTGACTTCATATGATTTTTGAGAGGTTCAAATAACTTAATTCATGTAAAAATTTTCATTAGTTCATTCCTATAACATAGGAACTACTAGATTCCTTATAGAAGCCAGAGAGCAAAAGCAGCAGTGGCTTAATTTGGACATTCACACTAGAAGAACACAGATGCAGGATGAAAAAAAATATAATTGCAAGGGAAGGTGAAGGCAGAGATTTAACGTGATAGAGGTAGATGGAAATTTTGCAATTTTTACCCTACCACAGAGTGAATTGAGCTATGACTGATGTTCCGCATTTACACAGCTTATCTTGTATGTTTTTGACATTTTTATCATAATTCTGACTATTTAAATTGCCCCCCATGAGAAACACTTGGGCATTAAATTAGGAGGTACGCAGGGCCACCATCCTCCATAATGCGCCCTTTCCTTCAGATGCTAACCTCAGGTCGGGAATGTGCAAGTCTGTAAAAATGGCTTGGAGTTAGGGCTGACTGTAATTAAATATTAAATTTTAATTGCCAATCACTCCCATTATCTATTTATTTTTTAAACTGATATTTTTCCTAACTCCCTCCTCTCTTTCCCATTCCACACATAATTTCTAAATGATTCAGGTTCCCCATGAAAGAAATTTCATATGCAGAGTTCCGTTATTTTAAAACTCAAAGTGGAGAATGCTCACTCAGTGTTTTATCCTCTCCCATATTAAATGTATCTAAACATTTTTATATTTGCTGGAGGGGGGAATTACAATTTCCTTTCCCAAAACCAATATTTGAGTTGGTAGCCTGTACCTTCCAAAGCAGCCACCCACACTTAAAATTTCTGCCAGCTGCTCTCTGTAAGGTGTCTGCTTAAATTGTAAACACCTGCATCCTTAATACCCCTCCTCATATTCCCTAGGCAACCTGTAAAGAAAAAGTTTAACAGAATTAGTAAAATAAAAACTTGCTTCCAAATTTACATTACATCTTCCCACACACTTAAGAAAACTGTAATAAAGGTTTAATATTTGATGAGCTAAAGCTGGCATTTTAAAATAAATACTTGCCCATCTACATTCTAAAACAGAAAAGAAAATGCCAAAATTTCAAGTCATATAGTAAACAGTTTTAATTATCTTGGAAAATCAACCAATGTATATAATATATCTACATTCACATAAACTTAGTAAAACTACTAAAAAAGAGATAGTAGAAACTAGTTTACCTATGGACTGCTCTCCTATGTCTATTTGTCAAGTCTGGAAAGACTTCCACTATCCTGATCAGTTTCCTACTGCCATTTGCCACTGTGCACTACAACTACAAATTGTAAGGACACTCCTTCATAAATGAGCTACAACATCTATGCTTGGGATAGGAAACTACTGTTGCAATTTCAGTGTAGTTTCTTACTACATGTCCATCATTGCTATTAAGACTCCTCTACAAACAGCAAACTATTACTGATTGAAATTTCTTACCACTCAATGAAAATCTGAAGTCATAACCAACTTTACTAATAATTCCCTTAAACTTAAAATTATAAAGGTCAGGTTATTTTTTTTTCTCCAACTTGACCTCCTAAAAAGAAATATTCCCCATCTGCAATTCACTTACCCTCTGGGGACCAGCAGATTATAGTGACAGGGTGTCATTTAGCAGCCTTTGGGGAATTGGAACCCTTTCATTTGCATTGTTCCTCTCTAACAAGAATTCAGGCTGCCTCTCCCCCTCCCCCCCACCTCCGCCCCAGAAATAGGTCACAGTCTATCATTAGAAACTTGGATGGAAAATGGCAGCATGGATATTTTTTATGATAAAAGTTAGATGTCTGGAAACAAATAACATTGACATTTAAAGTATTCATTCTTAAAATAGAGGGCACTATGGTGTGTCATTAGCACCTTCCTCATTATTGGGGTTTCATCTATTTACAGAATCTCCGGGTTGGAAGGGGCAATAAAGGTCATTCTGTCCAGCTATCACCTGATGCCTTGAAAATATCTTTCCTCTGTGGCACAGTCTCATTTATATTCTAGTAAGTTACTTTGATAGTCGGTGAACAACCAAGTCTTTAAATTTATATTGAATATTCAATTATGCATTGATTTTCAGCACCTTTTTTAATTTAAACCCTAGAAAACAGTATTTTTAAAACTTCATAATTATTTACTTCTAATTTTTTCAACTCCTTTTACACTTGGGTATTAACTTCTAGTTATGTTTAAATGTCTTTGTCATGGTATCTTGAAATGCAATGAAAGCAAATATGTCTTATTTCCTTGTTTATTAGATAACTGATTAAAATATGCACTATTCAGATCATTCATTAACATATTTTCAAAAAATGAATGTTTTTATTGTACCCACAAAAAAATTTAATAATATTTATATGTTAGTGATATTCTCAGGGCAAATAATTACCATGAAGTTTATTTCAATGATGTTTACAGATTCAGTTTACATAAACAGTAATACCCTGAGTTCATTTTTCTTTCCCCTTCTATTATCTTTGACCATGCATCCCCTTTTCTTTTCTTTCTTTTTTTTTTATTGCTTAAAGTATTACAAAGGGTATTACATATGTGTCCATTTTATCCCCCTGCCCTAGACAGTCCCCTAGCCTCCCCTATTCCCCAGTGTCTTATGTCCATTGGTTATGCTTATATGCATGCATACAAGTCCTTTAGTTGATCTCTTACCCCCCTAGCTCCTGCCCCCCAACCCTCCCCGGCCTTCCCGCTGCAGTTTGACAATCTGTTTGAGGCAGCTCTGCCTCTGTATCTATTATTGTTCAAAAGTTTATAATGGTCTCTATTGTCCATGAATGAGTGAGATCATGTGGTATTTTTCCTTTATTGACTGGCTTAATTCACTTAGCATAATGCTCTCCAGTTCCATCCATGACGTTGCAAATGGTAAGAGTTCCTTCCTTTTTACAGCAGCATAGTATTCCATCGTGTAGATGTACCACAGTTTTCTAATCCATTCATCTACTGATGGGCACTTAGGCTGTTTCCAGATCTTAGCTATGGTGAATTGTGCTGCTATGAACATAGGGGTGCATATATCCTTTCTGATTGGTGTTTCCGGTTTCTTGGGATATATTCCTAGAAGTGGGATCACAGGGTCAAATGGGAGTTCCATTTTCAGTTTTTTAAGGAAACTCCATACTGTCTTCCATAGTGGCTGCACCAGTCTGCATTCCCACCAGTAGTGCACAAGTGTTCCTTTTTATCCACATCCTCTCCAGCACTTGTCATTTGTTGATTTGTTGATGATAGCCAGTCTGACAGGTGTGAGATGGTACCTCATTGTTGTTTTGATTAGTGACTTTGAGCATGTTTTCGTATGTCTCTTGGCTTTCTGAATGTCCTCTTTTGAAAGGTGTCTATTTAGGTCCTTTGCCCACCCTTTTCTTTATGGTTCTCCATTTACCACCAGACATAAACTACTTTTTTTTGCCAGGGGGAGAAATGGTAATAATTGTAGTTTTAGCAAGGTTGTCCTACACATAAAATTCACCTTAGTAACGAGAACCTCACACACACACTGACCATTTATGTATAAATGCTAGCCCATCATCTCCAGCATCTTCAGAAGCTGAAAGATTTTAGATTTTTCATTGGTTTGACAAATATTTGTTTTTTATAAATTTTATTAAATTTATTGGGGTGATGTTGGTTAATAAAGTTATGTAGGTTTCAAGTGTACAATTTGGTAATACATCACCTGTATATAGCATTGTGTGTTTACTACCCATAGTCAATCTTCCATTGTGTTCGATATCATCTGATTCAACCAATCTCTTCATTTTACAAATGATAAACTCAGTATTTTTGAGCCATTTCTCTATTAATCTTTATAATGTTACAGACTCTTAGAAGGCAAAGATTATGTTGATTTTTACCAGGACATTAAGGCATGTGTATATGAATTAATTTACCAAAAGCCCCCATAAAAATATTGGATAAATGTGAATAAATATATTATCTAACTCTTATGTTAGGGTAAAAGATGTTATCTCTATGCCTAAGACAGAAGTACTGGGCTGAGAATTTGGAGCCCTGACACTAAATAGTTCTATAACTTTGAAAAGGCTCTTAACATTTGAAAAGACAGTGACATATGACAGTCTAAAATTCTAGAACATTGTTGTAAAATTTGTTCCAGTTCACAATACTGTCTACTAAAATATTGGTGGCTTAAATATAAAAATTCTAGAATCTGTATGAAATCAACTGAGATTAAAAGTTCCCTTTGATTAAGTTTTAGTCCCTATAATTTTTAATTCCATGCTTCTTCTGTATTAAGATTTATCTGTATTATTTTTTTTTAAGTACTCTGTTGCCTGAGCTCTGACTAAGCATTTAGAAGATTCCCAACAAACTATCCTGTAATGAAAAAGCACTCTGATCATACTTATGGTTGTGGAACTTAAAAGCACTAAGACTATAATGTTTATAATATTTCAAACTTGAAGTCATAATAATCCATAGTCACAGGGAAATGAAAGCAACCCAAATGTGGAGGAAAGTGGTTAAATATTAATATGATGAGGTTTTAAATTATTGGCCTAAAATTTTTATTCTAAATTTGTAGGTAAGTCATGTTTTTTAAATATGTTTTTATTGAGTTAAGAGATAGTGAAAGGGAGAGGAATAAAGAAATAGAAACATCAAGAAACATTAATCAGCTGCCCCTGGCATGCCCCCTCCTGGGGATTGAGCCCGCAACCAGGGAATGGATCCAGTGACCTCTTGGTTCCTGGGTTGATGCCCAACCTCTGAGCAACACTGGCTGGGTGATAAGTCATATTTACGACCCTGTTAAACCAGATTATCACTACCACACTCCGATTTCATGCATTGTTTCCTCACTATATTTTAACCACTCCCTCCTTTTTATTTATTCACTAAATATCCTTTAAGTTACCTTATTCAATAGTAAAACAAGCATAAAAAGTCAACAGAGTGGTTTTATTGTTTATGTATTAGAGTGCCTGGTAAGTAGGACATTTTGGGTTTGTTTGTTCCTATACAGAAATTTTTTCTCTCCAATATTATAGTAGAAGGCATATATACTACTAATTGAGATCTTTAATACCTCCTGGAATGCCAACATTCAATTAATGCCCAATTCTTTAATATGTGTTCTCAACCAATTCTGTTTTCAATATAGTGATTGATTTTGATTTAAAGTACCAGACTTTTTATAAGACCTCATTTTCCTTGGAATATCCTTGAAATTGTGTCCCACAAAAATATAGTACTCATAAACTATAATAAAATTATTCTATAAATTTATTTTATATTCCTATTATCCCTGAAAACAAATACATTCAAGTCTATGGTATCTCTGAAACCTTAATAGTAAAGACATTTCCATATATTGAGTCACTGCTGTAATATGTATAATGTGTTAGAACTAATATTACAATACTATGTATTGATTGGATTTATTTTATTTAGTTCCATTTATATAATTTTCAGCATTGATCAATATTGAAATGAATGTCTGCTTCAACTTCCCTTTTTTTAATTTTTTAGCACAACATAAAATAACTTTATTATGTTTTTATTGATAGTATATAAATAATTCCTTCTGTTCAGTGCAATGAGGAATGTAAATTTCCACTTCCCTTTTAATTCTTTCTGCTTCAAAATTTCTGCTCTCCCCACTATTCTTCATTGTTCCAATGTGTTATGAAAAATAAACACATTTTCATACCCATTTCACTATTTATATTTACTAGCATTTATCTCTATTATATTTCAATACCACTTCACTAAGTATTATGTTTAAAAATACATATGGTAGCCCTGGCTGGGTAACTCAGTTGATTAGAGCACCATCCTGATACACCAAGGTTGCAGGTTCAATCTCCCCTCAGGGCAAATACAAGAATCAACCAATAAATGCATAAATAAGTGCAACAACAAATCTCTCTCCCTTCCCCCCCCCTCTCTCTCTCAAATTAATTTAAAAATACATATGGTAAAAGCAATGCACAGCAAACGCTCTTGTCCTTCAAGAATATATATAGTACTTGAAGAGGCAGGGCATCCTTTAATGAGATAGTCACTTAATTAAAACGTAGTAATGATAACATTTAAAAGTAATGGGACCAGGAGTTCTGGTTCAAGATGGCGAAGTAGGAGGCTTATGAACTCACCTACACCCATAGACACACAATATCTGCAGCTACATATGGAATGATACCCTCTGAAAAAAATCCAGAAACTAACTGAGCAACACCTGAACATCAAGTGAATGAGAAAAATTTACATCTACATGGGTAAGAGAAGCTAAGACATAATCTTGCCATAAACCTCACCCCCAACCCAGCAACACACAGTAGAGAGAGAACTCACAACTCCCAAGTTCTCCCCGAGGAGGGAAGGGTTTGGACCCCACTTGTGACCCAACTTTTAAGACCTGTAATCCCTTCCTCCACTCTCACTTCTGCTATCACTTATCATTTTTGTTTTGTTTTGAAGCTTATAGCATCATCTCAAGTCCTTCTGGACCCTGGCTTAATGTCACTGGGTTTTATAAATCTTTATTTACTTCACAGGTCTGAATACATGCATTTCTTGAACCCTTTAAGAACTTTATGTTCACTGTTATCTTTGCATTTAAAAGGCTCCTTAAAAATTGTATAGTCACCTGTATGACTCCCCATCAATCTCTCAGTGATTTGAGTATAAGGTCTGTGTCTTCTTCTCCTTTGTATTCTCAACACATAATATATTTCCTGACTTGGAACACTGAGATATGCATAAATATTTGCTAAATGAATGAATCACTGAATCTTGTACCACTGTCTTCCCATTCACATCACAGTGACAGGGTTCAGGACAAGCTACCCCAAAATATGGTACGCTGGCATATTGAAGATTTCAAGCTGATAGAAATTGAGAAATGACAGGTGCAGGTCCTGAAGCAGGTCAGAGGACCCTTGGGTGAAAGGTGCCCTTGTTACACTCAGAAAAAAAGGAGTACCCTTATCTCAAAAGACAGGCGAACACCAAGAGCAATGTGAATGAATAGGGCTGCGCTTTCCCCCAGCTCCTGGCATTTAGCTTATATTTATACCCTTCTTTGTCCCACTACATTTTCCACAACTCTTTATCGAGCCTAGCACAAAAACACTCAGGTTTAACCATTTTTTCAGTTCTTTATTTTCTTATGAAGTTTCCTAGGACACATAAAACTTATATTAAATCACTGCTTCCCTCTTATTAATTAAGGGCCTCAGTTGAGAACTTAGAAAGGTAAAGGAAAAAAAGTATTTCTCTACACCCACACAAACAATTCTCTAACTTCCCTCCTTCCTCAGGAGCTTTAGCACCTGAATATGAATCCTCTTTCTTATTTCACCCATTCCCTCATCACTTTCCCTTTACACAACTTCATCTTATCTGACCTGGATCTAGTTAGTCCTCTCCCAATTTTCTCCACTACTTCCCTTCTTCTCCAAAGCACCTAGCTCAGTACTGTGAACTTAAGAGGCACTCAAACAGTACCAATTCTAATGAGCACAGTGACATTAAAAGTTCTAGGGCTGACCTGTTCTGCAGCACGCCTCAATGAATCATCTCTGCTGCCATGAATGCAAGTATTTTAACCACTTTGAACTTTCTCACTGAATATGCATTTTCTTTCTTTTCCCTTCCTATCTACCTATTCCTTGGGATTTCAAGAAAACTAAGCAAAAAATAGTCAAGTCTTACATTGGTTAGAAACAGCACCAATGCACAGTTATAAACTTTATGTCTCCATTTTCTTTGTGTCTTCAGAAAGCTTAACACATAGTCACTACATGTGCTCACTTACATTATTTGCTCAATCTCCATCCCCCCATATCCCTATCATGGTTCACTATGAGGTGAACTACAGCCAATACTTCAATGCCCCCGTGAATTTGGGCTTGGCCATGTTGGGCTTTCAGTGATAGAATGTGAGTGGAAGTGAAACTCTCTATTGCCAGGTATAAGTAGTGCATGTTTCTGTTTGCCCCTTTGAGTTCATGACATCCTTCATGAGAAGAATATGCCTCAGATAGCCACTAACCTTTGAACAAAAGTCCTTGGGAAGAGACCCAAAGTCAACCACAGCCTGAGACAGAACCACACTAGCTGACCAGCAGAACAATGAGCAAGAAAGAAATCATTCTTATTTTAAGTCAATTAAGATTTAAGATTTGTTCTGTTATGCTGCATGATGACTATAGGAATCAGATTAGCACACCATGATTGATGGGTATTTTATAAATCTCTGATTTCTAAACCATTGGGCTTAAGCCAGTGAAATACAGTATAAGAAAGGGCAGAATCCTCTTTGTAACACACATGTTCAATCTACTAAGATTTTAGAGCTATCTCAAAAAGGAGTGGTCCATATTTTACAATCCACTAGGGTTTTATGATGCTTTGAATTGGTTACTATTACTTCTGCTTACTAGAGTTGGGTTGATCATTCTCTTCTATTAAATGAAGTGGCTGAGGTCCTGTTTTGTCTGCCGTATTTCTCTTCCTGAATGCATGTAGTCTAAACATTATTACAGCCTTTTTTATGTGGATGCCCAGCTCAAATAAAACCATAAACTTCAGCTACATTATATCTTCACTGTTCAAGTCAGGCTTTTTAAGATTTGTGAAGAATCATAAAGAATATGATTAGCATTAAAAATGCATGATGTATAGTGATGAAGTAAACATGAAAAAATATCCACATTTTCAGGCAAAGAAGGTATAAATTGACAAAAAGCACTTTGAGGTTAAACAAATCATCTAAGATTCTAATCCCTGACATAATTAAAATTGTTTTTTTTCTCTTATTTTTATTCCAAGACCAAATATAGGTTCAGCTCCCACATAAATTTAGGACTCAGGTAGCTTGGGGATTGAGGAGCAGATGGGAAACTCGGAGTCCAAATGTGGAATTCTTGCACAGCCTCTGATTTACTGTATGATACTTAAAATATTGCTCTTTCATCTCTACAATAAATTGATTTGGCACAATATTCCAGTCAGCAATGTTTAAGCTATTTGGAGATGAACCTATTCAGGGTGTCTTAGATATCTCAGAGGTAATTTTGAAAGACTCAAAATGTTGAAAGAAACTGTCTTTAGTTCAAGTTAATTTATGATTTAAACATAAAAACAGCAAAATTTTGAATGGCTGATTCTAAGTGATGTAGTAAATTGTATCAGGAACACCCCACATTTTCTAATCTGTCATGGACGTTCTCCTACTTCGAGGATGAGAGACAAAGCTAGCCAACCTTGTCATGCCTTGGTTTCTTCAGCAGAGAACAGTAATGAAAGTGCCTGAGGGCTTTCGTAAGATGGAAGTAGAAGTATATGTATATTATAAAAAGCACTAGCCAGGTCTGGCATAGTTAGGGACCAACAATGAAAACTATTATCTTTCCATACTGGAGTGAAGTCAGAACAACAATAAGGTGTTTAAAATTTGAAGCTTAAATGTTATAAGAAATGAATGCCCTAACTGGTTTGGCTCAGTGGATAGAGCATCAGCCTGCGGACTGAAGGGTCCCAGGTTCGATTCCCGTCAAGGGCATGTACCTTGGTTGCGGGCACATCCCCAATGGGGGGTGTGCAGGAGGCAGCTGATTGATGTTTCTCTCTCTTCAATGTTTCTAACTCTTTATCCCTCTCCCTTCCTCTCTGTAAAGTTTCAATAAAATATATTTTAAAAAAAAAAAAAGAAATGAAGTGACCTAAAGAGATAAATGAAGAGGACTTATGTGGCTTTGGGGACTGATTGCTTTCATGTAGTACTGAGATTATCTTTGTTACAGCTGAGGAAAGAAGACAGACAGAAGGGCCCTGATTGGAAACACCTTCTTAAGGAATCAAGAAGAACAAACTAAATAAAACATAAAGGGTCTCTAATTCCAAATGTTCTACAAACATTAGCATCGTCACAAACCAAAGTTACCAGAATCATTGGCCTATTCGGTCACCTTGTTATTTAACCACATGCTTGCTCCAAGTTCAGTCCCACTTGATTCTCATTGCCGAACTGAAATAGTAATTTTCCTCACAATACCAATTAGTATAACCATCAATATTGAACCCCTACTCTGTACCAGGTACTCTGCTACCTATCTTACATATTTTTAGATTTCTCAACCATGCTGAAGGGATGATAGAATTCCTATGTTAAAGATGGAGAAATGGGCCATCAGGAAGATGAAGTTTTCTCACTGTTACACAGCAAATATGGAACTGAGCAAGGATTAAAACCCAAGTTAGTCTGACCCCCCCAGTTCATGTTTGTTTCAAGAGGTAGAGTCACAGCATGCTAGAGTTTGGGGTTGGAAGGAAGCTGAGACCTCATATAACCCGCGCCTGCTTTTTATAGATGAGAAAACTAAATTCCTGATCTAACACCCAAGTGACTCATCCAAGTTTACAAAATGAAAGGACAAAGCCAAGGTTAGAATTATTTTCACATTATCCTTTGGCATCCAGAGGGGAGGAGGGGCTGGGTGGAGATGGGCAAAGGGGCGGGGGGGGGGGGGGGGAATAGGGACATCTGTAATTGTGTCCCTAAAATAAAGCTCAAAAAATTCGACTCTAAAGGAACACATTAGCAAGTCAAATCATGCTATGTTTCCATGACTCCCAGGTATCAGTCACCTCTCTCTCTCTCTCTCTCTCTCTCTCTCTCTCTCTCTCTCTCTCTCTCTCTCTCTCTTTCACACACACACACAATATGGGAAGAACTGAACTCTATTACTTCCAGGTTATACCACTGAAAGCTTGTAAATAAAGTCAAAACTTGGCTCTAAAATTTCTCACATGGTACTGCTAAGAACATTTTTTTGAAAACCTGCATTTCCTTATTCACTGGACTGTGATGACATTTCAGACAGTCACCACAGTTTTTATAAACTCCTGCTTGGAAGACAGGAGGACTAGCTTAATGAGGTACAAAGAGTCGATCTACACTTCTCATCTTGAACACATTGTTATTGTCAGAAAGCAGAGATCCGCATCAGTGGCAGGCCCATTGTTGAAGGGAAAAGCACTAGCTTCCACCAGATTCTCTTTATTACACAGGAAGTCAGCTTATATGGGCTTCACCTAGTGTAATGTTCCTGGTGACTATTCCCATTCACCATCACCTCTTACAGATTGAAGCGTGGCTTCTGACATTGTGCTGACTGCTTGGTTTGCCAACATAACTCTGAGATTGTGTTTTCAGACAAATGACCAATATGGAGCCTTTTTTTTTTCTTGGTTACTGCACTGCTCTGGATGCATCATTTTGCAAAGTAACAGTCAAGGTCGAAAGCACTGGTTCCATGCTGGGCCATAACAAAAGATATTTTGAAGGCTGCTTGAGTCTGACTTTATAATATTTTAATGCTGATATCCATGAAGCATATTCTCTATTCTTCAATTGGGTACAACTCAATTTTTTCAGAAACTTTTGAACATGCTGTCTTTATTTCAGTCCTTTTTATTTCATTTTAGTTGCTAGTTGCTATGGATTAAATGTTTGTCTACTCCCACCCCAAAATTCATATTCTGATGCCCTAATACCCAAGTGTCTGGAAGTGGTGGCTTTTGAAAGTGATTAGAGTTAGATTTGGTCAGGAAGGTGGGGCCCTCATGATCAAATTACCGCCCTTATAAAAAAAAAAAAAGGAAGAGACATGAGGGCTCATTCTCTCTCTCTCTCTCTCTCTCTCTCTCTCTCTCTCTTTCCAGAAGCACACACTGAGGACAGGCCATGTAAAGACACAGAAAGAAGGCAGCCAACTGCAACAGGAAGAGGGTTCTCACCAGGCACCAAACCTGCCAGTACAGTGGGATCTTGATTTATGAGTGTCCCGACTAACGAGTTTTTTGAGATATGAGCCGTCTCTCGGCCGATTTTTTGCTTTGAGTTACGAGCTAAAATTCGGGTTACAAGCCAGCTTCAGATACCCCACCGCTAGTTGGTGCAGCGAACGTCACAGTGAACTCCACATCAGCCCAGCATCACGTCTCATTCGTTCACTTTTTGATTTGACATACGAGTAATTTGAGTTACAAGCTCCATCACAGAAAGAGTTAAACTTGTAAGTCAAGGCCCCACTGTACTTTGATCTTAGATTTTCAGCCTCTATAACTGTGAGAAATAAATGTCTGTTGTTTATAGTAAGCCACCCAGTCTGTGGTATTTTGTTATAGAAGCCTGAGCAGACTAAGATACTAGTCAAATTTGCAAAAGAATCAATTTTGTAAAAAGAGCAAAAGGATAAGCCACAGAGTAGGGGAAAATATTTATAACATATTGATAACAGGAAAAAAACTTCTATAAATAATTTCCATAAGTCAGTAAGTAAAACAAGCAACCAAGTAGAAAAATGAAGAATGAGCAAAAGACTTGAATGGGAGAGTCAAGATATATATCTATCCAAATGACCAATAAACGTGTAAACAGGTACATCAGTAATCAACCAAATGCATATTAAAACCTCAGTGAAGTACCAGCACAACTCAAAATGGTAAGCAATTCTAAAGATTGGAGGGATATGAAGCAAATGACTTTCTCAGATACAACTGGTAAAACCAGGGTGGAAAACAACTTTGGCAATATCTACTAAAGTGAAAAGTACACATAATCCATGATGCACTACTTCATATATATATTCCTCTGTATTCCAGTTCAAAGTACATCAAAACTCCTGGCTGTTTGAAAAGATATAAAAGAGAATTCTTTCAATGTAAAAATTTCCAGGATAAGGCAAAAAGATTGAGGATCTTTAAAAGCAACAACTCTGTTCACCAGCATTCAGCCTCACCCTGTAAGATGTACACACAAGCCAAGTCTCCACCGTTTCGGATGTGGTGAGAGCATCTCAGGTACAAGCTTAACCTGCGATGATCATTCCTCGTCTTGTGATGAGAACAAATTGTAAAGTGGTGGCCAAAGAAGTGCAAAAATCTGTTGGCTAGGGTATGGCTCATTCTTCATATGGTTTTGTTGTTAACTAAGATGGGTCTTGCATCTTAAAACTAAACACAGTTGTGTTCCCAAATGATGATAATGATTAAAAAGCATAGTGGACATAAGCCATTGTCATATACTAGCATATACCAGCAACCACTGCTAGCAAGCCTAATGGCTAAGCACACGACTATCAGACGTTCTGTTAAACCCATTCAAACAAAGAAACTGGTGAATGATACAACCTGGCAGGTGCCCACCCGGGGCTAAAGGCTTCAAAGTACGTAAGTTCTGTTCATGAAAGTTTAGTCACCAACAGTCTAATCAGCTGCAATCCCCAAATACTTTGGACAGGGGCTAGAGTATCTCCAGGTATCATTAAAATCACCACGTAATCTGTACTTTACTGAATCTTAGGAACCACCTTATTATTTCATGTACCACTAGGAAAGAAGGGAAACGCTGCCAGTTCAACAACAACAGACCATCTATCGTCAGAGCTATCCTACTTTGGAGATGATAAAATGTGGTGGGAAATGTGTGTCTTAGAATCAATGAAACATGGTAAATTTCCTAGTTTACCAGACTGGAGTTCTTCCCTTGCCTCCCCTCCCAGAGAGCTGGGAAGTCTAATTGCATTTCCAGTGGCTGCAAAAAAACAACGATTTAGCTATATCTGTTTCTGTGAAATCACTTTTCGTTAATTTTCTGTATTTCTCTTCCCTGAAGAAACTTATCTTGTTTCTTTTTCATTTTTGTCCCCCATGTTCCCAATTATCCTAAACTCCCTTACAGATATCACATTGTGTTCTTTCAACAAAGAGGATTTTCTATAAAACAATAAAGTAAATAATGCATGGGTTATTTTAAGTTAAATATTTTAACTTCTTTAAATGCTTTTGAGAAAGCTTTTTTAAACATCTGCCAAAATAGTAAAAGCATAGATATTATTTAATCTGAAGTGTGATAAACCAGTTGTAAGTCACAAGTATGGGTTGTTCCTTAAAGTTTTCTCTTAATCCTCAAAAACAGCATGCATAGAACCTAATAAAAGTGCAAAACACAAAATTCATTCTATTGAGAATGTCCACAGGATTGATTTCACCCAACTGAGACTTTAGGTATGCTTAATGATCTAACAATCATTATTAAATACCTAAAGACAAGATGAAGTGTGCATTAGTTGCTTTATATTGCATCTATACGGTGCCTTCTGCAGCTGTTACTGTATAAGGAAAAAATTGAATATGATGAAAATGAAAAACAGAAGGAAAAGGAAGCTAGAAAAGAGAGGAATTGGAGTGGGGGAAAGAAAAAGGAAAGCAGAGGAGAGGAAAGAAGAAAAGAGGAAATGAAACAGGAAAAGGGAAAAGAAAAGATTGTTTTGGCGGAATAGTTTGATAGATTTTCCTAGAACCTTAATTTTTCAGGGCTTGCATTTTTACTTTTATATGATAAAAGAATTCCACAGGTTATACAACTAATTCCCAGGCAGATTGCCAGTAGAGGCTGTCCTCTTATCTGTGTCTGCCCAGCCTCAACACTATGCACATAGGGACAGTGGGTTCATTAGTGATGATTCAGTAATGAGTCCATACGTTTTCTATTGAGCTTCTTCTTATATTTTATTTATTAAAAATCTGTTAAATGTTTGTTTAGTCATTATTGGGATACTTGTTTGATGGTTTTCAAATATTCATGAACGTTTTTGTTTTTGAAAACAGTAACACTACACCCGTCAGAGAACATTTGAAGAAAAGAGAGAAAAGAAGAAATTCATTCTAAACTGCAGGGGGATGGAGTAAATTTGAAGGAATTAATTCACACAGTGTGCCAAGACAGTCATTCATGTCTTGATTGTGAAAAGTAATTAAGTATAAGCTAAAATGAGGCCAGAAAAATGAAAAGTGCTTGGAAAACTAAGTTGAAGAAAGATAAGGAAGTACTATTAGGTCACATTGATATGAGAATAACTTTTAAAATCTAAGAATTCTAGAGCTGGATGGGCTCAGGTCATTGATCAAACCTTTCATCTTTAGGAACAGAAGTGGACTGCATGCTGTCCCGGCACAGGTGCCCTCAGACACTCTTGCAGCTGGGCGACTGTGGCCCCTACTCGGCAGACTGGCACTGGAGAATCGAGAAGCATCTAGAACAGAGTTCCCCAAACCTCGCTGTGGGTACAAGCCACGAGGAACATTTTAAAAATGCAGGTTAAGATTCCATAGTCAGAAATGGAGCCTGAGACTCTGCATCTCTAACAAGTTACCATGGGAGGCTGCCCTGCTGGTCCACAGACCACAGTTTAAGTTAAGTTTAAGCAAAAGCCAGGACACATAACCTAGAATTTAAATATTTTTATTCCTTGTTAGCCAATTATTTCCCTTTTTAAATCGTTTTTCTTTGAATCATCATTTTGAGAAGTCTGAAGCTACAATAATAACAATAACATAAAAATACACTATCCCGTTGTTATTTGATGACAAGTCTTTGTACCTCTTCCACATGTCCTCTCCTTGCCACTATTTCAATTTCTCCTAATCAATTCACCATTTTTCTGTCTCAGAAAGCACTATCCCCAGGGAGAGTGATAAAGAGTGAAATTCCATGATCCAAGATAATGGACCCCAAATTCCCCAAACCAGATTTCATTTCCCTGAACCACTAATATGAGTCATATCTTACTATCTTAGAATACTATAAAATTTCCTGCCCCCTAAAACCAAAATGCTCCTCCCTATACTTTATGTTCCTTACTTTTACCAGCATTTTAATTATTGTTGTTAATATTATTTTTTAGCTAACATTAAATTCTTTTTTTTGAAGAATTTTTATTTATTTTTTTTTAAATATATTTTATGGATTTTTTAAAGAGAGGAAGGGAGAGGGACAGAGAGTTAGAAACATCGATGAGAGAGAAACATTGATCAGCTGCCTCCTGCACACCCCCTACTGGGGATGTGCCCGCAACCAAGGTACATGCCCTTGACCAGAATCAAACCTGGGACCCTTCAGTCTGCAGGCCGACACTCTATCCACTAAGCCAAACCGGTTAGGGCCTAACATTAAATTCTTGCTATGTGACAAGCACAGTGCTAAAAATTTATATGCATTGTCTTAATTCTTACCCCACAATGGAAAGAAAAAGGAAACTTAGTTTATTCCTGTTTTATAGATGAAGAAAGGTTAAGGGACACACAGTGGTTGGATTTGAACTCAGATCTGTTTGACCCAAAAAATCAACTAGTCACCTCTGTTATACCTGCCATCATTACTTACCCTAACACTGAATTAAATTTCTTAAAGTATTTATTTTTTAATGTTATATTTAAAAGAATTGCTTGTTTTCAGAATTGCTTATTAGACTAGTCTCAGTAGAACTCTAACTAAATGTTATCTATTACTTCTACCTATATCTGCTACCCTGTTGTATTTATACTAGAGGCCCAGTGCATGGATTCATGTACCAGTGGGGTCCCTCAGCCTGGCCTGCAGAATTGGGCTGAAACTGGCTCTCTGACATCCCCTGAGGGGTCCCGGATAGTGAGAGGGTGCAGGCCAGGCTGAGGGACCCCCACCAGTGCACGATCAGGGCTGGGGAGGGATTGCAGGAGGGCTCCAGGACGAGTCCGGACCCCAGCAGCAAGCTAACCTACTGGTCAGAGTGTCTGACCTCTGGTGGTCAGTGAGCATCGTAGCAATTGGTCAAACGGTTAAACTGTCAGACACTTAGCATATTAGGCTTTTATTATATAGGATAGGATGAAAAGGTTTGCTAAAAACAAGAGCCTCATCTATTTTCACACTGATGCAGAGCTAAGAAGGGCATGTTCATAGTAATTCGTTCAAACTTGGAGTGCAATAGCCATTCTAATGCATTTCAGTCTTGAAATATCTCAAAAAATATGGAAAAGAGTGATGCAATGCTGTCACAGTTTCAAGGAGGAAAAAATAAAGACAGCTTATGGGTGTGGGTGTATATACATAATGTTCAACATTAACCTACCATTTCATAAGTTGATCTTGACTAGTTCTCCATATGAACTCATACATTAAATGGATGATTGAACTCTACTGGTGGTTGTTATTAGTACTCATCCAGCAAATTTTTCAAATTTTCAGTTCTTATTAGAGGATGAAAGCTAAACAGCTTCTTTGACCAAATCATATCTCGGCAGTCATAGTTGTCATCTACTTTCCAATAATTATTTCAAAATCCATTAAAATAAAAAAATATCAAGAGGGAGATGTTTATCTGAGACTATGGACACAAAATCATTTTTTGCTCATAGAAATACTGACACTATGTTTACAAAGACAAATATACAGTAATAAGATTCATGCCCTGAACAAAAGATAATGTTTCCAAATAAATGATAACTTTCTTCATGCTTTGTATAAAATCATAGTTCTTTTATCTGTATTTTCTTATTTTCAGTTGAAAATGTTACTAGTAGCTGACAAAGGATGTGTCAAGCGTTTAGTTTCCCTTGGGTAGAAAACTACATTTACCATTTCTTGCTTTGAAATACGTTTTTGCCATCTTTAAAAGTAAATCCTGGATAGTTGCCTCAAAATATGTCTTTGTCACTCTTTCAAGAACAGAGAAAAAGCCTGTAGTTAGCTGACTAATAATACAGCACTCTTTTAAAAACAATTCTTTGTATTAAGAAACACTGCTCAAAATTTGAAGAAGGAAACTCAGAAATTAAAGATTTCTGTAATTGGGTATTTGGTGTCCATGATAGCAATTAAAAAGACCAAAAAATCCAGTTATCATTTGATCACAAGTTTTTACTTAAATTTATATTTCATTAATTTCACCTAGATTAAATAAATTCATGGGTTTTTGTTTATTTATTAATACAAGACCTAAACTACCCTACAATTTCATTTAAATTGCAATGAATTACAAATTAGGGGCTAAATATTCATAATTGTAAAATATATTGAAATATAATGCTTATAAAGTATATTCAATGAAAAATAAAAATCTTAAACTGCAGTATTCCCAAAAAAGTATGTCATGAATGAGAGAGAATTAGAGTGCCTTTTAGCAACTTTTAAACTTCTCTTGCACATGAAAACTTAATGGTGTGAATTCTTCAATATGAAAAAAAAAAAATCACTTGCTTTCTAGGTTGAAAGGAAACAAAAAGTTACAAAAGAGCATGATCCATATATATTTCATGTGGAATTTGCTATCTATAAAGCTTGAATACAGACATTTTTAAAGTAATTAAAGTTGATCAAAAACAAACTAAGAAGCAATAACCTCAGCATGTGGGCAGATTCCTAGGACAGGTTTAGTCTAGAGATATGAGAACTTATAAGCACATGGTTGTTGGTTAACCCAATGTTCTTTCACTCCATCTCTATGATATAAAACGATTGGATAAAGGCTAAAAAATTCAACCCAAATAGATGAATGTTTTATTCATACAGTGTCTAATAGCTGAGAAGTTCCAAATCTATACTATCAGCATTTGTTTCATCCATTTACATGAGCCCAAAGCATAGTTTCACCTTATTATTAATATTTCCTAAAGAATTTTTAGTAAATTTTATTTTAAATAAAAGGAGGAGTCATGTCTACATTACTGACACTAGGATGGTAACAAGGAAAACTGGAAGACGATATATCATAAAATAAAAAGATCAAGATGTCAGTAGTAGATCAACTTGGGAGATCAAGCCAAAAGACAAGCGCTCAACAAAGTCAAAGTCTAAGGTTGATGACATACATAACACCCCTCTCTTTCCTTTACAAGTTATAAACCTACTGAGAGGTAAACAGAATGCAAATAAAAATATCACTTTTACTACTGACACAAATATTTGGAGAATGTTTCTTGACACTGAGAACAAAGAGGACTTGGCAACACTTTCTGTAAGTCTAAAAGTTAAGAAAGCCACTATAGAGAAAGTTTGGGGAACAGACCACAAAGCCCTCGTCTGCGGTAGAAAGAGAAGATAAAACACATCGCCAGTAACAGATTAGCTCTGCCCAATCAAGAAACTTTCATCAGTGATTGTCAATCATTTGTCAGGAGCCTTTCTCCTGATCATGGGACAAAATGTCAGGGAGTTGCTGTAGGGAAATCCCTCCACACAGATATCTGAAAAGTTGAGCAGTACTCTTTCCTCCTCAAATTCCACAGCTTTTTGTTCTGTTGGTTCAGCTATCAAGCCTATGTAGTTATTCCTGTCTAGCAGGAAACCAGAAATCTATCATGGCAGTTCTTTACCATCTTCACAAACCCTCTCCCCCAATACTACCTATGGTTGTTTTGTGGATTCTCCTGATGACGCTGGTGAATAGCATCGAATTTGCCCTTAGAACAGTGGTTCTCAACCTTCCTAATGCCGCAACCCTTTAATACAGTTCCTCATGTTGTGGTGACCCCCAATTTCATTGATACAAATTGAACATAATTAAAGCATAGTGATTAATCACAAAAACAATATGTAATTATATATGTGTTTTCCAATGGTCTTAGGCGACCCCTGTGAAAGGGTCGTTCGACCCCCAAAGGGGTCGCGACCCACAGGTTGAGAACCCCTGCCCTAGAACATTCTAAAACTGGTCACCAATTAAATTAACTCTAAGTTCATGTAATGTCTAAATTTCTCATTCCAAGTTCTGTATGGCCACATCCAACATAGGCCATCAACATTTTGTAAAGAGATTGAATAACAACATCAAGAGATGCCATTTTAAAAATGCCAACGCATATAGGAGTCAAATTTGAATACAAATTACCTTCCATTGTAAATTTCCTGGAGACATTAATGCCCTAAATTAAAGTCCCTTACAAGTTAAAGTCCAGAGGTTTAAAGTCCAAAGTTTTCAATTCAAAATTAAATTGCCTTGCTTCGATGATTTTAATGTCCAAAGTTATTATAGTACAAAATAAAATGTTCTTGTCCTAATAAGTAAAATTTCAAAGAAACTAAAATCCAAAGTTCTCAAGTTAAAGTTCTATAATCATTTATTTGAAAATTTTTTGTTCTTCTTAGTCACAGAGGTGTCTTATTCTGAACCTAATGCTTAGGTTTCTTTAGCAGCTGAAGAATATTATTATCTTTTCAAGAATGTGTGTGGTTCCTCAGGATTTCATAATCAAAATTAGTTTCTCATGCATCCCATTTTTTAAAAATCCAAATATTTGGTAGACATACAATTTTATATGTTCCATACCCAACACCTACCAAATTTAAGACTACAGCTATCTCTACCCTCTCAGAGCAGTTTACCAGGCAGAATTCTGTTCCAGAATTTGATGTTGCAAGACCCACTACAGACATTCATGGTACCTGAGGGCAAGAAGGTAAATGTAGAACATTTTCTCATTTCAGCCTAGCCAGGAAGCCAGGCTTTTATAGAATCCATAAGCTGAGAACAATCTCCCTTAGAAAATAGTGCCACAAGTAGGTTCTGATGGCACTGTGCTTTCTTTATTAGGGAGGAACATGAACCGATGCGTGCCATTTCCTCTCTCAGACCATTGCATTGAGGCATCACTACTTTTTTCTTTTTGCAAATTATGCAAATCTGCAATATTAGCAGGTCAACTCACCAAATCATAGTTGTAAGGCGTCTTTCCATCTGCCATTTTTGAAACCTCTTAATATACAGTTCCCCTTTGATTCTAGTGTTTCTGGTACCTGAGTATTGTATTTAAGATGGGCTCTGTTGAATGACATAAACTTCACTCTTTTTTGAAAAGATATTCTCAGTTCTGTACCACTCTGGCTGCTTCCATGACCTCTTCTGGTGGAAATGCTTAGACCTATAAAATTTGGTTTACTGTTATATCCTTACTGTCTCGTGATTCTAAATTTTGCAGTTCCCTAGAAGGGGTAATATCCTATTTGGAAAGAAGGAATCAGGCTTTTTATTCTTCTATACCATTCTTCAGATTAGAAAGGATGTTAATTTTGAGCAGCTAATGCATTTTAAAGGTTTGTCACTTCTCAGCCCATCTCTGACAGGTACATTCTGTGATTAAAATACTTAATTATTAGCTGCTGTCCTCTTCCCACTATTGCCAGTGCCCGTTGCCTATTCTCCAGTCTTAAGTGGAAAATTTTGCTTTTTGCTCCTCAGGAGCTAAAATACATCTCATGTCACTCCTTAGTGAGAGGTTACTTTCAAAGACTGAATATTAGCTGCAATGTTTTTCTACGAGCTAGGCCTTATTTCCAGGAAGAGGAGTAGATTGTTCTGGGAGCACTTTAAATACAATCTCTAGTTCTAAGTGAAGCAAAAGTGTCAAAATGTTACATTTATTGATTCAACTCTCAAGTCCTCACATAGACGTAGCTACCAATTTCTGATCTTTCTACTCCACAAAGCTAATTTATGGGACCCTAAAAAAATTAAGTTTAACTTTGCAAGATATTCTTTTGTCAACTAGTATCTTCATTTTATTCTTATTTTAAAATGATCTTTTCAAAATTTTCATAACCTCTTATAAAATATTAAAAGTATATAAAAGCATAAAGATTGGATATACATTTAGCCATGGTGCAAATAATTGATTAAATGGACATCAATCCTATTATATCAATGCTGGTTATTCCTGTCAAGTTCCTTGAAATTGAAATCACATTAGAACAGCAGGCATACTAAATTTGTAAGAACAGCATTTTGCTGTGTTTGCATTGGACTGAGTACACAGTGACAATTTTGCAATTATCACTATTTCTCCACAAAAAATATATGGAAGTATTCTGTCTAATCTTACTAGGAACTGTGCAAGATCATCCCTTGGATGTTTCATTAAATATTTATGAAACCTGATAGTGTTGAAACAGTCTCTCATCTCCATGTCCTTTCAGTTCAGGAGAGCATTTCTGTTCCCTTCAGCCAGCATTTTCCAACCTTTTAAATTATGAACACTTTCACATTTTTTAAATAGTTTTTGTCTAGCCCCACAGGGACATTGTTATTATCTACGGATGAAAAGAGGCTCCTATGAAAAATAAACTCACATGGTGATTTGATCATAAATTCCTAACTGGGCAGGTTATGGTAGGTAGTCACCTCCCAGGCATACAACTTTTTTAGTAAAATGTTGTTTTCTACCTTAAGCAAGCCTTATCCATATATTTTTGTGCATCTAGGTCAGCCGTGGGCAAACTACAGCCCGCGGGCCAGATCCGGCCCATTTGAAATGAATAAAACTAAAAAAAAAAAAAAAAAAAAAAAAAAGACCGTACCCTTTTATGTAATGATGTTTACTTTGAATTTATATTAGTTCACACAAACACTCCATCCATGCTTTTGTTCCAGCCCTCCGGTCCAGTTTAAGAACCCATTGTGGCCCTCGAGTCAAAAAGTTTGCCCAGCCCTGATCTAGGTTAACGCACCTTTGGAATAAGTGTTATGCTTATTACACTCAGGAGAGCACATTAACTATCCTGTAATCCAATCCCTACCTTGCTTTCTCCCCCTTTCATGCAATCTTCCCTAGATTCCCTCCTTAATTTCAAATGCATAAAAGAAGCTGCAAAACTGCCACTCGCTGGAGCATTTCAGATCTTGCTTTCTGGCAATTGTCATCAGTTTGGCTCAAATAAGTTCTTACAAAAATTCTCTACAGGTTTGGATATTTCCTATATCAACACACTTTTGCTTGGCATATGAGCAATTTTAAGTTAAAATGCATATTTTTATTTTAAATAAATATATTATTAATTTTGATATACTTAAAATTTCAAAATATGGAGACAAACCTTTATCTCTTACCAGTTAACAAATTACACACTAAATTTACTACACGTTAACTATTTAAGAGAATGTATGATTCAACCCAAATGTTTTTAAATGACATAAAAACACTCAACAGTTCTATTGCCCATGCCCATGGTGGACTAAAACTGACAGAAAAGCTATACCCAGTTACCACATAGATAAATTAAGCATGGTGACTACCCAAAGGCTATGGAAGGAAGCCAGGGCAAGTCAATACACAGAGCAGAGTAATCAGCAACATCCTCTAGGGCAGGCTCCCCACCAGGAAGCCCAGGTTTGCTGATAATATTTGATTAAGACTCATATCACAGCTTCTGAAAGATCACTATCCTCTTCAAGGAAGACCAAAGCTGGAGGCCTAGTGCTGCTGCAGGTGGGCTAACTGGGTGTTAACCTGACTCACAGCTACCCTAGCTCTCTCAGGATCACTACCATGCCACATGTGAGCAATGTCCAGGACGGAAATAAAGTGCACTAGGGCATAAACCTAGTCAAGTATGGTCTGCCCCAAGGGTATTCCTTTTTCCTTTTAAGAACAGTTTATTTACTTTAGAGAGGACGAGAGAAGGGAGAGGGAGAGAGAAACACTGATATGAGAGCTCACCGTCTATTGGCTGCCCCCTTTACCCCGCTCCCCAGGGGAGATTGAGCCGGCAACCCAGGCATGTGCCTGGGGCTGGGAATCAAACAGGGCAACCTCCTGGTGCTCAACCAACTGAGCCACACTGGCCAGGGCATCCAGAGGGTATTTCTGAACTTAGTTCAGGGGAACTAATTCAAAAATTAGTTCCTTATTCATCTCTAAGAGTCCTGCTAACATTTAGATTGGGAGCATATATTAAAATATGTATTCAGTGAAATTTGACCATGTGTTTCAATATTAGAAATAAATTTAAAAATGCTTTCATGACACTGGGGGGTAGGGGAGGCCAGGGGATTGTCAAGGATGGGGGGGGAAAAAAGGACACATATGTAATACCCTTTGTAATACTTTAAGCAATAAAAAAAGTAAAAATAAAAATAAATGCTTTCATTATTTGAAAACCTTGCCTCCATAATATTAAAAGGGATTATTTTTATATTTTGAGTTTTGATTATAAATAACAAAGTGAAAGATAAAAGTCTCATGACACAATGAACAAGTAACACATAGAGGCTGGAAATAATAGGCTTTATTCCGATCAATGAAATCATAAAAGGAACATGATCATTACTGTACTTTTTTGGCAAGATTTTGATATATAAGAATTTTTATTTAGATGGTTGCCAAATTACAAATTTGTCACAAATTATTTTAAATTCAATGTGCAGAGTTATTAGAATTTCATGCTTTTCATTATATTCCCAAATATCTATGTCAACATTTCTAATGCTTTGTCTCTGT
Organism: Myotis daubentonii; assembly: GCF_963259705.1. NCBI lineage: Eukaryota > Metazoa > Chordata > Mammalia > Chiroptera > Vespertilionidae > Myotis > Myotis daubentonii. The sequence goes on from NC_081847.1 coordinate 58,399,068, forward strand.
GACCAATGAGTCTGTCATGTGTATGGATTAAACAACATATGATTAAATATATACCAATTTTAAATTAAGTGATTAATTCCATCCAATTTCTAATTTCTGCACACATATACTGGATAAACACTAGGAGGCTTCAAATTGATGTACTTTACAAGGGGAAAACTCAAATACTAGTTTATTCAGTGGGATATGAAAGCACATTACATTGCCATGTTTTAGAATGAGCTTCTGGCTATTCTCTCGTCAGCAGTGGTAAACATCAATTCAAACTATCCCAACAGACTCTTAACTGATCAATTTGGCTTAGAGTCCCTTCTCTGTGTAGCTCAATCCACATGACACATTAAGCCAACAGCTCTACACGGGTCACTCCCCTTTCCAAAAACCAACAGTTCTCCTTCATCCTCCCAGATTCCCTTTCTTCTAATCCTCTCACGTAGAAGCTATGCCCTAGTCTGCTGGCATTTTCTTACAGAAGTAGTTTGAAATGCACAGTTCTTTGGTTCTTTATTTCTTTTACTCAGCATGAATGCTGTCCTAAACATTGAGTATTCTGACTCTCCTATGTGCCTTTTCTCTTTTCCTAAATTTCCTATTTGGAATAACTTTTTCTGATCATCGTTGCCTTTTGAACTTCATGTGCTAAGTCACAGAAGCAAGAAACAAGAGGTGCATATGGGGGACTCCCAAGTAGCTGGATATGCAGGCAAAGTGGGTGCTGATGAGAAGGATGCAGCGATACCAGAATTGCAGACAGAGATCAGAATATGAGAAGCTTTAACATCATTCTGAGGACTTCCATTAGAAAACTGAGAGCCATGAAGAGTTTTTAAGCAGAGGAGTGATATGATTAGATATGTGTTTTTAGAAAAGTCATTCTGGCTACATTTGGCAAATAAGATTAGAGTTAGGAAGACCACCTTGAGAGACAAGTTACAATAGACCAAAGAATCAATAGCATATGTCTGAACCAGGGAGTGGTAGTATGAATGGAGGGAAGAGTAGAGTCCAGAGATAAATTGGAGGTGGAATCACTGACAACCACTAACCGAGTTCTGACGTGTGAGACTAGAACAGAAGAAGAGCGAATTGCGGTGGATAACAAGATCATGTTTGCATGCACTTAATAGAATACATATATATTTAAAGAGATATGAGGGATGGGAAGTGTAACAAGGAACCAAGGGAGATAGAGAAAAACATAAAATAAAATGAAATGAGACATTTTGCATACTGGTGACAATGATAATAAATATGGAACATAATTAGCATAACTCTTTGATTTCTTAGATTAAAAGCTGTTTAGCAAACAATGAGCAAGCCAGGCACTCTTGAGGAAGTAAGAATTGTTCTTACAGAACACATTGGAAACACTTTGGAAAAGCAAAACATATTGACCTTTCTCACAAAATTATTTATGGGATTCCAGATATCTCTATAAAAATATTTACACCTCAGCACATCCATTAAAAATTCTATGATACCTTTGAGTGCCATTTTTGGCCCTTACAAGCTTTATATCTTCAGAGATACACTTAAGTAATATAATTTCTACATTTAATAATCTGCACATTCCCAATTAGTAGCTAAGTATTCTCCCCCAAATTGATCTCTATATAATGTGCGGGTAAGGTCTTTTGAAAATACCTCTCTCCCCTTTGCTATCCATTCATTATTTCCTCAGAGAAGTTTTTCTTTAACCCTCAGACTGAGTCAACACCCTCCTGATACAGTCCAATAAAATCAGATACCTCTTTTTTATCACTTGACACAGATATCAATGACTCTTATTGGTTTTTGTTTAATACTGTTTCCCCACTAATCTATAAACTCCAGAAGGGCAAGGACCATAACAGTTTTGCTTTTATCCTTCAGTACCTAGAGCAGTGTCCAGCACACAGTAGGTATGCAATGAAGAGTGATAGAACGAATGTATAAAATGAAGAAAGAATGAATGAAGAAAATGAACAATTTAAACTAGGCCTTTGGCTAAGTAGTGCCTCCCATCCACTCACAGAAAATGTATACATGAGCTCCAATTTTGATAAAGGCACTGCATACTGAGGCCCATCAGAGAATACCAGCTCTCCACAATGGCAAAGCAAGGAGAAAATGGAATAATTATTTAAATTTAAAATTCATTTACCTGTCATGCCTTTGCATATTATGTTTTGCTGAGAGGTCTGCATTGTGAGATTTACATAAAGAACAATGAGGAATCAGATATACAGATATAAGAGGATAATCAGTGGCACAGACACATGAACTTTTCACATTTGGCAGGCGGTAGCATGAGCCAAAGGAGAGCAGAGAAGGAGGGGATCAATCTACAAGTTAAACTTCAAATCGAGCAGGAAAGAGACTTGAAGGACAAGAATCCGGCATTTCATCAGAACATGCTGGTGGGGAGAGAGGGAGGATGCTGAGGATTTTTAATACCAATTATAACTAGGCTTGAGAAAGCAGATTCTGGAAGCAAAATAAAGAATAGCTAAGAATCACACGGAGGAAAACTCTGTTGGGAAATGACTGATACAGTTCACATCAGAGGCCATGAGGCCCTGAAAGAAGTTACTGGCCAAGACAGAGAAAAAGAGAAAGATTTTATTGTTCTTCTGAATGCTGGAGTCATTGACCACGATGCTGATTAAGGAGGCAGAAGAGGTTTAGGGGGCTGAGTGATGAATTGTCTCATCACTAAACCTCTGGGTCATCTGTGCGAAAAATGTCTAGCAAGCAGCTAGAAATGAGAGCCAGGGCCACGAATAGGACCTGACCAGAAGTGATGGATATGGACGAGACACTCCAAGAAGGTGGTACAGAAAGCAAGAAAAATAAAATTAAAGAGAGAATGAAGAAAACATACATTTAGGAGAAGAAGAAGAGAAGAATATAACATTGTTGTCAGAGAAGTAGCAATCATGACGCAGAAGTCAGATGTAAGGGGTGCTTCAAGGTAGGATACTACATAGTCAGAAGTAAAGATGGTATTCCGCATGTGGAAGTATACTTGATTTTAACAAACAATTCTCAGAGTGAATCCTAAGAATCACAGTATAAATCTGACCACTCGAGATGGCATTTTCCACATGACCTTGACCACTCTGAAGTCACCTATAACTGAGTGTGCTCATATGGCTTTAAACTACCCAACAATGACAACAGCACAAAGAAAAGAACTGATAGAAATTAACTGCTCCCATATGTAGTGCCTGCACGTACTTCAGTATTCTCAACTGATCCATGACTCTTGGAGTAATTACCTGATCTTCAAAACTGGTAAAAATCTAATCAAATGCAAATAAAAAGGCATGTTTTGTCCTTTGTGCTAGAAATAAAATAAGTTCTAATTCTCTATAAAAAAAAATAACATGGGCATTATGATGAGTTATCATGGGGGAAAGGGGAATATGTGACAGGAGAATGCTGGAACTCCTTGTCAAGTTAATATCCTTTTCCCAGACATTCTCACCATTACAAATATATCCCATATAAATTCCTTTTCTTTTGGGAAAAAAAAAATGGTCTCATCCCTTTAAATTCCTTCATCCCTACCTGAGTACTTAGAATGCTTGATCCCAAACACAGTTGGGAGGGATTTTTTTTTAATGAATCATATAACCTTTTCAGTCAATATCTGATGCTAAAGCAGTTGTTTTCCACGTGGGTACTAAGGAGTTCCAGGTTTTTGCAGACATGCTTTAGGAGCCGCCATGGCAGATAAAAGAGGGACCCCTTAGTTGTGGCTCAGGACTCCTAACACTACTCTGATTTCTTATTTCCTACATTAGTTCTGTGGTGTTAAAAGTTTCAGTGCTGCGCTAGGGGAATGCAATTCATCACTACCCAGTGACTTACACCACTGCTATGAATAATAGAGTTTTTTCCAAAAGTTTATAGGTATCTGTTTTAGGACCCCAGATGTGGAGGATGCCAATATCCCTAAGAACCAAAATGCTGCTGAAGAGGATGGAGTTACTGGCTTCTACCACACACCTCAAAGGCTGGCCACCCAGGATTCGGACCTCCAGAACTTCAAATTCAGGGTTACCAGGTTGAGCAAATAAAAATATAGACTACTCAGTTAAATAATGAATAAATTTTTAGTGTAACTATACTTAGTGTAGTATACCCACTGCAATTTTGGGGACATATTTATACTAAAAGATTTTTTATTATTTATCTAAATCCCAAATTTGTTTGGGAGCATCCTGTACCTTATCTGGCAACCCTACTCAAGTCAGACTTGAGCATGTGGATCTGCCATGGGAGAGCATTATACAACCCATGAGGGTCAAAATTCACCCTAAATATGTGAGTATTTAACTATCTAGGAAGTTCGACCAGGGGCCGTAGAGCCAACAGATCAGCCTGGATGACACTTCGGAAGCTCAGCACAGGAATCTATCCCTGCAGATGCCCTATTACCAACTTTGCTACTAGCCTGTCTAATGTAGCCATTCCCCCATCCCAGTTACTGACTGGAATTTTACTGATCTGCCTAGCATTGCCTTTTTCCAGGTCCCTCGGTTCCTAGGGGTATCAGTCCCCAACTTGATCAGGTTCAGAGTCTCAAATGGACTCCTAGGTCCTTTCACTAGTTATTGATTAGATATAAACAGGACTCCTCAATTCCATGAACCAGAGTTTGTAATCTAAAAAGCTAGAGCCATTTAAGAGACCCAAGATTTATCACTACTCCATACCCTGAGACTGATCCGATCTATATTCAGGTAATTATTAAAAACCCTAAAGGAAGTTCGACATGATCTGCCTCAAGGCTTGTCACTCTCTAACCTTGTACTTTCTCAAATATCACCTTCTCAGTGAAGACTTCCTCACCACACTATTTAAAATTCCAAACGTATCTCTCCCATGACATTCTATCTCCTTTTTTATTCTCTATAGAACTTATAAAATGCCAAATATTTCACAAATTCAACTTGTTTAATTTTCATCTCTCCTCGCCAGAAGGTAAGCGCCACATGGGGCAGTCTAATTTGGCCTCTTTTATTCAGTAACTAAAGCAGTGCCTGGGAGAAGATAGGTGCTCAAAAATATGTTTTTGAAATATCATAACCATCTCCTAGTAGCTGGATTACTATTTCACCATTCTGTGTTAGGTCTGTGCCTTCATTTCTTACCCAGTACCTCCATACGTCCAACACTAGGGTACAAACTTCTTTCCCTGTCTAAATACTTTCCAAAAATGTGCCTCCTACCCTAGTCCTCAAAACCACACAACCAGCTTGCTGGTACTTGCCATCAAAGCTCCTTTTTTAAATATATTTTTATTGATTTCAGAAAGAGATAGAAACATCAATTATGAGAGAAAATCATTGATTGGCTACCTCCTGCTTGCCCCTGACTGGGGATCGAGCCCACTACCTGGGGATGTGCCCTGACCAGGAATCAAACTGTGACCTCCTGGTTCATAGGGTGACACTCAACCACTGAGCCACTCAGTTTCAACAATCTCAAAATGTCTAAAGGCATAAATTGCAGAGAAACTAGAGCTAGAGTTGCATGAAAACAAACTTTTGTCAAGTTTTGTTCACAGCAATATTCCCAGTATCTACAAAAGAGTAGTCACTCAAAAATTACTTATGGAACAGAATATTGCTCTTGGTAGAAAAGCACATTTTGGTTACAAGTGGTTTCAGGTTTTCAAAGCTACAAACTTTGGAAACTTCTTTGAACTTTCCCAAGAAAATATTTGAGTGTGACTTGTGTCGCTCAGCAGCATCTTGCTTCAGTACAATTATTCCTTTATGTGCATTATTTAGGTTTCCATGACTGTCAACGTGACTTTTATAACTACAAAATAATTTTTTATTAAAGCAGAATGAGTAGGAAACCAAACATACAGGGGTTCTATGCTTTCCTATTACTTTCATCAACCTCTACACAAAATTAAGTTAGACAAATGAAAAAAATATATATGAGGACATGTTTTCCATATCAAAATAAAAACAATGAACAGCCAAGAGGCAATTTCTATTCCTCCTAGGTTTACTAAAACATTGACAGTGGAAATTGATATTTAAAAATCACTCGCTTTAAATACATATTTGATTCCACTTAGATAACAGAAAAATAAATATGACAAGCAGAAATGTCTATAGTTAAAGAATATGTAATCAAAAGTGTAATACTAGAAACTCTTCCAGGATACCTAGAATTATAGCCTAGAATTCAGCATAGTTGAATTTACTATTGATTCCCAAAGCAGGGTTAACTACTGAAAATATGTAACAGTTGTTATAGAAGAGTTATCCTTCAGCCTTAACCTTTAACATTACATTGTAGCAAATCTCCATCCCACAATATTGAAAAAAGCATTTAAGAGGCATCCTAAAAATAAAGATGAATTTCATTATCTATTATGTTTTCTGGTCACCTTGCAGTTTGCTCAATAAAAAAAAATGATTTTATAAGAAATACGGGTTTAGGAGCCAGAATTGTGACAACATCTGCATTTGAATACCACTTCCCTCTGTAAGTAAAGTTTTATGTGAAAGCTTAAGTTCAAAATTCGGAAACAAAACCTCATTGCCTATTTTGTTTCATATTTGCAGATTTGTGCTACAGATGAAACAACCAGTAAACTATTAAAATCTCATCTATTAAAATATTGAATGGTCTCTCCTGCTCAGTTAGATCAACGTCTAGTCATTAGATAACTGCCTTATTAGCAAATTGTCTAATGAACATTATTCTCTGGTGAGACATTGAATATTTTAAACTTTCCTGTTTTCTCTATATTGGCTAGAATTAGATGGCTGTAGGAATCACTAGCCATTTTACTGGTTGTCATAAGGCATAGTGGTCATGTGTGAGAACACCGGTCCTTCTATGCCAGGGGCTTACCTTTATGAATGCCAGGTATTAGACGGAGAGGACAGGAGAAGTCATAAGCATATAGGAGAGTCGTTATTGCAGCCCATGAAGCCATTGCTAACAAGGAGCCATCAGACAAAACAGTTCTTCGAAGTAGCTTACAAAACAGTCCAGCAAACATAGGAGCCACTGCACGCACAGTAGCCCAACCAAGCAGCTGCACACTAACTGGTCAACAACACATCTTATACTAACTTAGACAAAAGAGGCTTCTTGCCGAAGAGTGACATCGGTATTTGGGTTATGGAAAGGTACGCCTGCACATTGCGTACAGTATAATTGCTGTGTCCTTGCTTTTGCATCTGTGTATGGCAAATCGGCCTTGAGCATCTGACATACTCTGGACAGGGCCCCCACACTGCAATTGGCCATGAACATCAGCATACTTTGATTGGAGTTCCCACATCATGTAAGGAAAAAGAAAAACTAACCGTTGCAGATGCATACTGAAGTTTTTATGGAAGAAAAGATGTGTCAGGGATTTGCTTTAAAATACTCAAAAAAGTGAAAGAATAGGTGAAGTAGGAGTGGCAAAATGTTCATAATCGGTGCATAAGAACTTGTCATATTCTCTTTACTTTTGTGTTTGTTTGAAATTCCTGTAATAAAAATGTTCTTTAAAATATATAGCCTGTTTAGAAAGATTAGTATATTCAAATAGAAATATTTTGCACAAAATTTTAGAGGATTAATATAACTGTGAAGCCCATTCTAGATTAAGAAACCTTGATACAATGAAAGATAAAAACATAATTTCAAGAGACAACGCTGTTAGCAAGAGAAGAAATTGCCTAGAGGTTAGAGAAAGGTCATCTCTTCACAGCCACCAAAAGCAGGACCTAGGTATACACGTAAATAGAGAAATGGAAAGCAAAGAGAATTATCCTGTGACCTGTGCAGATTTACTGTGAGATGTGTAAATGACTTAAAGGAATGAATGACACAGAATGCAAAGAAGTCTGAAGAGCTTAAAATTAAAAAGAAAAAGGTAACAAAGTGGAAAAGCTAAAGAGGAAATTACAATTAGCAAGCCATATTTCTCCAACAGTCATAGCATCAAGAACCTCCCAGCTCAAGTATAACTTGGCTACAAAACTAGAGTTACTTACAAATGCTATTTCTGAATAGTCCTAAGGGGTGTGTGTGTGTGTGTGTGTGTGTGTGTGTGTGTGTGCGCACGCACACTCAGTGTATCTATTTAAAAATTCTAAAACACTTGCTTATAAAGAAATTCTATTATAAATCATATTGTAAAGGGTAATGTTATTGTAAAATCAATGATTATTACATATTTTAACATATTGTCTCATTAACTTTCATAATAGGATTTATTTAATGTCACTTTGTAGCTGTGCAGAAACTTTAAAGATGAGCATTGTAATGTTTACTTTTCTGAACCCCTAACTGGACTACAACACTTCTCTAAAACAGAAAGTAGATCAATTCTTATTCCCATTGTATCCCAAGCTCGCAGCACAGTACCTGGCTTCTAGGCACTCAATAAATATGAAATGAAAAACAAATGAAGCTCCATTTCCAGAAATGTTGGGCTAGGTAATATAAACGACCCTTCTACTAAGACAACTAGAAAACTTGAACACTTTTCAAAAATAACTGCTTAGAGGCATTGGACAGCAACAAGATTGTGAAAAATTACAGGCCACGGATCCCTGGGAGGGCATGCTTAGGGAAAAGCTAGGGAGTCAAGAACAAGGAAGTGATAGCTATGATAGTCAGGGTACTATTGGTTACCTTCAAGGGAGAAGACGTTAGTGATTCAGAAGCAGCATGGGGAAACTTTTAGGAAAAAGATAATGTTCTTTTCTTTTTTTAACCTGGTTGTTTGCTTAGTGATAAACCATTATGTTGTATATTATGTTTTTATTATGCTTGTTTGCACACTTGTTATATTTCAAAACAAAAATATTTTTCTCTTAAAGTATAAGCAAATCATTTAAAGTTAGAAATACTTCAGAAAGTATATAGGAATTGGAGTAGGAGACAGCATTGCATTTCAGTAAATGGCTTTCCCTTTCTATCTCAGAAAGTAAAATTAGTGGACACCTAATGGACAGTTCTGACCAACGTGAGCCATCATATGAGGAATTGTGAGAAGGGAATATGAGGACACTAAGATACCTGAAGGTGCTGGCTACATAGGTCCATTTTTCTTTTTGCCTCATGCCTAGGACACTGAAGGAGGAAATATACTTGTCTTAGACAAAAACAAAATAACAAGCATTTCAGACTGACCATTAGAGCTTCCCACACACTCAGAATAGCCCTAGCTGTACAGTGATAGGGCTTAGAAAACCAAAAGTTTCTAAGTTAATACAACAGAAACTTTCCTGCTCACATTCCAGTCAAAGAAGTAAAATAAAGACAAGCACGTAGTCAGAGAATTATATATTTCTAATAAGCAAATCATGCCTAAAATTCCATTAGCTGTTCTTAAGGAAGATCTTTGGGGAGAGTTTGTTTATCTCTGTCTTGCTTCATTAAGAAAGAGCCTTGGGAAAGCTTATTAGCAAGCTTTATAAAATAATCTTTTGACAAGCAGCTCTTCTACTGGACTGTGGAAAACCTGACAAAACTTTGAATTTTCATTTTGATCCCTTTTTAGATTTGTTCATACACAAGGTGCCATTTCAGAGCCAGTGGAGTCATCAGCAGCCTATTGCAACTCTTCTGTAAGCACTGCAGGGCATTTTTCACTTACCCTTACTTTTCTCCCACATCAGGATCTAGATCAGTATGAGACTGAAAGGCACACACTGCCCCCATCAGGCCAAATTACCCTGCAAAATTAGATTCTTTGGAAGAAGAAAAATGAAGAGTGTAGCAAGTATGCACAGAAAAGCAGACATATTGCAACCCTCTGGATCCCACTTTAGTTATTTTCATTTAATGAAACCTGGCTCTAAAGAAGCTTATTTTAAATGAGTCACTCTTAAATAGAACATTATTTAAATATTCAATTGTTCAGCACTGACTGTTTAATTCTAACACCATGAAACTGGTTGGTCTTATAGCCTCTCTTCCAGCCAAGGAAAGCAAACTGGGGGGGGGGGGGGGGGGGGGGCAGGAGAGGGGACAAAACCATCCATTCCTACAGGATCAATTATTTAATCCTTAATAAAATCAAGTTAATTCAGAATCATTAATAGGTTCCGTTATAAGATCTATCCGATCACACGATGCTAAGGCTCCTCTGCAATTTTTAAGCAAGAGCTACATGCTTTATTCCTTCACTTCCTTAAACTGTCCTTGAAGAAATATTGATTTTATTAACAAGTCATTGCAAGTGAAGTAAACATTGCGATGATTCTGACGGTACCATAAAATGACAAACATTATACTTAATGTTAAACTACTGAAAGCTTTCCACTGATATCAGAAGCAATACAAGGAAGTATAGATATGACTTCTAAGCATCATTTTGCAAATACTTGCCAATGCAAAAAGACAAGAAAAACATGAGAAATGAAGAAATTAATCTGTCATTATTCATGGGCAATGTTGTTGTGTATGTTGAAGAAATAATAATCGACAAACTATTATACCATTAAAATATACCATTATATTAGAAGTAAAAAGCAAGGTTACCAAGGTTCCTTGGTCAAAGTTCATACCAAACTAAACTGTATTTTCATATGTCTGCCACAAACAATTAGAAAATGAAATATTTTAAATAACTTTTAATAGTATCAAAAATCTCACATACCTGAAAATAAACCAAGTGCAAGATAGGCAAAATCTCCAAACAGAAATCTTCAACTGCTATTGAAAGGAATAGTTCATCATGGTTATGGATTGGAAGACAATATTATAAAGGTGTCGCTTTTTTTCCAAATTGATCCATAGATTCAATTCAAAACCAATTTTTGTGGAAATTGACAAGTTCACTCTAAATTATATGGAATGTAAAATCCCCCAAATACTCTTCACAATGCTCAAGAATAAGAAAATATCTTGTGTACTTACATTACCAGATATCAAAAGCTACAGTAAATAAGACAGTATGGTACTGGCAGAAGGGCAGATAAATAAACCAATGGGATAAGAAAGGCTTCATAAACAGACTCATACATATTCAGTTACTTAATTTATGACAAAAGTGCCAGGGCAATGTGTTCAGGAAGAATATGGCTAATAAATAGCACTTAATCAGATATACATATGTAAAAAAGAATGAATGTTGACCCCTACTTTCATCATATACAAAATATAATGTCAGATGGATTGTGTATATAAATTTTACATGTTTAAATGTAAATTTTCTGTAACAACCACAGTAAAATGACTTCACAAACCTTGGAATAGGCTAAGATTTGTCTTAATCAGGACATATATAAGATTGAAAAATTGGACTTTTAAAATTTGAGGTCATAAAAGGGCATCATTAAGAAAATGAAAATGCAAGCCACAGAGTAAGACAAGCTATTTTCAATATATATACTGGACAAATATACAATATAAAGAGAACTCCCACAAATCAATAAGAAAAAGACAGAACATCCAAATTTAAATGTAGGCATAAACCATTAACCGGGTACAGCAGTCACAGAAAGAAAAGCTAATGGCCAGTAAGCATATAAAAGATGCAGAGTATTATTTGTCATCAGGTGAATGAAAATTCATGTAATAATTAGATGCCAATCTCTTTTAATCAAAATAACTAAAATGAAAAATAGGCATTAATAAATGATGGTATAAGTTGGTGTGAAAACACTGGAAATTTTTGACAATATCAACAATGATTCTACAGATTTGCTCCTCATTTTACTCAACAGAAGTATTTTCACTGGAAAACATATACAAGAATGTTTATTGAAGCACTATTTATAAAAACCTCAAGCTGAAAACAATTCCAAGTTCTAACAACAGTAGAATGGATACCACATAGCAAAGAAAAGAAACCACTGCTACCACATGCAACAACGTGGATGTCTCTCACAGATATAATGTTGAATGAAAGAAACAGACACACACAAAAAGCACATGTGTCACTTCATTTATATGAAGTTTAAAAAATCTTTGACTCTCTACTGTGATAGAAGTCAAGATAGTGGTTCACTTTGGAGAGGGTTAAGAAGCACAACAGCAATAAGGCGTCTGCGGCGCTGGTAATAGTTGGTTTTCTGATCTGGGTGTGGTTACACAGTCTGAAATCACTGTCTGAAACGTTATTGAGCTTTTCCTTACCATTGGTACTTTTCTACAGATATGTTATACTTTAAGTGTAAATGAAAGACAAACATGAAGATGTTCAGTGAGCTAAGACGAAGAGATAGATAGATGATAGGTGGCAGATAGATGGACAAGAGAAATACAGAAAGATACACAAGTGGCCCATACATTCTGCTTGGTTTCTGCTAACTAGAAAGTGAAACATTGTCAGTTACAGTATTTATATTGTCCATATGATAATTTACCAAATATTTGGGAGAAGTACAACTGTTGTTGGAATTCAAAGCAGATGAGGAAGGGAATTAGCAGCATCCCAAACAATTGCCTCATTTTGTTAGACTATTTTTTGTCAGTTGTCAGGCGAGGTAAATGGAATTACACCAAAGTGCAGGTGAAAACCAATTTTGTGCAAGTTTGTTTTTTCCTCCTTCTTGCTTTCCTGCACTTGATAAGAAACCACTACTCAATCTGCATATATATATATAATCACTTAATATGCATCTCCCTTCACAATCAAGTGTCTTGCACATAGCCACAATCAAAAGTTTTATGACAATAAATAAATGAATGCATGCAGCACTTGGCACTCAAAGAGGGTGAAGAAGAAATGGCAATAACAAACACTGTGTCTGCTTTACAATTTGGCAGCAGGCAAAATCTCGGACATAGTTTCCGACCTAAAACAGGTATTATTGATAAATACAAATATAAATGATCCACAGTGACACTGAACTAGTATAGGGATTAACCATGTATTAACCCTGTGCAGAAGCAAGTAATATAACTTTACAACACTTTTCTATATGTCCTTTTTTATACTGACTTTACAAGTCAGTATAAAATGCAAGACACTATTGTATGCTATGCCAAAGATAGAAGCAATTAAGGGACAAATTGTTAGTCTAAGACTATTACTTGATTGACCTTCAGATTTTGTTCTGCAAACCTTTTTTCCCTTTTTTCTGCTAGAGTTTTCATTTCAATTCTTTACTCAGTTCCACGTTTTAGCCAAGTCATTGGCTCAGTTGGCAGATGACAGAGCTTTCTTGTAACTGAAATTGCATCTGTCACTTTGGTATCAATGTGCCCTGTCTCTTAGGGTTGGTGCAGTCTTGTCTCTAAGTGAAACTATCTGTCTTGTATTTCCCTTCTGAGTGAGATTTATGAGGGAGAGCGTCTGAATTGCTCATCTGTCTCTAATTCAGTCACCGTACTGACAGTAAAAAGTTTCAAAATTTTCTCTTTATTGCAAAAGAAATATTCTCTCCTTTTTGCTTATCACCTTAGCCTTCTCTGCCTGTTGCCTGTAAAAGAGGCAGCACAAGATGAGATGGAGGGTTGTGAAGCACCCAGGCCTTCTTAGGGCAAGCATCTTTCCAGCTGCAGTCAGGTATAGCAAGAACACTTCGATCAAGAACACTTCCTCTCTTCTGAGTCTTCAAATTTTATTTAGGCATCTGACTAAAGTCTGAATGATCTTAAGAATAGTATGTCCAGTCCAATATCTTGCAAATAGTAATTAGTAATCAAATATTTGGCTAATTAATTGTATAGAGTGGAATGGTTCAAATACATGGGTTTCATGGGGCAGACCCAATACAGTTATGTCAAAATGTATAGTGAACAAATAGGAGAAATGTCATATATTCTTATTTCCTTTTTCGTCATTTCCAGTTACAGGAATGGCCCCTGGAAGATAGAAGGAACTACCTTAGAAGTAAGAAATAAAAACAAATACTCCTAAGTAAAAAATAAAACAAATACTCCTTCTGACTGTCTTATTACACCATCTCCTAAGGCCTAAAACACGACTCCAAGTATCTCCATAAAGTCTGTTCTTTCCAATAGTGACTAAAATGGCTCATTAGAAGATAATTGGGTATGTGGAGAGAAAATGTGTCCACTACAAAATATCAATGGGAAAACAATTATGTCCTACACCAGGATCTAGATTCAGATCGTAATCTTAGCAATGTAGGCTGCCCTCAGTGAGGCCTGTACCAACCTGAATCCAGATAAAATGAACCATGTGCTTCCTAAGAGTCTTTTTTACCAAGCTCTAAAATTCAGTTATTTACTGAACCGTGTGAGTTACCTAACGGTAAAGAACTAACACAAGGTGCCATATCAAAGACTAACTTTCTCCTGGACATTTCCACATAGAGGTCTTTTTTCTTTCTTTCTTTATTGATTAAGGTATTATATATGTGTCCTTATCCCTCCATTGCCAAACACCAACACCACCACCCCCGCCCCCCGCCACTCATGCCCTCACCTTTTCCCTCAGCTTCTACATCCAATCTATATCAAATTTAATGCAGGGCAGCAGTAACAGTCTCATTTGTCTGCAGATATAACCCACTTTCTCTAACCCAGGTGTTGTCAATAATAAATCTGATGCTTTGATCTACATGTACTTGATTCCTGCATCTGGGTCCAAACTTGGGCCGGGGAAGGGGATTAAAGAAGCCATTTATTTATTCAACACCGCCACCACTCCACGCCAAGCATCTCTTTCCTGCTCTGTGTCTCCTCAACCTCCATGGCAGGAGCTATATAACTCTACCTATGACCTAGAACTGGTCCCCATTCTGGAGCCTATTTGGCTGCAAAGAAGGAAAACTGTAAAGCACTGTGACATACGCCATCCTTAATGTTGTCTACCACCGACTAAATGTTGCAGTCCCAAAGTTTTGTCTCCTCTTACACAGTCCTTGACATAAACCCTTACCCTGAATCTAGTTGAGACTGAGTACAACACAGGGTTCATATATGGGACTCAGAAAGCCAAAACATTGGACAACTTATGCTGAGTGATACATAGAGATGGCCCAGCTCTTTTGAGTATTTTATTTATTTTTATGAAAATTCAACATTGTTCATCTCCAGATGATAAGTAAAATACCTTCTTTGTAAAATACCTCCTCAAATGTACCAAGGAGCCAAGAATTTGTTATTTGACAAGCTTTGTCTAAAATGGGAAATCCAAGTGATAGTACATATTAATCTATACTTGATGAACCAATACTGGGAGAAAGTTCTGAGATTTTTATCTCTATGAATTGTAGGGAGTGAGAATTTCTATTTTCTATGAATGTGCTCAGTGAGCTCATATAATTCTGAAGGCAGCTGCTCCACAAAGAAACTCTACAGTTCAAATCTGGGACACTGTTGTGGAAATCCCTCCCTGCATCACAAAGCAGGCAATCATAGAGATAAACAAAACCCCATGCATTATTCATAGTTCTAATTCTGGATCATATACAACTATCATAAAAGCCAAGGATGCTTTCGGTGTATATTAAAAGCAATTTAGACATCATAGGCCTATTTATAAAATGCCATATCAGCTCTCAGATGCAGTATAGAGAGTTCCAAAGTTTCATTTTATGTTAAGATGCTTTAAAATATTTAAAATATTTATTTTTTTAAACCTTGAAATGCACAGATCATAAAATCACCGTAATAATCCTCACATGAAATAACAGCTTGGACTACTACCCTCAAAGCTGGCCTTCCCTCTTGTTCATTAATTCTTGGTTTCAAATAGAACTCCCCCGAAGAAATAATGCATCCGGAATCCTCTTACCAAATTACAGCCCTTCAAAAAACCAAAAGGACCAGATGTGCAATGTCCACTTGAAGAAAATATTTTTAATTCCCAAATACAGTTCCATTTCTTAAAAAAAAAAAAAAAGAGAGAGAGAGAGAGAGGAAATCAGAGATTCTGAGATGTGTTCATGCTGATAAAACATCCTAGACACAGAGATTCACTATGTAAAAACAATGAATGGAGTGGACTGAAAATGAGAAACTGGGGCCACAAAAGTCTTTATCTTTTGCGAAAACTGAAACATAAAGACATTTCAAAGAAAACTGGTCCTTGGGTTTTTAAAAAACGTGGATGAGATACACTATCATTAAGCGCTTGTAAAACTACATACCATTGCATCCCTGCTTAAATTTCTCTGTCAATATTCTCCAAATGTGTCTGCAAATTCCCGGATTTTAGCTCCCCTGGAGAGCCACTTCTGAGAGAAAACACAAAGAGTGACCTCGAGGCCATGCTGTTATACCAGGAAAAGATATTACCTCCACATGTATAGGTTTGGAGGAGGAGGGTTGTTTGTGTTTTGAAGGGGAGTGGATGTTGGAGAGGAAAAACTACATTGGCTTGTTTTTATGCGATGTATTCCTTCCCGGAAGCTGGAAATTATTTATTTACAAAATGGCTAGAAAGAAAGCCCCAACTGTGAGTCTTCCACTGCCGCTGAAGTCGGCAGCTTCACCATCGGCAAAGGCAGAACAGAGAAACCCAGTACTGTAGCTAGCTTTCCCTTTTGCTTTACTTCAATTCTGAGCCCAATTACTTTTTAAAAAGAAAACAGAACCAAAAAATATATAAATAAGAGAGCTGGTATGTTTTCCAGATCCCCCAGTCCATACAGAAAGTTTCCAAACAAACAAGACCTAGTGAATTAAAGCAATAATCCTCCAACTGTCTCTCAGTTTTAGAGCTTTTCTTTTCTTCCCTGGGAATTGATTTCATAATAACCACACTCCACTTAGTAACCAGTTTATGATTAGTGGCATTGGCTGCATTATGTTGCCTACAGCTCATCCACCCTGATCCTTAAGATACTTGAAAAAAACTAAAGTATGCCCTTTGCCAATACCAGAAGCTGTTGCTGCAACAAGTCTGTAAACAGAAAGAAAAATTAACGGGAGCCATTCGATGTTATCAGAATGTAATGATACATACACAACAAACCTTTTGCTTAAGCGCCAGAAACAAAGGCAAACACTAGGTCGGAAGGAAGGAAATGCACACAGTCACACTACACCCTGAACTGGACATACACTCTTCGAAGCGTTCCTGCCAAAACTCACCTGACCTGTGGCTCACGCTCTAGGCTTTCTGTGGGAGTTTTTCCATCCCTTCATCTCCTCTCCCCAGTATTACTTGAGGAGAGACTCTGCCAGCATACCATTAGAATTGAATTTACCTTCCTAGAAAACTGATTGTTTTCAGCTAATTCAATATCATCTGCACCTGATTTTAGCCCGCTTCCTAGACTTGATTTCTGTTTCTAAAGCAAAGATGTTTCTGGAGCTTTGAGAAAAGTCTTAGAGGAATAAAATCTGATTTTTGGTTTAAAGAGCAATAATGTACTGTGATTCCATTCAACTGCACGTAACAAAAAAGGGGAAATAAAGAAAGAAACAAAACCCAAAATAATAGTGGCTTTAAAAATCTAGAAATTCATTTCTTTCTCTCAGTCTGAATTAGTGTGGCCACTGAGTGAGGCAGTAAAGAATCCACATTGTTTCTCTATCTCCATGTCATTATCGCCAAATGCGGCCCGTGCTCTAACAGCCCCCTGTGGAAACATGTGTTTGAAATCAGCACAAGAAAGAAAATAAAAGATACGCTTTGACTCCCTTCACTTAAAGAGACTATCATGTGCAAAGGAGGTTGGGAAATTTTAACTGTAATGTGCCAGCTAAAAACCAGGGCTTGTTTGCCTAAAAGGGAGGGAAGGGTATGGAGAAGCATACTATATTATTCTCTCATTATTTTGTACTAGAAGCCCGATGCATGAAATTTGTGCAAGAGTAGGCCTTCCTTTCCCCGGCTGCTGGCACCAGCTTCTTTCTGGCACCCGGGACCCGGGGTTTTCTCCGGCCGCCAGCAGGCACCTGGGACCCAGCTTCCCTTGCGGCCCTGGCTTCATCTGGAAGGTCGTCTGGAAGGATGGCTGGTTTAATTAACATATTATGCTTTTATTATTATAGATTATTATAGATAACTGAGCATGATCTATGCAGTAGTCTTCATGGATCATGATAGATGGCATGTACTTTTTTTCTCTGTGCTGTCTTTCAAATGCATTGTTTTATGTAATCCTCCCAACACAACCATAAAGCTGGTACTATTGTTAATCCTATTTTACAAATTTTTTAAAAAATAGGCTTAGAGAAGTAAAGTGAGTTTCCCAATGTCACATACCTTATAAATAGCAACATGGGATTTAAGCCTGGGCCTGTGATTCCAAAGCCTGAGTCCTTAACATGCAATGCCACTATTTCAGAAAGAGGCGCCGTCCATAAATCACAATCATGCTCAAGTCAGGTGAGATTGACGTCAGTAACCAATCTCCTACAGGACACCCAGTGTAAATAAATATCAACCTATCCTATTAAGCACTAACTGTGATGCTTTTAAATTATGAGCAGATACAGTGAGGACTGAAAACACAGTCGTAATGAAATAAAACTTATGACAAAGTTAACATTTATTTTTTCCCCTTTTTTATTAAATTTATTGGGGTGACATTGGTTAATATGATCATATAGGTTTCAGGTGTGGGTTTCTATGTTACAAGATCTATATATTGCACCATGTGCCCACCACCATAGTATTAGAACCCCCTTCATTTACTCCCTTCCCCTCTGGCAACCACCACACTGCTGTTGGAGAATCAATGGCAATGATTGTGCTGCACAACATGTGAGTTTTGAGTAGACACAAACATTCAGTCTACAGAACAGAAATCTCACTAATTTATGGAATATAATGAACAACATAAACTGATGAACAAAAACAGATCCAAAGACAGAGAAACATCGATCAGACCGTCAAACCTCAGAAGTAAAGTAGGGGAGGGTGTGGGTAAGGGGGAGAGATCAACCAAAGGGCTTATATGCAAGCACATAGGCCTAACCAATGGACACAGACAACAGGGGGTGAGGGCATGAGTGGGGGGGATGAGGAGTAATGTGAGGATAAGGACACATAAGTAATAACTTAATCAATAAAGAAATTAGAAAAATATTCTGGGGTGAGGATTAACAAAAGAAAACAAAACAGGCAAATGCATAAAATAATTGCAAACTGCAATAAATGCTAAGAAAGAGTTGAGAGAGAATAAAGGAATTCTACAACATTTTTAAAAAAAGAAATTAGGATGTCAGCTTCTTTGGGGGATCATTATTCTATCTACAATAGGCACTACTCCCAGCTACCCAGGATGGCTTTCATAACTAAGGTTCTCTTCCACATGCAAATAGAAAAAAAAATTAAAGCTTTATCAGAGGTTTATGGCCAGCTAAGAAGCAATTGCCTCAGCAGTGCCCATAGCCATGGAGGTCAACTCAGAGCTCAGACCTGTCAGTCACAGTATCTTTGCCACACAGTGAGGCTGAATGGTCTTGCTTCCATCCATAATGTGCTCCTACTCTGCTGTTCAGAGAGAGAAGCAAAAATATGTCAGCCATCTTGGCCTGAATCAGTCATTATAGAAAGACAATTAAACTATATTTCAATGAAGCAATCTCCAGGAGGGAAATTGTAGTGATACTAAAAAGTAAAGATGAAGTTATGTCTCTGATTTCAGCTTTATTACACTTTCCATTCTTGTTATTGCACTTTGTAAAAGAGGTTTTTAATCAACCTGCGTCTACTGGCTTCCTTGCAAACCAAACAAAACTATTTTCCCTTGTAAAATCAAATCTAATAAAATTTCTTCATGAATCTGATCTATGGGGAAAAAGTACTCCAGAGCCTTAAGAGAATAAATGAATGTAACAGCCTAAGTCAAAGCTTGCAGTAGAAAATTATGGATTATACTTTGAGCACTAATCAACCAGGATGTAGTCTAGTCGTGACCTAGGAAAATGTCCAGCAATGGGGCAGTAGGCGATGAAAAAGCAAAGAGTATGAGTTAGGAATCTCAGAATGGAAATAGGAGATTAGAGTTACAAGTCTATATGACCCAATGCAAATGGCCAATACTAAGGGTCATATGTCATTCATTTCATTCAATTCATTCAATTAATTAATTACCTACTATGTTCCAGCCTTGTTGATAAACATAGTGGATATGATGGCATTCATCACTGGCTTTATGGAGCTCATGGTTTGCTAATGAAGAGAAGCACACATCAAATAATTGAAGTAATTGCCGGGAGCCGGTCCATGCTTGCTGTTTCAAGGGACCTGGCATATATGGCATACTGTTCCTAATATGTTTGCTCACCTTCTTGGCACTATGTGTTTTAACCAAGGTCTCTGAGAAAGGTTGTTTTCCCCAGGTAGGGATTTTCCCCTGAAGTTAGGGAGGGAATAAAACCCCTCAACTAAGTGCCAGGTGGGTAATTAATCCCTTTAACTACGAACAATCATGCTTAAACTACATAATCTTTTCTCCCTGGAATGGAGATAAGAAACGCCCTAACCTTTGTAATAGAGATTGATAGGATTGAATCAACTGGTATAAATACAGTTGTAACAAGACAGAAAGACTCAGAACTTAGAACAGAATCAAGAAGACAGAACTCAGAATCTACAGACAGAGACAGAACTCAGAACACAGAACTTAGAACTCAGAACTCAGGAGACAGAATTCAGAAGACAGAACCTACACGGAGCCTAGAGACAGAAGAACTTCGCTGGCGAGAGCATGCCAGAGGATCCTGGACCGGGACTGGCCTCGGAGCCTAGAGACAGAGCCTAGCGGGAGAACATGGCAAGGGATCCTGGACTGAACCTGACTACAGAGATTGGCAGGAGAACCTGACTGGAACCTGGACACTGAACCTGACTGGAGAGCCTGGACAGAACCTGGCTGGAGAACCTAGCGAGGGAACATGGCTACAGAACCTCGCTGGAGATCCGAAGCAGAACCTCTCTGGAGATCCGGGCTAGAGATCCTGGCTAGGCTGCTGATCAACTGAACGCTGTCTCCGTGTCATTCCTTCTTCGCCGACTCCGTCTACACCTTTGGGGACCCCTGGACCTGCTGGGGCTGGACCCCGGCATCTGGCGCCCGAACAGGGACCCCTAGGTAAGCGCCCCGCACTCGGGACGGATCGGACTCCACCGTAGGAAGAAGGTGGATAGTCTTCGCCGACTCCGTCCACACCTTTGGGAACACCTGGAAAAGGATTCCCCTAGGTAAGCCCCCCCCCCATTGAGAACCCCCACATTCGGGACGGATAGGACTCCACCAGGGTGCTGCAAACCCCCCTATAGAGGATAAGTAGGGTAAGAAGGTGGATAGTACAGAACTCAGATTGAGAAGATGTGCCATACTGAGTCCAAAGAAAGAAGACTCTGTATTGATCTTTAGATTAAGAAGATGTGCCATACTGAGTCTAAAGAAAAAAGACTCTGTATTGATCTTTTAACATATATGCTTGCTAGCAGAGGAATTAAGGCTACTCCCAGTCAGACAGAACATTTTATACAAGAAATATGTCCATGCTTTTCTGAGGAAGGAAAGGTAAATGTAATGGCATGGGAGACGGTAGGCCCAAGGAGCCTTATCCTTAACCCCACTGCAGCCTTTCCACCCTGGGAAAGTGCAGGATTGGCAAGCTCTCCCTGGGGTGATAGATCAGGACTCAGGTAATAGCGGAAAGCGCCAATCCTACTCTTAAAATGGATACAAGAGAGCATTTGAGGTTTTTCTTTTTAATGCCTGCTTTTAAAAAATAAAAAAGGGGGAATTTGCCGGGAGCCGGTCCATGCTTGCTGTTTCAAGGGACCTGGCATATATGGCATACTGTTCCTAATATGTTTGCTCACCTTCTTGGCACTATGTGTTTTAACCAAGGTCTCTGAGAAAGGTTGTTTTCCCCAGGTAGGGATTTTCCCCTGAAGTTAGGGAGGGAATAAAACCCCTCAACTAAGTGCCAGGCGGGTAATTAATCCCTTTAACTACGAACAATCATGCTTAAACTACATAATCTTTTCTCCCTGGAATGGAGATAAGAAACGCCCTAACCTTTGTAATAGAGATTGATAGGATTGAATCAACTGGTATAAATACAGTTGTAACAAGACAGAAAGACTCAGAACTTAGAACAGAATCAAGAAGACAGAACTCAGAATCTACAGACAGAGACAGAACTCAGAACACAGAACTTAGAACTCAGAACTCAGGAGACAGAATTCAGAAGACAGAACCTACACGGAGCCTAGAGACAGAAGAACTTCGCTGGCGAGAGCATGCCAGAGGATCCTGGACCGGGACTGGCCTCGGAGCCTAGAGACAGAGCCTAGCGGGAGAACATGGCAAGGGATCCTGGACTGAACCTGACTACAGAGATTGGCAGGAGAACCTGACTGGAACCTGGACACTGAACCTGACTGGAGAGCCTGGACAGAACCTGGCTGGAGAACCTAGCGAGGGAACATGGCTACAGAACCTCGCTGGAGATCCGAAGCAGAACCTCTCTGGAGATCCGGGCTGGAGATCCTGGCTAGGCTGCTGATCAACTGAACGCTGTCTCCGTGACATTCCTTCTTCGCCGACTCCGTCCACACCTTTGGGGACCCCTGGACCCGCTGGGGTTTGGACCCCGGCAAGTAATGTATAATATAGGTACGAGTAAGATCTTTGAAGGAAAGGTTCAGGCTGCTGTGATAGCATAAGAAAGGAGAACCAAGCTTTGTCTGGGAGAGAGAGTATCTAGGCAGGAAAAATGAGCTTAGATCCAAAGGAAGAGTTGACATTAATGGGAAAAGTGGCTGGAAAAGCATCCTAGCAGAGGGATCAAGATATACAAATACTTTGCATCTGAAGACATGACCCAGCATAGGACTGTTAACAGTGGAATGAGGCAGAATGGGAAAGCTTGCAATCTAGAAAGATAAACATAGATAGGACTGAGACAAGACCTGGGGAAGTGGTCCCAACCATAGGAAACAGCATGGTCTTCTGGAATGGCCAGAATACAGTAATCAGGGAGTAGGAATGAAGTTACTAAGTGGGTGGAGCTCAAAACCATGGAGTAGAAAGCATCCAATACTCAGAGAGGCAGCAGCATCAGGCAAATATCAGATATTAGCAGAAGTCCCCACTCCCAGGCTTAATGCTAGAAGAACTTAATGCTAACTCCTTGAGCACATACTTCTTAAACTATATCACTTTTGGTTGAAGAGACAAAAACAGTGCTGGGAACGTGGGTGCTGATTCACTACAGCCATGGGGAGAATAGGCAGGAGAGGAGCCTTAGGGAACAGGTGAGTCTTTGGAAAATGAAGCATGGTGACTACTGTCTTATGAATTGTTATCAGATCATCATTGTTTTAGTCTGCTTGGACTGCCATAACAAAATACCATGGACTTGGTGGCTTAGACAACAGAAACTTATTTTCTCACAGTTCCAGAGGCTTGACGGCTGAGATCAAGGTGTTGGCAGGTTTGACTCCTTCTGAGGCCTCTCTCCTTGGCTTGCAGATGATACCTCCTCACCGTGTCCTCACATGGTCTTTCCTCAGTGCTCAAGAATTCCAGCCCTAGCTGGCTTGGCACAATGGATAGAGCGTCAGCCTGCAGACTGAAGGGTCCCGAGTTCAATTCCAGTCAAGGGCACATGCCTGGGTTGCGGGCTCGATCCCCAGTAGGGGGCATGCAGGAGTCAGCCAATCAATGATTCTCTCTCATCATTGATGTTTCTCTCTCTCCCTCTCCCTTCTTCTCTAAAATCAATAAAAACATATTTTAAAAAAAGAATTTCTTGTGTCTCTCTGTGTATCCTAATCTCCTCTTTAAGGACACCATTTGGAACGGATCAGGGCCCACACTAATGGCCTCATTTAAACTTAATTACCTCTTTAAAGGCCCTATCTCCAAATAGTCACATTCTGAGGTAAAGGGTTTGGGGGTTCAACATACAAATTTGGGGAGCACAATTCAGCCCTTAACAGTCATCATCAGAAGACAGTGTGACAAATGGCATATAGAAAAGCTAAAGTGATTATATCAAATGTTTAATCTCTTTCAACTTCATTGACTGATTATGATAACATAGTTTTTACATGACATGGAGTTCTTCACATGTGTGAAGCACATAGTACAGAGTAACCTCTCATTAAGATGTTGCTAGTAGTTTTTTTTTAAAAATCCACCTACCTCATTACTCAGATAAGAACAGTGTACCCAGAACAGAGCTTAGATATTCTGGTTCCCACTGCATTCTTCCAACAAATGACATGCACACTCACTTGGTGAGAAAAAATTACTAACACACTGCAGTCTTGCTAACAGATGACAGCAAAAGATGAACCAGGAAGGGAAGGTTTCTTCTACAATACAATAAACCAGCCCATTCTCCCTTTATGGCTTCTGGGTTTCCCAGATTGCTTATAAGAGCCTCTGCCACTATAAGATGTTTTAAATATTCTTCTCTATTTTTAATACTTTAATAGTTGTGTTGTTTACAGTATGATCTTGGGAAATGTGTGAGGAGATTTAGACAGGGAAGTGACATGAAAAGGTAGGCATAGAACTGATTGCCTACCTTGAAGAACTGATTTGTTCATATGAAAACTCAGCTATTGCAAAGAAGTTCCTGTCATCATTTTGAAGCAACTGGTGATATTTTTCCCAGTAGAAAAAGTGTAAATTCAGCATGAGAGCCCCCTTATCCATTTCTAAAGTTCAAATATTTATTCATTGTTTACGGATCTATATTCTTTGGTAATATTTTATTTTAATCATGTCTCCACACAAAGTGATTATACATCTTGGGGATGGCAGAAGCATTCGAGAAATTGTAAAAGAAAATATCAAGACATTTCTGGTGGATTTGTGTTGGCCCAGGAAGTTTGGTAGATCTTTAAAATCTTTCAACTTTCCAGATTTACCTTAATCTCATCGTTCTATGAGTCTTTTCATGTTTTCTTATCCCTTAGTTGACATTGTAAATCTGCTCTTTTTTCAACTGTCTTTGCCATTTTCCCTATTACTTTTTCTTTCAGACAAAAACAGTTTAAAATACTTCTGCTGTCTGAACCTCCCTGTCTGAAGTTGACAAGAAACAATAACTATGCTGTCTTTTGCTAGAGGGTTCAATATAAAACAAATAAAGGCAGACATCACATTACTTTTATAAAATGCTAGCAATGAAAGTTTTCCTTGTACTTAATATTCAGTAAAAGGAATGATGATATTTGACACATCTCTATATACAAGAAAAAAATAAGCTGCCTAAATGTACAAAATATGTAATATTTTCCAATGATCTGATTATCACATCTTATATTTTTTTAAGATACTAATGAGTGTTCCTGGAAGAATTATCTCTATTTTATTACCTGTGTTTAATTTGTTTTTTTGACATACTTGGGAATTTATGAACCCACTGAAGAAAAGAGTTTGCAGAGAGTGTAAAACAGAAGGAAAGCATACTCAGGTTTATCTCATTTTCATTCATCCTCTCAATATTGTAGTTCCCTGTGATTGGCCTTCCACTCCTCTTCATTTTACATGCTATGTGATCTCACCTGGTTCCATAGGTTAAATGAAACCTGTAAACATTAGCGCCCTTGGCAAGTTCAAATTGAAAAACCCTCCCATTTCAAACTTCTAAAATACTGAGTAGAATGTACAAAAATAATTTTAAATGTATGAATCGAGGTAGAGAATAGAGAATGCCAGAAATCAAGAGGAAATGGAACAGAGATAGAGAATGCCAGAAATGAAAAGGAAATGGAATAGCAGAGGGTAAGCAAGTGAGTTAATGATGCAGCTACCTAGAAGTAAAAAAAAATTTAATCTCTAGTATGAGCCCTAAAAGAAAGCCCCAAAATACAAATGAAAACATGGCAGAATAATGATAAGATATTAACACATCCACAATCATATAGGGAATTATTAATACATCTCTCTATGCAGCTGATAGATCAAGCAGACAAAATTAGTGTGGATATAAAAATCTGAGTACATGATGAACAGGCTCTGTATGTATACAATTCTACACCTAACAGTTATAAAATACATATTTTAAATGAATAATTAATTTTTTATAAAAATTGAGAGAAGACTAGCCTGAAACCAAATTTCCATGAATACTGAGGGACTATTTGATACAAACCAAATTATCTTTTCACGTGCAGTAAAAATGTAATGCAATAAAAACCAGAGAAAATCCTCACATGATGAAAATGCAGTCATACTATGAAATACACTTAAAAAATCATAATGGAATATAAAATATTTAGAACTGCAAGCAACATATAATAAAAACAGTGCCATACATTGACATTTCTGGTAGGGTGGCAGATGAGAATTATTGAAACCGTACCGCTACATAACACTTTTACATGTTCAGAAGAAAATATTGAAAATAAAAAAATGTTTCAAAGAAATTGATGAGCCTGCAAGAAATGAAAGAAAACTATATAAAGACAGGTACAGAGCCAGGGCATCAGTCCAGGAAAGTAAAGAAACACTGAAACCACCAGCTATCTTAAGAGTATCCTACAATATAAAAGCCTAATATGCTAAGTGTCCAGTCATCAAGTTGGCCATTCAACCAATCAAAGCATAATATGCTAATGATATGCTAAGGCCACTCAACTGCTCACTATGACGAGCACTGACCAACAGGGGGCAGATGTTCAACTGGTTGACCAGTCGCTATGACATGCACTGACCATCAGGGGGCAGATGCTCCAACCGGTAGGTTAGCTTGCTGCTGGGGTCTGGCTGATCAGGACTGAGCAAGACGGTCCGGACATACCCTGGAGCCCTCCCGCAGTCCCTCCCCAGCTGGCCAACCCCCCACATCCCTCCCCAGCCCCAATTGCACACCGGTGGGCTCCCTCAGTCTGGCCTGTGCCCTCTCGCAATCTGGGACCCATAGGGGGATGTCGGAGAGCCAGTTTCCGCCCGACGGCAGAACGACCAGTCGCTATGATGCACACTGACCACCAGGGGGCAGATGCTCAACCCAGGAGCTGCCCCTGGTGGTCAGTGCACTCCCACAGGAGGAGTGCCACTCAGCAAGAAGCTGGGCTCACAGCTGGCGAGCGCAGTGGTGGTGGTGGGAGCCTCTCCCGCCTCCACAGCAGCACCAAGGATGTCCAACTGACGGCTTAGCGGTCTAAGCAGTCAGTTGGATATCCCCCAAGGGCTCCCAGACTGCAAGAGGGTGCAGGCCAAGCTGAGAGACCCCCTCCCCCACCCCCGCCTGAGTGTATGCATTTCGTGCACTGGGCCTCTAGTACATATATAACTACCCACAGGTAATCTAAAGTTTCCATGTGTGAGGCCCCAGACAACCCACAGCCTGATAGACACCACAGCAAATACAGTTGGGATTCAGATGAACTATTCTCTCAGAGAGAAAAATAAGATGGAAAGTTAATCGGATAAAATATAGAGGAAAACCACACGGAAAATTCATTATGTGGGCCTAATTCTCCATGGAGGCTTCAAGAAACAAAGAAATAATAAATAAATAACGGCTTCCCTTAGAATTCATGGCAAATGGTAGGCCCACCTACAAATGCTTTAGGCCTAAACTTTGAAATCTAGTGAGTCTAAAATGTATAAGCTATATAATTGTATAAAAGTATTTAAGGTATGAATATCCCACAAAGTGTCAGTGTAACCACACCATACAAATGCTGATATGTAGTACTCATTTCATTCTGTTCTAAATATTTTCTAAGTTCCACTTGAGTTATTTGTAAGCATTTCTTAATCTTCAAACATAAGTAGTTTCTTACTATAATTTTATTTCAGATTCAACTGCACTGCCATCATTAATGTATCATAGCAATTCTTTAAAATTATAATCTAAAACAAGTTAAACTTTCATAAAAGAGTTCTGTTTGTGTACCTGAAAGAATAAAAGAATGTTGATGTTACAAACTGCACAGGCCCAGCTGCCAGGCCTAGCTGCCTGTTTTATCTCAACTCCCCAGGTTTCTCACGCTAGAGATAGGAACGGAAGGGAATGACGCCCTCCCCAAGGCTATTACAGGAGATAGCCCCAACAAAGGATGGGTTGAGTAAACCCAGCTTCAATCAACCTTGAGAGGAACAGGCTGTAAAACACCAGGAAGGAGTGCCTTATCCCTATCAAGACACAAACCAGACCCTTTTGGAATTTCTTTGTTCTCCTCTTGCCCTCCTGCATGCAACCCCTCCCTGATGTGTGATTTGAGCATATAAATAGCTGAAAAACCCCTTGCTGGGCGCACAACTCCTCTGCTCCTGCGTGAGTACGGGTTGGGCCCCAGCGCGCTGGAATAAAGAATAAAGCCTCTTGCGTTTTGCATCAAGTGACGTCTCCTGCGGTTGATTGGGGTCACCGTCGATCTGTGGGACAGAGTGAGGGTCCCGCTTCGGGGGTCTCACATACCCTCCAATTATTTGTACAGCATGCTATTATATATCATATACCACAAGGGTTTATCATAGAATGCAATGTTGGTTCAATATTAGAAAATTGTTCAAGTTTATACAAAATTAATCTGAAGAAAAGAAGTAAAATAATTTCTTTAGGAAGTCATAAGAAACATTTAGTAATTTTAAAGATATCTCTCAGAAAAATAAAATAAATTTCTGTAAGTTGATAAAGGTCATGTTATAAAAACCCATTGCATACATATTTAATGGAAAAACATTTCATGAATTTTTTTTTATTTTTAGGCATAATGCCTTATGTCACCTAAACTGTACCTTTTCCATCTTCCCCATCTCAGTAAATAACTACTATTTGTCCAGTTACTCAGGCTGAAACTGTAACCACTAAGAAACCTTATTTTCTTTAATCTGGACTTTTCTTTTGATTTTTTTTTTCCTTTGACTCAAACTGGCCTCACCTAAAACACTGACTCACTCACCTCCCTCTCCTTTGCTTAATCAGTAAGCCCTCAGGACAATGAGTTTCTTCTGGTCAGCTTCCAGCAATCTTAGAAATAAAGTCCTGGGTCTATTGACTAGTGAGACAGAGTTTTCAATCAAACTAAACATAATATCTTGGCCTCAATCGTGTTTAGCTCCAAACCCAGGAAATTGGAATAATCCCACAGAACAAATCTTTGGAGGCTGACATCAGGACCAGTTACAATGATCAATTACCCTCTACCCTAGCACCAATCAATCAATACCGACCATGATCCTAACTCTATTAGTCACCACGATTAATGATTTTTTTCCTTTATATAATCCATCCCCTGGAAGCCATTGGGGAGCAGGACTTTGAGCATGAGGTACCTGTGACTCTGGGCATGGCTCCATGTCCTTTAATAAATCCTTATTTTCTTGGCTACAAACTCCTGTTTGTGTCTTATTGGGCTATGATGTGCACAGGCGAATATACCCCTTCAATTCGGTAACAATTTTGGTGTCCAAAGTGGGGCCTCCCCTTTGCCTGTGGATTCAGGGACTCCCAACCAAGGGCTTGCCACCAGGCCCCACCCAGCAGCTGCCCAGACCTGTTGTCTTTAAAGAGGAGACTGGCCCTAACCGGTTTGGCTCAGTGGATAGAGCGTCAGCCTGCGGACTCAAGGGTCCCAGGTTCGTTTCCAGTCAAGGGCATGTACCTTGGTTGCGGGCACATCCCCAGTGGGGAGTGTGCAGGAGGTGGCTGATCGATGTTTCTCTCTCATCGATGTTTCTAGCTCTTTATCCCTCTCCCTTCCTCTCTGTAAAAAAATCAATAAAATATATTTAAAAAAAGAGGAAACTGAACTTCAGCCCATGACTTGACCTATCACGTTTTTGTTTGCAGCATAAAAATAAAAAAAAAAAAATGAATTCACACACACACACACACACACACACACACACACACACACACACACCACAGAACTGAAAAGTCCTAAATTTGGAATTTTTGAAATCGGTAAGGTTTTGCAGGTGACAACCCCAGGAAAACCATCATCTTCTAAAGCTCGGGGAAACCCCAGGGAACAGGGAGGGAAATGGTTCTTGAGAAACCTTAGTGTGTCTGCTCTCCTTCTCCCAGACTCGAGGAAACTCGGCGAGAACCAAGGGAAAGGAATCTTGTTTGTCATGTGCTTAAAGATATATTAGTATTTACCTGTTAAGTCTGTGTTTCATCTTATGGGGAAGGGGCCAGTTCCCCCGCATTTCAGCTGGCCTTGATGGAGTGGGCCGCGAAAGCTTGTCCCAGCCTGACTCAGGCAGCTGTTCACCTCACCTCAACTGCACCAGTGGCCCAGGCAGTGGGAGGGTTGAGCCACCAACCCCTTCTGCTGTCCTGTCTGCTGTGTCTGTCTGTCTCCTTGCCAGCCACACTTTAGCAAGGGATAGATAATAAGGCTTATTGAATTGTTGGATCTTACAACTGTTTGTTCCCAGGTTATTCTTCTAAGGAAATGGTCTAATCAGTTATTTAACATGGCTAGAATTGAAAATAAGTAATTACTTTGATTGATAAAGACCTTAGCAACGTGAGTAATTCCATCTCTGTACCCCAATGCAGCTCTCTGAGCTCTATCTTAAAGAACTGGAGTACATTTAGCTAGAAACCTATGAAAGAAAAGATTGAGCTAAATGAAGCAGACATTAACGGGGTTAATGCAAAGGTTTCAGTACAGCACTAGCAAAGACTAAATGGGGACAAATCAACCCCCTGTTGCCCCCCTAAGATTAAAGGGCCCCGAGCAAGTCTGCTCTACTTACCCCAATGCAGAGAAATCTAAAAGACTGGAGAGAAAGATTACAATGAGAAACCTGGCCAGCAGCTGCTTGGGGCAATAGTCAGGCCAGTGAAATCGAGTTAAAGATTAATAACAGGCCAGGGTCCCTGGGCTTAATCTCTCCTGGAGGCCCCAAAGCCCTTTTACTGCAGCGTGGGAAGAATGGTCAGGAGATAGAAAATAAAGATTTCCAGGACTCCTTGATAGAGGAATTCCTGAACTGTTGTATCAAAACCCGTTGGTGAAACCCTGACTCGGACTACAATTAAAGAAGATAGAAATGTAAGGATTAATAAGATTAGAAAATTTGAACCATTTAAACAGGCCTCACGTTAAAGTTATGGCAACCTCAGTTGACTGCATCTCTTTTACCTGATTGTATTATAGAGAGAAACATTGTGTCTCTTTGGGGAACTGGGACATGAAGACGGTCAGTTCTTTCTTTTGTCTATCTTTTGTGCCCTCTTGGGTCCATAGAATTGTTTAATACTGTCAGAAATATTTATTGTTTGTCCCAGCTGAAACCTGACAAGACATTTGAAAGGATTTAATAACTTTTTGATGAGAAATTTGGCCAAAGTGAAAGCTAATGTCAGAGCCTGATAGGATTTTCTATTTTGAGTTTCCTCCCCAAGCTGAAATAAAACTCTAAGCCTAGAGGGGAAGAAACGAATTAGAAATTACATAGTTAGACAGGTAGGTAACTTATGCTGTCATTTAAGTTTCAACCCAAATTTTGAGAGCACTTGTCCATAGTTTACGAATCTTTATGAAACCAGAAATGTAGCCCAGAAGCAATTCAAGTCCACCTATCTTTATCATTCTTAATTTCTAAAACTGAAGAACAGAAAATGGGAGGCTGGGGTGCTTTTTGAAAGCACAAACTGCTTCTATGGCACCAAGACGGCCTTACCAATTACAAATACAGATCTTAACTGCTTTCTCCACAAATATTAGTAAAACACAAACAAATAAACCTTAGCCATCTGAACAGATCAATTTAAGTTATTCAGATGTTTCTTTGTAAATGAGTTTGCTTTATGGTGCCTGTCTCATGGCTAAAAGACCTCTATGTATCTCTGTCTGTATGTTCATGTGTATTGTGTTTTTTTCTACCTCCAGATAACATTGCTAATTAAGAAGAAAAAATAGCTCTATTAAAATGGCTTAAACAAGAAAAAAAAGCGCTTCTGAGAATTCTCAGAAATATAACAGAAATGAACCCAAGTGCTTTTCAGAATCACATGATCTAGGAAAGCATTTGATATTAAAGCTGCTTCGAGTTTGGTTTGGTTTGGTTAAATTTTCAAATCTTTAAAATCATCAGCATTAAATAATACTTTTATTCTGCCTTAGTTTATTAGTTAAATAAGTTTTTTAATTTCTGCTGCAAAATCGTCAGCATGAAAAATAACAGTGTAATAAAATCTTTATAAGTAATCTAAACTTAATTGTTAGGAGCAAATAAATTAAACAAATATAAATGGAATAAAATTTTCTTTTAGGTTAACTCTTTAGCGATAATTATATTGTACTAAAATGGTTTTATAAATCTCTTTGGTAACTTGAAACTTTAAAATTTTAATATAATGGATAGTTATTGAATGTCAGACTATTACGGAACATAGGTTTAGCTACTGTCTGCTTATTATAGGCAAATTAAAGATATTAGGGCCCATTAGTAAATCTGTCTTATGCCACATTAAAAATTGTTCTATGAGGAAATATTTTTAGAAATTATTAAATGTGTTCATAAAGAATATCAATCTAAATAATACTAATTGCTTACTTTTTATTTGTCACTAAAATTGAGGTTCCTAAGGGTTAAGATTTTTCATTAAGATTTCTCACTAAGAAAGTATATGTTTTTAGTAATAAAATATATACATATACTAGAGGCCCAGTGCATGAATTCACACACCAGTGGGGTCCCCTGGCCTAGCCTGCGGGATTGGGCCAAAACTGGCTCTCTGACATCCCTCAAGAGGTCCCGGATTGCAAGAGGGCACAGGCCAGGCCGAGGGATCCCACTGGTGCACAATTGGGGCTAGGAAGGGACGCGGGAGGTTGGCCAGCGGGGGAGGAACCACAGGAGGGCTCCAGGGCTTGTTCGGCCTGTCTCGCTTGGTCCTGATCAGCCAGACCCCAGCAACAAGCTCACTTACTGGTTGGAGCGTCTGCCCCCTGATGGTCAGTGCACATGATAGCGAGCAGTTGAGCAGCCTTAGTATATTATTAGCATATTATGCTTTGATTGGTTGAATGGATGACTGGACAACTGGACACTTAGCATTTAGGCTTTTATTACATAGGATAATATATACATATATAATATATATGTATATATAAATATATACATATATATTATGAAAATACATTTTAAAGGAATTAGAAAAATGAGATTTGTCCTAAAATAAGGATGGTTCTTTCAGAATGAATAAGAAGGGACAAACTAAGAGGGACTAAGAAAATGATAGACAGTCTATAAAGAAAAATCTTGAGGTGATTTTATATATGATTAAGCTGAATGTGATTATAATTTACTTAAGTAAATAAATTTAAATATCAAAAGTAAGCTGATGCAAAATAAGAATCTGGTTCTTTTTCTGTCTGTTAAAAAAAAATAAAGTTATTTTGTATTTACTCTCTTCCAGATAAGATATTATTGAATATTTTCTGCCCAAAAAGCAAAGATTCTGCTTTATTAAAATAGTTTCCTATTGTCTTAATCAGGTCCTTGATTACTTAAAAAAAACACTTTTATTAAACCTAAGAACTAAAGTTTTGCAATCTGTATTTTTAAAAAATATTTTCATTGATTTCAGAGAGGAGGGGAGAGGGAGAGAAAGATAGAAACATCGATGATGAGAGAGAATCATTGATCAGCTGCCTCCTGCACACCCCCACTGGGGACCAAGCCCGCAACCCAGGCATGTGCCCTGACTGGTAATTGAACCATGACCTCCTGGTTCATAGGTAGATGTTCAACCACTAAACTACGCTGGTCAGTCCTAACCTGAATTTTTATTTGATTGCACTTTTTATTGCACTTTCAATAAATAAATAATTTAATATTGTTTCTTAATGATTTATGATCTTTTTGGTCAAATACGTTAGAAGAACTTTTGGGGTTCAAATTTTAGCAGGAGACCTTTTTCTTAACCCAGAAATGCCTCAGGGTTGTTCCAATGGGCCCCTGGAACACCTCAAAGGATTTTTTTCCTCCTTGCAAGGGAGAGGTTTTGAACTATTTGGGCCCATTTCTATGTTTGAACTGCACGGAAAGCTTTGTCAACTAAGGCTATAGTTGGGTTGTATTTGCTTGTATATATTCTTATTATTAAATTAATATTATATATTATTAAAATCTCCAGGAGTCTACAAAGCCCTGATACAATATTCATTTGTAATTTGTGTTATCTTAAAATATTATGTTAGAGAAAAGCAAAGTTCTTTGTAAATTATATCATAATCAGATCTATCACTGTGTTATTTTAAGTTTTTATCATTTATAGTCACTGTTTTACTCTGATGCTTTTGCAAGTATGTTTCATCTTCAGAAAGACTCATAAAAGAACTATGACTTATTCTAAAACAGATTTTTCTAAAAATAAACTTTAGGATCATACCTTCAAAATTGCCGAAGACTTACAAAGCTCTAAGGGATAACTGGATTCATGAACTGCTGGCAAAGGACCAAGATAGACAAGAATTACTTGTGTGGGACTGAATAAACTAAGAATAATAACTTTTATATATTTTTGTTTAAAAAATTTCTAATTTTTAACCTGTTTGTTTTCTAAACATAAGGAAAATTCTCTTAAACTACCTGTGACTTAGAGCAATTTGGTAAATTATACCTTTGTTAACAATATTAATACATTTTTATTTTTCTCCCTGCCTGATCCCTCTATAAGTTTGGAGACTCTAAATGATTATTATTATTTCTTGCATAAATTTGATAGAAATATGTTCTTTTTAACAGGACACAATCAGACATTTGTTTATCACCAAAACTTTAACTGTAATGTCATGTTTGAAAAAGACATGCATAGCCTGGTTGGTGTGGCTCAGTGGTTGAGTGTTGACCAAGAACCAGGAGTTCACTGTTTGATTCCCCATCAGGCCACATGCCTGGGGTTGTGGGCTCTATCCCAAGTAGGGGGTGTTCAGGAGGCAGCCAACCAATGATTCTCTCTCATCACTGATGTTTCTATCTTTCTCTCTCTCCCTCTTCCTTCCTCTCTGAAGTCAATAAAGAAACGTGTGTGTGTGCGCGGGGGTTGGGGGAGGGTGGAGTGGGGAGAATACCCCTCCTGTCAATCACTATCTCACTATCTCCTTTTACTTCCCTCATAGCACTAATCATTATTCAAAATCACATCATTTATTGAGTTGTCTGCTTGTCTGTTGCCCACTTCTCCCACTAGCAGGTAGGCATTTTGGAAGTGGGACATTGATCTGTCTTCTTCACTGCTGAATCCCTCTCTGCACTTTACACATACCTGTCACACAAGGAAACTCAGTAAATGTATTTAAATAAAATAAGTGAAACTAACGCAATGCTATTCAAGTGTAATCTGCAGATGACAAAGTGCTTGTTACTGGTCTGCAATGAGATAAATACAGAAAATCAGAAACTTTGATAGCAAGCTCAGGAACAATTGATCAACATGTGCTTGATCAATTTTTTTAGTACTTTATTATTATTGTCTTACAAAAGCATTAATTTGCCTCAAATTAGACATTTTAAATATGGTCCTTTATCACAGTTTGAGAGTGCTGCTATAAACAAGTTCTGCAGTAGAAAGTAGCTTTCTCCATCTGTTTTTGCATTATTGCATTTACTTAATATTCAAGAAAATGTTGAGTGCCTAATATGTGGCAGGCTCTGAGCTAGGTCCTGGGGATTAGAGATGGACAAGACATACACCTTCTCCTCAAGAAGTCCATGGTCTCTGAGGGAAACAAATCCACTACTGTTGCAAAGCAGTAAGACAGAATTTTGTACCAAGGACCATGACAGGGACAGGATAGAGTACTTCTCCCTCCTTGAGAGGATTAGGGGAGACCTCCCAAGAGAAATGATACTTCAAGGAGAAGAAAGTCACCAGATGAATAAAGGAAGAGAGATTCTAGGAAGTGGAAAGGCAAATGAAATGTCATAAAAACATGGTGCACTTACAAAGTGCCAATAGCTACATGGGACTAGAATCCCTGATGTACGGGAATGAGGTGGGAAATAAGGTTTTTAAAAGCCTGTTTGTTTGTTTCATTGTGCAAATATCTGTTGCCCTATCAGCCACTCTCAATGGGAGGATTAAAATTCTTTCCACATTGACCAAGTCAATTTTGGCCTTTGAAATGAGTGAAGATAACATGAGCCGCTTCTGAGCAGATGCTTTCAAAGCTCTCATGGATTCACCCCAACCTCTTTCCCTCTGCCAGGCCCTGCTGTGTCCCAGACAGGATCTATCTGTCAGCTGAGGTCCTGGAATGGGACTTGGGCAGCAAAGCTGCAGCCAATCCTCAATAAACATAAAATGAGAATGGAAAATAAACCTTGAGTGTTATAAGCCACTGAAATTTATCAACACAGGGAAATGTCACCTAAGATAATGGGCCCCAGAGACTAGTACGTAGCCCATCCTGGCAAATGGATGGAAGGAGAAACACAGAGCAGGGCTGTTGTCATGTCTCTTCATATATGTCACCCCCCAAGCCTAAGTTGCTGAACCCGCCCCCACCAACATCACAGCCTCTTACCCAGGGGCCAGGTTCCTCAAATGACAGCCCCATTTTGAGTAGAGAAGTAGGAAAACACGGAACTCTGGGTTTTCTTAGCCTGCCCTGCTGTGTCTTGCCAAATCAGACTAGGAGAATGCCATCCATGAGCCGAGGAATTCTAAATGAATCTTAAAACACAGCATTTCAGGATGATGTTATAACTGAGAAAATGAAGGGAAACATATTGTTAAAAGAGAGAGAGAGAGAGAGAGAGAGAGAGAGAGAGAGAGAGAGAGAGACCTCTTATGCAGTTCCAAAGCTTTTTGCCAATATGTTGGCAAAATAAGTGAAAAAAAAGCATGTTCTGAAAGATTAGTGTATACCAAGGGGAAGTCTTGAGACACCCAAATTTTGGAATTTCTGAATGGCATGCAAATTTTCATGTAATTTCTCCACATCTCTGGAAATGTTGGTGTTGGTTTCCTTATTAACCATTAACATTGCCATTTTTCTGTATTGAATATAAGACAGGAAAAACCCACTCTTCAATTTACAAATTCAAAATTTATGGTTTTATGATTTATTAAGCTCCCTCCCTGGTCCTCCAAGGGCAGCCATCCCTTGATGCTGCTTCCACACCCTTATCCCAGAGTTGGCGGTCAAATCCACCTCTGTCTACTAGCATTGGTCCTCTCCCGATTGGAGGGATGGTGGTGCTGCCAGAAGAGCAAGAATGTCCACCAAACCCTCAATCCTTCAGATTGATGAGGAAATCTTTGAGATAGCAATACGCAGACCCATGGGTGACACCAGCTCCCATCCTACTGAATATTCACCCTTTGAATCTATGTCCCTACAGACAGCTCTGAAAGGGTGGAAAAGAAAAGCTGGCCAGGTGAACAAGGGTAGCACAGAGACTCTCCAGACCCTCTAAGAGCCCCTGGAAATGTCCTGCCTGCATTCTTTTCTCATGTCAAGTATATACTGCAAGAGGATGTTCATGGTTACTCTATTCATGGGGTTCTCTTTAGTGCAAAATTTATTTTTATAACTTAATATTGTCTACGATGTTATGCTACATCAATTTCATCATAATATATGTATATAAATTACCTGTACATAACATATACAGCTACTTTACATGTATATGCATATATTATAGGTATACTTTTGTAGGTATTTAAGAAAATAACAATTTTAATCAGGACTCTAAAGCTGTTCTATAAAACTATGATTGGCAATATTAACAATGCAATAAAATCCATTCACAGCTCTCCATTCTGCTAAGGCTTTGACTTTTACAGCAATTTAATTGTTATTCAAGGATGGCAGCATCTTGATACCTAAATATAGTGTGTTTCCAGTTTTCTTATTTCTCTTATTCCTTCCCTGCATTAACTCCTGCATTTGTTACTATCAGAAGGTAAACTGCCTTCTCTGAGCCAAGAAATAACAAGAATCTTCTAACAAGTTTAAAGTTGAAGGCAGAAAGATAACATCTCAGACACGTGGAGAGAAAACCAATTAACTTAAGGTAATTAGTGGAACCAAGTTGCAAAGACATTTCATGTTTATCAATTTCTTCATTAAATAAATTTTTATGTAAACTATTATTTGTACACAGGAGACAAGGCCATTTTCTTTAACACGAGCATGAATTGCAATTGTGCCTAGAATCTTGAACCATATAACTAGAACCACTTAGAACCAAGGCCCCAAAACACAAAGAATTAATTCTTAATAATTATTTAGTTAGCATTACTGGTGTATAGCGCCCAGCAGGAGGGTAAGTTTGTCAAAAGTAATGATCATTCCAGTTCAAGTGAAATCCATTTGCATCAAATAAATATGTATTTGTATCTATTTTAGGATTTTGGAATTAATATTAGTTTTTACCATTGTTTTCAAGTTTTTAAAAATAATTTCTAAGTTAAAATTCGTAGATCACAAACTCAGGGAATAATTCTTTCCTCTCTCCTTTTAGTTTGTTCTACAAAAAGAGAGAGGGAGAGGGAGAAGAAAACATTTTAAAAAATAATGGAAGGGTAAGATAGAGAGGGGAGGGGAAGGGGGAAAAAGGGAGGGAAGGAAAGTAGTACAGGCATTTTCATCGATAAGGTCCATACTTATGTTTCTCTGTACATCTAAATAGCTCCTCGCATGACACCATGGTGTCATTCAACATTCACTGAGTTTAGGGCAGCTATCTGGTGGGAAGGAGGAGTAGGAGACTTGTTTTAAAGCTGTGTTTACATTGTGAACACACTGCTTCTCCTTAGATTTTATGAACACTTGGGATGGCTGGGATCATAGTGGGGTTTTAAACCCATCCCCCAGCTAGTCTTGACACTGCTATGTCTGCATGTCTGCCACCAGCCATGCATGACCCTAGTGTCTGAGACTACACCAGTGAACAAGGACATTATTCCTCCTCCAATAACCTAACAGGGGATGTGGAGAAATTAGCAAGTAATTATATTATAATGTAAAGATGGCCTATAACAATAGTAGAAGCACCTAAACCAATCTGGGATTGAGGGTGCAAATGACTAAAGAATTTATATCTAAACCTAAATCTGAAGAATTAGCTGTTAGTCTGCCATAGAGAAGGAAATATAAAAAATAACATCTGAAGAACAAATCCAGGAGGAAGAGCCAAAACATGGCATGACAAGTTTGTAGTGATCATGTCAATTCAGATCCTCATGTACCACACCGGAGATGCCTCCTCTATCGTAAGGGAGACTATACCTTGACAATATCTAGAAGTGGAAGAGCCATTCCTCTTCCTGAGAGGAGATCCAGTTCCTATCTTTGGACCTGAAAAGTATCACAGGGTTAATAAGGGTCCTGAGTGTCCCTGTGGTAGTGTCATAGAAAGACTAGGACCAGTACTTGAGAGCCACAATCCAGTGCTGCCATTTAGTAGTTGTGTGATCAGAGCAAGTTACTAAACCTCTCTGGGCTTCAGCTCCCTCAACAAATATCACCTCCCAGAGTTATATTGAGATTAAGTGAAATGGTGCATGTAAAACATAGTGTGTGCCCTCCTCTTAATAGATGTTCAATATTGTTTCTGCTTTCCTCATCTCATCTCTTCCATCCTCCATACAAGTGATCTCTGAGAAAAAAAAATGCTTAGCTTCCCATGCACTTCACACACACACACACACACACACACACACACACACACACATTCACACACATGCATGCACACTCATCCCCAGCTCAGTTTCTTTCCAAGGAGAATTCCTCAATAATCCTACATAGTGTTACTCTCAATTATTTCTACCAGAGCCGCATGTCCAGGAATATGAGAAACATCTACACTGCCTCTGTACCACCTTTTTCTGTTCACAGTCCTGAAGCAGGAAGGGGTAGATGTGAGGTTTGGCACAGACTGTCCCAGGAGATGCAATCTGTCCTGTCCACACTACAGCTACCTCTCTGATCTCCACTAAAAAAGAAAAAAAGTCAACATGCTCACACTTTGTTGTTGTTGTTTTTCAAATGAAGGACATTTGTAAAGTTTCACGGTCTAAAAATATCTGAGCAAACTTATCAAATGTACAAACCTGAAAGAACGTAAAAATCTGAGTTTTTCAAACACATTAAAATCTATTGATCGCAGGAATAGTTTCACCAACCCCTCCTCAACATAAATTATATATGGCCTGCTGCTTCAAAGTCTTTTTAGCTTTAGCACATTTCTTTCCTTTAAAAATGCAACAGATCAAAGGAGAGTTGGAAATATCATCTGAGGCTATATAAGACAAAAGAGTTGCTGCTTAAGAACTAAAAGTGCGCTCAAGCAAAAGAGAGAATGTAAACCTTCAGGGAATGAGTTAGGGAAACCCTATGAATCTCACCAGGAGACCAAATAATAAGCAAGGGAAGTTAATAATGGATGAACAAATAGACCCGAATTGGATACTCTCAGCCCTACAAAAGCAAAAGCCCTCTTCCTGTCCGCTCTGACTTTGGCTCTATTTCTTATTTCTTTTTAATCAAGGGCAATGTATATCCTGGGCTAACCCTAAAAAATTCATGGTCTTCAGACATTTCACTCTAGAAGTTAAGAGGCAAGATTCAGTATATAGGGGTTAGATTTTTAAAAATTAAGAGTTTATCCAAAAGCATGCTTCAGTTTAGGACTTGGGTTTTCCTGCAATAGATGACATCCCAGAGGACAGAGTAGAAGAGAGCATTCTCTCAGCCAAGAAAGAGCTAAGTCGACCACCTGTTGTTTATACCCAAACATGTAATTATTATAGTTGCTGTTGCTAAAGCCCTACACACTCTGGCAGTTGATCACCCACCCATGTTTGGGGAAATTGTGATAGAACATCATTTTTCCAGGGAGAAGCGGGTAGCACCCATGGTAATACCTCCTTAGTAAATCCATGCTTGGAAAAGCCCGTCAACAATCCTTCAAAGTATATGAAGCATTTATAAATATCCTTATTTTCAGATGAAGAAAACTGAACCTCAGAGGTTAAAGAACTTGCTTCAGGCCATATCCCTTAATCCAGTAAGAGACAGATTTAGACTTTGAACCATAATCTTTGACCCCAAAACTTTGGAACTTGTCCTCACATTTGTCAACCTCCCCTACACTGTGCATTTTCCTTCATTTAAACCTGATTAAGCAATTAGACATAGCTTGAATAAAAATGTATATCAAATATATTAAGCTTCTGTTCACTAAAATACAGTGTGAGCATTGTACACTACCATTAATAGCTTATTAGTATAAACCATCTCAGCCTACCCTAGTTAACAATAGATTATGCAGGTATAAGTATTAATATCCTCATTTTGTAAATTGGACAACTGAAACTCTGAGAATTCATCTTCTCCAAGTCACACAGCTAGCGTGTGGCAAATACAGGACTAAATCCAGGCTCTCTCAGTTCAAGAGGGGCTTCACTTCCTACCATGCTTCCTGTTCAGCGTCCCTCATAAACTGTGTGTCACAGCACAAAGTTTAGGAAATAGTTCCTCTATTTACAATGGCCAACTATAATGCCCCAACTATATTCATAATGCCCCCACTATCTTCTTAGGGAAGGAAGGTCGATCAGTAGTTGAGCTCTCCCTGGAATCAGCACCAAGTGTACATATTCCTAACCTTGCTCCTCAACTTTAAGTTCCCACATCAACTCTTCATTCTCTCATTCTCAGCATCTTCTATGTGACAGGAAAGCAAAAAGAAAGAACCAAGTCTGCAGACATCTTGGCTTAAGCAGCTGAAACTTCTTCAGGCTTCTTCCCCATTTAAACAGCATTAATTTTCCATTTGGCTATCAGGAAAATGAAACGTCTCTCCTTCAATATCTAAAGTTGTTATTTATGCCATCAAACAACAAACAAGTTCACCTACAGGTCAGCATAATCACCTTAATGAATCTGTAGCAATGTAAAACTTTTACAAACTGCCTCAGTAAGATTTTTTTTTTTTTCCAGATTGATAATATATTCGTTAAGGTACAGACCAAAACATTTCAGACAAAATTTCCACAAGATTTGGAATAGCAATTTGACATCAGGTTCTACAAATCTGTGATACTCCCTATTCATTCTTTCTCACATTTATCTGGAATGCATAATATGAGGGAGAACTGTTGGCTGGCTTTCTTTCTCTTTTGGAAGAGTGGGGTGGGGCTTTGACTCAGTTTCTATGACAATTACCTTATTTTCACCTTCCAAACATTCACTTTAAAATGGTAGTATGTCTTTTCTCTATTTACTGTTACACAAAGGAGACTTTTGTTGTTGTTGTTGTTAATCCTCACTTGAGGATATTTTTCCATTGATTTTTTTTATTTTTAGAGAGAGTGGAAAGGAGAGGGAGAGAGATAGAAACATCAATGATGAGAGAGAATCATTGATTGGCTGCCTCCAGCACACCCTCTACTGGGGATCGAGCTCAAAACCCAGGCATGTGCCCTTGACTGGAATCTAACCTGGGACCCTTCAGTCCACAGGCTAATGCTCTATCCACTGAGCCAAACCAGCTAGGGCAAGGAGACTCTTTTCAATGCTCTACATCCATCTCTGTATCTGTC
Source organism: Myotis daubentonii (assembly GCF_963259705.1). NCBI lineage: Eukaryota > Metazoa > Chordata > Mammalia > Chiroptera > Vespertilionidae > Myotis > Myotis daubentonii. The sequence goes on from NC_081847.1 coordinate 58,441,419, forward strand.
TGCAGGTCCTTTAGTATCACATTAGTCCAGATTATTACTAAATAGCTATCAAATTCCATGACCAAACACTGTGAATCTATACTCCCCCATGAAATTTTTTATTTTAAAATCTCTGACTGGAAAACAAGGGGAAAAAGCACACCAAACATGCTAACAAATGGAAGCACAAATTCATGGGAGGAGTTAAGAGCAGAGAAAAATCAAAATAAAACTAATTTAATTTGTTCATTTTCTCAGTTTCCAAGTCTTTTCTTCCAAATTCTGTAACATCTTCCTTTAATATAAAAGACTTTTTTAAAAATATATATACTTTATTGATTGTTTACAGAGAGAAAGGGAGAGGGATAGAGAGTTAGAAACATCGACCAGCTGCCTCCTGCACATCTCCCACTGGGGGTGTGCCCGCAACCAAGGTACATGCCCTTGACCGGAATCGAACCTAGGACCTCTTAGTCCCCAGGCCGACGCTCTATCCACTGAGCCAAACCGGTCAGGGCTAAAAGACTTTTTAAAGTCCAATCTTCCAAGGGTTGCCACGGATATTACTCCACAAATACTTGGGTAGAAAGATATGGTTTGCTTTTAACTTTCTTGCAAATAAGATTTCAAGAATTTTTTTGCACTCCAGACTCCCTTCTAAAACACTAACCTTCAAAAGCCCCCAAAGGGTTTCATCTTGAAAGTGCCAGATCTTCCTTTATGTGGGCGAAACTCACAAGTGTTACAAACATCAAGGACCTAATCATTTTCAGTTTTCCCCCAAGTGGAATGTTTGAAAAAAAACCTCTTAATTGGGGAAAATGTTTTTAAATATAAATTTTAAAATGTATCCTTTTTCAGTAATTTAAAAAATGGGTTTTTCAAGGACAATCTAGTTTTCTAAAATTCAATGAAATTCATATCATCACACATTGCTGGTGTCATGCTAAAAATTTCTAACCACTTATTATATACTAACCCACTTCACCTTCACAAATCTATAAATCATACAGTCGATGAAACTGAGGTACAGATAATTAACTTGCCTAAGGTCACACAGCTAGAAAGATGGAGAAACAGGATTTAAATATAGGCTGCCTGGTTCCAAGGTCTGGGCTCCTAACTATGAAGATGCTAACGTTTAGGAAAGTCAATTAGAAAATGGTATTGAGATAAGAATACACAATTATTGATATCTATATTTATGAGGATGTTTATCTCAGAATCATACATAATAGGAAAAAATAGAAACAATATAAACATTCAGCAATAGGACAACAAATTGTGATATTCCCACTTTGGCAATATTATGCAGTCCTTGAAAATTATTTTTTTGGATGCAGAGTAGCAACATGAAAAAAGTTACAGAAAACAGTGATATGATTCTATTTTTACACTGATAAGAATAACAAATTATGTTTATGAAAACTAAGTTGAAAGCTTTTTAACTGACATAATGTGTGTTAAATGAAAATCTATTATTTGCTTCTACTTCCTATATGGCAACTAATAGCTCACTTCACAGAAAAACTGCATTTCTGAAAACATATTATAAAACAACATATCTATATATTAAATCTTCTCATATGCATAAAATGAAGTGATTTCAATAGTAAACAGGAAACAAATAATCTAAGAAAATCTTGAGTCCAAATGTACCTTTTTAATCTTCCTATGAATATGGCATTTTTGATGAGAGTATAATAGTCAACTCTTCAGATGGTATCTGACATGGTTTATCAAGAGCTGATAAAATATTTAAACCCTAAACCATGTAAATCCCCAATCTAATAATTCATGCTTTTAAAAGTTTAGAAAATCCCAGGAAGTATAGAAGGTTCTAAAACTTTGGCTTTTTAACCCAAAAAATCAAATGAGAGGCTTGTGAGACAAATGAGAGTAACTTTGTTTTTCTGCTTTTCAGCAAGGTATTAAGAGCCAGGCATTCCCACAGTTTGCAGAGATCAAATATTAATAATAAGAAGGCCCACATTCCTCTGATGTAGAAATAGGTAGAAAGTCTATAAATCTTTATATCCCTGCTCCATTTCCATTTTCTGACAAGCTGACTGGTTGGAGGGCAATCCCCCAGAGCAGCTGTACTGATAAAGTGAAAAAAAGTAGTTGCTTTCATTTATTTACTAATTTTGCCATGGGGATTTCCTGCAAGCATGTATAATAACTTCATAAGCAAATTATTCTCTACATCTTATTTCAATTTCATCTAAAGAAATCCCACAGAGGAGTTTTTTCCTGTTATCCTACTTTCTAAAACTGTAAAATGGTGTAACATTCATCCATTTCGGGTGGACTTCCTATCTTTTATCTTTTGCAAGACAAAGGCTCTTTGTTCTGACAGAAGTGATTTAAAAATTGTTGGTAAAATTGCAAATAAGATTCAGACCAACTAGTTGTAAACTAAATAGCCAGATGATATAATGTGTTATTAAGTATTTATGAAGTAATCTGGGAGAATATGCAGCTGCTCCCCTGTTCCTGAATAGATGTAAGAGCTCCCAGTATATTTCACTGATTGATTACATGAATTTCCTTATTACAGTGGTATATTAGAAAACAGGTCTTTAATCATCTGATGCCTTTTCTCTGTAAGACTATCTTTCTAGAATAAAAGAGGTATTTTTTCTCATACCAATAGCAGAAATAGCATTATTATTCAAGAGCAATTCTAGATAAAAATATATTCAAATATAGATTGTATTCTAAAAATCACTTAATTGAAGTTGCATCATTAAGTTCTTTGTTCGAAATGAATCATGTTGTCAATAAGTCACTATAGGTAAGTTAAATATACAGGTTTGCTTAATATGTGGGAAATATATCTTTGGGTTTTTCCCTCAAAATATCAGCTTGTTTTTCCTGACATACTGTATAAAGTCAAATAAATGAATAGAATTACATAATGCTCTCAGATAAATTTGAAGTTGAGAATATGTCCAAAACATGTAAGCCCAAAACTGAACAATCTTGGAAAGTTCCAATGACTATAAATAGAATTTCTAAATTGGAAATGTTATTTCAATCTTTTCTTCCACCTCACTGCTGTGACTCTTATAATTGCTCTTGCTGCCTTAATTTCCTTTAGTACAGTGTGACCACTTCCTAGGATTACTGGTACTGCGTGATCTTTTTCAGTTACATTCAGAAGCATCATATAAGGATTATCTGCTATGGAATGAAGCATATTCATAACATAAGTAAGTTTGCATGGCTGACCTTTAAACCTACTGGTTGTGTTTATGAGACACCAATATTCCCAGTAGCAATGTTATTCTTGAGCCACTTCATGGTTCATTTAGTGGTCATTTTCTATTAGAGCCTTTGATGTAATCTATGCAGTAATGTCCTAATGGATAGTCTATAACCAAATTTAAATATAGGTATGGGGAAAAGAAAGAAAGAAAGAAAGAAAGAAAGAAAGAAAGAAAGAAAGAAAGAAAGAAAGAAAGAAAGAAAGAAAGAAAGAAAGGAAGGAAGGAAGGAAGGAAGGAAGGAAGGAAGGAAGGAAGGAAGGAAGGAAGGAAGGAAGGAAGGAAGAAAGAAAGAAAGAAAGAAAGAAAGAAAGAAAGAAAGAAAGAAAGAAAGAAAGAACAAAAGAGAGGAATTCAGGACCTTGAATGAGACCATAAAAATAATCAGGTTAAATCAATCACAAAAGGACAAAATACTGCATAATTCCACTTATATGAAGTATCTAAAGTAGTCAAACTCTTAGAAGCAGAAAGTATAAAAGTAATTGTCAGGGCCTGGGGATAGGGGTAAAAGGGCAGTTTTATTCAATAAGTTTAGCAAGATAAAAACGTTCTAGAAATCTGTTGTACAACAATGTACATATAGTTAACACTATAAAACCATTTAAAATGGCTAAGATGTAAATTTTATGTAGTATTTTTTTTACCACAATAAGAAATGTGTGTTAAGCAAATTTTAATAAACCAAGTCTTTGGTTATTTCAAAAACAAAGATAATTAGCAGGTTGGCCAAAAAAATCTTAACTAGACTGATTGCAACCAGAAACTTAATAACTATAGTTAAAATTGACCAGTCAATATTTTATCACAGCAAAGGGCTTCCTGCTTTATTCCACAAGCTCTTCACACTCCCCATATCTTTCCCTAGAAAAGCTATTATATTGTACCAAGATGAAATTTTTAACATCTCTCTTAAGCCCCTATATTGTCTTTAAGAACAAAAGTTAATTTAAATATGTTCCTTTTTACAATTCCATCTAATCTTATATTCATGGTGAACTAAGATGACTATTACATCAAAAAAAATGTGTTAAATAATCATTTAAATGATTCCTCAAATTTCCCCTAAAGCATGGATGATTATGCATGTTCTGAAGTGTGTTTTTATCCTGAATAAAATAGAATATGGAAAACAACTTAGGGATAAAAATGGGTAGGATATCAGCTGTGTGGTGTCCTGGTTATCATGGGTATTGAGAGCTGAGTTGTTGCATTAACACTTGTCTAGAGTTGTTTTGTTTCTTTAGAATTTAGACTGTTGGTGTGTGTAGAGGACATTTGTGTGTTTCTTAGTTAGAAAAGACATTAGGAAGAGCCAGGGTGAGGAGTGGAGGCTGCTAGCAACATCACAGGAATTGCCTGTGGCATGCATCTTGCTTCCCTCGGTGGATGTTCAGGGAAGCTTTCTTTTCTTTTCTTTTTTCCCCCACAATATTAATAATTTAATATCAAATGAACCTTGTAATTACATTTCTGGTAGGTGGAAATGTTTTCTCTTTTGCTAGTCTCATTTCTCAAGCCTTAGGGTTTATAATCAAAACCTAAACTTACTTCTATTACTATATATTAAGAAAATGGTGAATGCATAATGTGAAATTAAGAGCAAGGCTTCTCTGTAGCTCTTCATTCCAGAAGTCTGACACGGGTTCTGTGCTGTCGGTTGGAGCTAAAGGTTATTATTTCTACTAACTCCTTCACTGAGTCAAATGCTACTGAATTGCTAAATTACAGCTATTTTCACAGTATCACTGCTGAGACTTCCGAGAGAAAATCATCGCATAAACAGTAATTTTGTGTTGGTGTTGATTGTCAAACCACTCTAAGATAGCTAGAGTAGCTTGACGGGTATATTTAAAGGATTACGTGAAACTCCTACCTTCTCTACAAAATAATCTTGAACATTAACTCTGAACCAATGGGAAACTACCAAAGCACATGAGGTGAAACATATAATTGCCAAATAGCAGACTTTATTCATGCACATGACAAAATATTTCCTGAGTGCCTTCTATGTGCCTGATGCCATGGCGGTATTAGAACCGTAAACGTAAAAGATACAATCCTACCCTCAGGTAGTACAGTGCCCAGTGGAGGAGTTGGGAAATTTCCTGCTATTTTCTTCTTTAAGTGTGGGGAGCACCGTAGCAGAGTACTATTGGAGGGGGGCCGGAGAAGACAAAACTACTCTTTCTGGTCAGATAGGGGATGATTTCTGAATACACGGTGTTTTTAGATGAATTTTGAGGGCCCATAGTTTTAATAGGTTCCCTTCTTCTTTTCCATTCAGTTAAAATGGAGATGAACTGGGCTACCAGCCGCTTACATAGACTATCTCACTTAACCCCTTGAGGTAAGTACTATTACATGCCTCTTTGACAAATGGAGAAACTGAGATTTGGAGAAGTAAAGTAACTTGCACAGGGTCACAAAGCTGTCAAGAGATAGAGCTCAGATGGGATTTCAGACAAGCCTGTCCTCTGACCTTGCTTTCTCGCTACCTGCTCACAGCCATTTATTCCTATTGGCATGGCAGGAAGGGCAGTGCAGGCCCATGAAGCAGTTTGTACAGAGTTGTGATCACCCGAAACTTAGAGTGCATCTGGCAGAATGTTGGCAGCAGAAGCCAGCCAAAGCATGGCCTGAGGGGCATGCATGTCCTGTCCAGGAGCCAGCCAGGCCTTTACCCTGCATATTGTCTATGAAAGTTGGTCCTTCTTTTTCCCTAACTTCTATGTGTCGCTTCTCAGCACTTAAGGATGGAGCCACCTGACCTCCATCTGGGGGCGGCTGGTACCAACCATCACAGACAGAAGGACTAATCTTGACATTTGGTAGAAGGAATGGATAGAGGGAGATCTAGAGGCCCCCAATTCTGAGGTGTACCACATTCTCCCTGTTTACCCCTGACCCTAATATTCTATCCCCCAAATTTAAGCCTCACCATATACCTACTTCTAGAAACAGATCCTAATGTAGTCTCTGTTCCAGCAACCCAGACTCAGAAATGTAACCATGATTCTCACCTCCTCCTCCCCGCCCCACACAGCAAGCTCTCTGCCACATGCTAGCCCATTTCATGCCACAGACCTACCAGGGTGCTCCATTCTGCCAAAATGAACTACTTCACATCCATTCTATTTGAATTCAGAATCATTTAATTTAAGCAACAGTAATCCACTTTGAATTGATACAGATATAAAAAACATTATTAGAGAGAGAACATGATGAGTTTGAAACAAGTCTGGGATACCGTGACACCTAAACAAATCAATAGTGATAATACATTATTTTAAAAGTAATAATCACAAGCCCTGGCCAGACAGCAGGGGTCGATCCCCAGCAGGGGGCGTGCAGGATGCAGCCAACCCATGTTTCTCATTGATGTTTCTCTCTCTCTCTCTCTCTCTCTCTTTCTCTCTCTCTCTGTCCCTCTCCCTTTCTCTCTCTGAAATGAATTTTTAAAAATGTTTAATTAATTACATTAAGTTGGCTACATGAAGTTGACTTATTTGATTGATATTTACTAATTTACTTATATGTTTGTTTTAATTATCGTTAACATACAATATTATATTAGTTTCAAGTGTACAATAAAGTGATTTAACACTTATTTACCTCATGAAATGACCACCACACTGTCAGTAACTGTCTACCATTGTACAAAATTATTACGCTCTTACTGATTATATTCCCTATGCTTACATCCCATGACTTTTCTAAAAATATATATTTTGCTGATTTCAGAGAGGAAGGGAGAGGGAGAGAGAGACAGAAACATTAATTATGAAAGAGAATCATTGATCAACTGCCTCCTGCACACCCCACACTGGGGATCAAGCCCACAACCCGGGCATATGCCCTGACAGGTAATCAAACTATGACCCCCTGGTTCAAAGATCAATGCTCAACCACTGAGCCATGCCAGCTGGGCCCTGTGGCCTTTTTTATAAATGGATGTTTGTATCTAATCCCCTTTACCTTTAATGCCCATTCTCCCACCTCCTCCTCTCTGGCAACATCAGTTTGCCCTCTGTATCTGTGAGTCTATTCTCTTGTGTTTTGTTCATTTGCTTTTTTAGATTCTACACATAAGTGCAATCATACAATATTTGTCTTTCTGTCTGAGTTATTCCACTTAACATAACACCCTCTAGTAGATTCATCCATGTTGTCACAAATGGAAAAATTTCATTCTTTTTTATGGTTGAGTAATACACACACACACACACACACACACACACATATCTTCTTTACTTAATTATCTATCAATGGACACTGAAGTGTCCATATCTTGAACACTACAAATATGCTTCAGTGAACATAGGGGTGCAAACATCTTTTAGAATCAGTGTTTTCATTTTCTTTGAATAAATAACCAGAAGTGGAAATGTTGAGTCACACGTGAATTCTATTTCTAATTTTTTGAGTAATCTTCAAACTGTTTTCCATTGTGGCTGCACCAATTTACAATCCCCAAAACAGTGCATGAGGTTTTTCTTTTCTCTACCAACACTTGTTCTTTGCTGTCTTTTTATAATAACCACTAGAGGCCCGGTGCACAAAATTCGTGCATGGGGGTGGTGGGCTCAGCCTGGCCTGCACCTTCTCCAATCTGGGATCCCTCAGGGGATGTCCGACTGCCGGATGTCCCTGTGGGATCGGGCCTAAACCTGCAGTTGGACATCCCTCTAGCAATCTGGGACTGCTGGCTCCTAACTGCTGGCCTGCCTGCCTGCCTGCCTGCCTGATTGCCCCCTAACTGCTCTCCCCCACCCACCTGATCACCCCTAACCACCTCTGCCTTGGCCCCCGCCACCATGGCTTTGTCGGGAATAATGTCCAGAAGATGTCCAGTCTAATTAACATATTACCCTTTTATTAGTATAGATTCTGACAAGTGTGAAGTAATATCTCATTGTGGTTTTGATTTGCATTCCCCCGGTGATTAGCAATGGTGAGCATCTTTTTCATGTGTCTTCTGGCCATCGGTATATGTCCTTTGGAAAAATATGTATTCAGATTCTCTGCCCATTATTTAATTGGATTGGTTTGCTTGGAGTTTCTTTATGTTGAGTTGTATGAGTTATTTATGTATTTTAAACGTTAACCCTTTAGTACAGGGGTCCTCAAACTGCGGCCCGCAGGCCACATGCAAATACAAATATTGTATTTGTTCCCGTTTTGTTTTTTTACTTCAAAATAAGATATGTGCAGTGTGCATAGGAATTTGTTCATAGTTTTTTTAAAAACTATAGTCCGGCCCTCCAACAGTCTGAGGGACAGTGAACTGGCCCCCTGTTTAAAAAGTTTGAGGACCCCTGCTTTAGTGCATATATCATTTGCAAATGATATGTTTTGCTATGCATAAGCTTTTTAGTTTGATATAGTCCCCTTTTTAAAGCCTTGCTTTTGTTTCCCTTGCCTGAGGAGATATGTAAAAATAATATTGCTAAGAGAGGTATCAGAGTTTACTGACTATGTTTTCTTCAAGCTATTTTATGATTTCAGGCATAACATTTCAATCTTTAACTCATTTTGAGTTTCTTTTTGTGTATAGTGTAAGGAAGTGGCCTAGATTCATTTTATTACGTGTATCTGTCCAGTTTTCCCAATACCATGTATCTAAGAGACTGCCTTTTCCCCCATGTATATTCTTGTCTCCTTTTTCATAAATTAATTGACCATAAAAATGTGGATTTATTTCTGAGCTTTCTATTCTGTTCCATTGATCTGTGTGTCTATTTTGTGCCAGGACCATACAGTTTTGATTACTCTAGAAGGCGGTTTATTTTTGCTGGGCTAAGCCTTGGTTGGTAAAAGAATATTTTTGAAACTAAGTTATAACATTGTTATGGCCTCTTAATGCTCTTTTAATTTTTCTCCTTATTATGCTTTTGCCCTCTACCTCAGGCTTTAAACATAAGTCATTTCATATATTGAAAATTAAATATTGTATTTAACCTCTAAAATACAATTTATTTTAAGAATTTCTGTAAGTCAGTAAGAGCAATTACCAGTTAGTTAATTATATTAACTATCATGCAGTTACCATATAGAATCACACTCTTTGAGGCATAAGATCAATGAATTGAAAATCTTTGTGGGTGCCATTTAGAAATGACTTAGGGGTGAAATCATGTTAAGCTAAAGTGGAGACAATGCATTATTTAATAGTGTCTGGGCTGAATTCTGATTGCCTGCATAAACAACTCATCAATCTTACCATCTACTAGGGACACAGAGGATATAATTTCTTATCACCTGACACAAAATAAATATGAAAAAGCCTTCTGTACATTTTCGGTTTTCAAGTAAACTAAACAATTGAAAATTGAAATGGACTTTTCAATTATTCTCAAAATTGGATCTTGTCACAAGATGACAAGTTATATTTAGAGTATAGCGAGCCATTGGCTAGGGTTGGTGAAGATTGTTCCAACAATTACTAGGTTTAATTTTTAAGGGCTTATTCTCCCTTTTCCCATCTTCCTCAGAAAAATAATGTTCTGTCTTAAATTAAAATTTTGAGATTGCATATATTTTGTTAAATTAGTAAACAAATTTAATCATAGCAATTCTATTTCAGCATGTTTTATAAATTTGGAGTATGAATAACTTGTCAAAGAAAATATAGAGTAAGTCTAGTTACAGAATTAGAGTAACATGTTGTCTTTGATAAAAACTCCTCTACAAATCTACCGTGTTTTAATACAAGATCATTTTGACCTTGTAACAACCCAGCATTTGTGACCTCTCTATTCCAATGACACACTCTAGACCAGCGGTTCTCAACCTGTGGGTGGTGACCCCTTTGGCGGTTGAACGACCCTTTCACAGGGGTTGCCTAAGACCATCCTGCATATCAGATATTTACATTACAATTAATAACAGTAGCCACATTACAGTTATGAAGTAGCAATGGAAATAATTTTATGGTTAGGTCACAACATGAGGAACTGTATGTTTAAAGGGCCAGAAGGTTGAGAGCCACTGCCTAGACCGGTGATGGTGAACCTATGACACGCGTGTCAGAGGTGACACACGAACTCATTTTTTTGGTTGATTTTTCTTTGTTAAATGCCATTTAAATATATAAAATAAATATCAAAATATACATCTTTTTTTACTATGGTGCAAATATCAAAAAATTTCTATATATGACATGGCACCAGAGTTAAGTTAGAGTTTTTCAAAATGCTGGCACTCCGAGCTCAGAAGGTTAGCCATCACTGGCCTAGACCATGGTAATTATTTGTTAATCCATCTCCACAATGGGATAATTGGCTCCTCAAAGAAAGGGATGATGTCTTTTATATGTGTGTATCCCTAAGGCCCACTGGCCTGGTATATAAAGGATTCATCACACACATCAACACTAATAAAAGAGAAAAATGGTAATTGGCGTACGAGCTACCCTTTTCATTGGCTAATCAGGGCTATATGCAAATTAACTGCCAACTAAGATTGGCAGTTAACTGCCAACAAGATGGCGGTTAATTTGCATATGTAGGCACAATGCAGGGAGGCGAAAGGGAAAGCAGGAAGAAGCCCCCTGCCACTGACAGTGATCGGAAACCCAGGGGGGAGCTAAGAGCTGGGGGGCAGGGCAAAGGCGGCCCCAGCCATGATCAGAGAATCAGGTGCCTTTGCCGCCCTGGCCAGTGATAGCAGGAAGTAGGGGTGGAGCCAGCGATGGGAGCTGGGCATGGTCGAAGCTGGCAGACCCAGGAGCTAGGGGTCCCTTGCCTGGGCCTAAAGCGAAGCCCATGATCGTGGGGCCGCTGCAGCTGCGGGTCCCCGCTGCCCGGGCCGGACGCCTAGGCCAGAGGCGTCAGGCCTGGGCAAGGGGCCGATCCTGCGATTGGAGGGTGATGGGGGTCAATGCCTGAGGGCTCCCAGTATGTGAGAGGGGGCAGGCTGGGCTGAGGGACACTCCCCCCCACACACACCCAGTGCACGAATTTCGTGCACTGGGCCCCTAGTCTATATAATAAAAGCCTAAGTGACCGTAATGGCAGAACGACCAGAACAATAGGTTGCTATGATGCACACTGACCACCAGGGGGCAGACGCTCAACTCAGGAGCTGCCCCCTGGTGGTCAGTGTGCTCCCACAGTGGGAGCGTTGCTCAGTTGACCGATGGGAGCCAGATGCCAGGCTCATGGCTGGCAAGCACAGCTGCAGCAGTGCAAGCCTCTCCTGCTTCCTCAGCAGCGCTACCAAGCAGCTGTGGTGGTGGCAGGCGCAGCAGGCCAGGATGAGTGGGAGTGGCACAGTACCTGGCCCGGGCTCGGGCTCCTCCCCTGCCGCCTGCCACTTAGCACACTACTATATCCTACAGGGGATTTCAGACTGCCAGTTTTGACCCGATCCCAGCAGGCCAGGCCTGCAGGGATCGGGTCGAAACTGGCAGTACAACATCCCCCGAGGGGTCCCGGATTGCGAGAGGGTACAGGCCAGGCTGAGGGACCCCATCAGTGCAAAAATTTGTGCACCGGGTCTCTAGTATTCCATAATATTCTTTGGCCCTGGAATCTACTTTTAATTGATTCTTCGTTTTCTTCCACATTAGTCTTATTAATTTTCTCATTTACTAACCTGTGTTATATTCTTCTGAAGTGGCCTTGATATTGAAATCATTAAATCAAATTGTTTCCAAAAATATTAGAATCTGAGAGCTGAAATAACAATAATAACTAAAACCATTATCTAGGCCCACCCCCTCATTTTCTAGGAAAGGAAACTGAGAACCACAGAAAATAAGTCACTTGTCTCAAGTCACATATTATTTTCTCTCAGTTCTGCTTTGTTTAGTTGAAATTATAATTCAATACTTCCATCAAAGAATTGGTATCATTGGAAAGACAAGAAATTAAGGGCTAGACAGAATAAAAGACAATTTGGAAACAGAGCTGCCCTCACAAATGATAAAAATGGGCAGCAGCCCTCATTATGGTAAATGGTAGACAAGTACATTATGTAAGGTAGTGATGTCAACTGCATGCCTGAAAGCCTGAAAAACTCCAATAAGAAATTAATCCACTAGTGCTTGAAAATGTTGATCTGGCTTTTACCCAGTGCTGATCAGTGGACTCTGAGTTCCTGCATCTCAGACCCACAGGCATGCTCTCATCTGCTACCCTAGAACAGAAGCCCAGCTTCTCACCCTAAGCCAGAACTTTTACAGTTGCATTTTAGTATGTCAAGCCTAAAGGGGATATACTGGACCATATAAGCGATATGGCTGACGTTTTCAGTAGCTTGTGCGGCAGACACAGCGATGCGCCTCTCTAACTCACCTCCCCTTCTCCCAAAGGATTGCTTTTCTCTATTAAGAGTCTGGAATTATCTTCTGTGACTCTCTTGTGACCTGAGCAACAATATGCAACTTTATATTTATGAATTGAAATATCTCCAACCAATCAATGTGTCTCTCTTACATCAATGTTTCTCTCTGTCTCTAGACTTGGATTCCAGTGTGGAATCCAACCCTCACATATGCATAGCACAGCGGTTCCCAACGTTTTTTGGCCATGCCCCACCTAAGCATCTCTAAAATCCTGATGCCCTCCTGTGACATATAATTCTTATTATTCAAAAAGTGAGCCCATATTCACAAGGAGGAAGCCTAAAAGGCCATTAACTTGGTCTAAACAAACTTCCAATGATCATGGCATCCATGAAAGAGAAAAATAAATGAACAAAAGGACAGTTGAAGTACTGAGGAAGAAATCATTAAGAAATTATTTTAAAAAATAATAATATGAAGTGATATGAAAAAAATAGCAAATAAAGTTTCAAAACATATAATGGAGAACTGAAATGCATAAATATGTCACAACATATATTTATATACTGTATACGAGGTCCCTAGGACTATAAGAAATACGGAAAATTCACTGTTAATAACTCATTCTTGAATTGCCCCCCTTAAAAATCAAATTGTCCCCCACCCCCTGTGGGGTGTGTGCCCTACATTGGGAACCACTGGTACAGCAGTTTAGAAATCCCATCCCCTTCTCTCCCTCTGGCCGGTGTGTGCAGCAGCCAGACTTGCCACTCTGCCAAGTGGTGCCCTGAGTTTGCCGATCATTTGACAGTTTTCTGCTCAGGCAGGAAAACCTAGTCAAAGCTTTCAGAAGGTCTGAGCATCCACGTAGGATCTTGGAAGAGCGAGGTTATTTGTTAAATGACCTCACCTGTCTTTACGGTGATGGACAGTCCAGAAAATTGAGTAGCCTCCACAAGCAGATTTATTATCCATTCATGTCATTTGGTGTAGTTGGATACAGTTGCCAGCACACAGTAATTTACAAGTAGCCATCTCAAATACTTTGCAGGGGGTTTTATTTAAAGATTTTTCTTCCAAGGATCTCAAGGAACAGTTCAGGGATGTGATATATATACTAACATTAGAATTCAAGTTGGACCATAAAACATTTTGGGGGGAACTTTAAGCTCAATTCAAAGCCATGATTCATGTGATCAGTGATGGCAAATTGATCATACTGTGGTAGGCAGACAGACATGAGCAGAGCAAGGATAATGGACCAGGTACAGAAGGTCACCGAGGTGGAAAGCCCGGAATGTTTAGCAACAGACAAAACCAGGAAAACAAGAACCTCGCCCTCACGGTGACCTTTCCTCCCCCAGCATATCAGTAGTCTAGTGGTTTTATTCCCTGATCTTTCATATCACTGGTCATGCACTGGAATGTTCAGACCTTCCCCTGACCTTTCCTTCCCTGGCATATCACTAAGTCATGTGGTTTTAGACCTCCTTAAAGGAGAAACAACAGGCCAGAGAATAACCTCATATGACTCCCATACAAGTCCTTCCATGACCACTCCCTCAAGCATTGGGCCGTCAGGACAAGGAAGTTCTGACCCACATCAAATAATCTTAGGAACAGCCCTACCGAGTTTCTCAGTGGTTAGAGCAGGGGTGGGCAAACTTTTTGACTTAAGAGCCACAATGGGTTCTTAAACTGGACCGGAGGGCTGGAACAAAAGCATGGATGGAGTGTTTGTGTGAACTAATATAAATTCAAAGTAAACATCATTACATAAAAGGGTACAGTCTTTTTTTTTTTTTTTTTTAGTTTTATTCATTTCAAACGATCCGGCCCGCGGGCTGTAGTTTGCCCATGGCTGGGTTAGAGCATCAGAACTAAGACTGAAAGGTCTCAGTTTCAAGTAAAGTCAAGGGCACATAACTTGGTTGCAGGCTCAATCCTCAGCCCTGGTCTGGGCGGTGTGGAGGGCAACCAATCAATGTGTCTCTCTTACATCAATATTTCTCTCTGTCTCTACCCCAACCTTCTACTCTCTTTAAAAAATCAGTGGAAAAAATATCCTTGGGTGAGGATTAACAACAACAACAACAATGTACACTAATAAAAGACAAACATGCAAATTGACAATACCTTTGCTACACCTTAAGCCACACCCACCAGCCAATCAGAGCAACTATATGCAAATTAACCCAATGAAAATTGCCATTTTCTGTAGGCAGGAACTTGCATTGTACACACGATGGTTTAGAAATCTTATTTTTTTTTTCTAAAGACAATTCTTTCCTAATGGATAGCTATAAACGGTGTGTGTGAGTTTAAAAGGTGAAGAAAATAATCATTTTCTCCTAAAGAATTTCAAAATGTGGGTAATTTTGGTGCAGAAAACTGAACTTGATTAAAGTCTCTATATTTCAAAAAAAAAAAAAAAAAAAAAAAGGCGGCTGAAAGCCGGGGCAGAAGTGCGGGTCCCGGTCTGGGTCCCCGTCCCCGTCCCGCCGAGGCGGCGACCACGGTAGGAGGAAGGAGGTGTTGGACGCGCGGGCCCTTCGCCACTTTACGTTGCAGCCTTATCTCAGCTCAGCATGAACTATATGCCCGGCACCGCCAGCCTCATCGAGGACATCGACAAAAAGCACTTGGTCCTGCTGCGAGATGGAAGGACACTTATAGGCTTTTTGAGGAGCATTGACCAATTTGCTAATTTAGTGCTACATCAGACTGTGGAGCGTATTCATGTGGGCAAAAAATACGGTGATATTCCTCGAGGGATTTTTGTGGTCAGAGGAGAAAATGTGGTCCTACTAGGAGAAATAGACTTGGAAAAGGAGAGTGACACACCCTTGCAGCAAGTGTCTATTGAAGAAATTCTAGAAGAACAAAGGGTAGAACAGCAGACCAAGCTGGAAAACGAGAAGCTGAAGGTTCAGGCTCTTAAAGATCGAGGTCTCTCCGTTCCTTGAGCAGACACCCTTGATGAGTATTAACTCTGCTCCGAGGCTATTGCTCTTGGGGAGCAGGGGCTCTCACTGAATGAAAATGACATTTTTCTTTTGGATTCTTTCACATGTGCAACATGAAGAAATCATGTGGCTTTTCCCCCTTTTTATTAACAAAATCATTGTTTAAAGAAATAGCTGGATGGACTCCTTTCACACATCACTATGGAGCCAGCAACTACTTTTCTATGTTGCTCTTCTCATCCCAAATTAGAGTTTATAGGGAATAGTCTTCATTTGCTTGTAAATAAAATACGAATCTCAAAAAAAAAAAAAATCCAATAAATACACATTTTAAATGGAATTTAAAACTACTCCTTTGTGAAAGGACACTATAAACTTTCTTTCCATTATTGTGATATACAAGGATAGAGTTTTAAAAACAAGAGAAAATAAAAGCCCCCCAATAAGGGGGGAAAAGCCAATGTGGAGATATAAATATTAAGATCACGAAAAAAATCACCCGACAGCTGTAGCTTCTTCTTCAAAGTGCTGGGGAGGTGGGGGAGGGAGGGGCGGGTCAGTTCTGAGGTTTGGACCATAAATACATATATATGCATATCTATATATGTATATATAGATAAGAAGACTTCTGCACCCCCAACCCGCCCCGACTGCAGTTTAGGCCTGCTCCCCATTGGCAAATGGACATCTCCTGAGGGCTCCCAGGCTGCCAGAGGGATGTCTGACTGCCAGCTTAGGCCCAATCCCCCAGGGAGCGGGCCTAAGCCAGCAGGTGGACATCCCCTGAGGGGTCCCAGACTGTGAGAGGGCACAGGCAGCCATGGAGCTGGAGCAAGCAGGAGGCTTGGTTGCCTCAATGATGGAGGAAGCCAAGTTTCTCGCCTGCCGCAGTGGCTCTAAGCTCCACTGAAAGCAACAAAGTTTCGATTATAGAAGGTAAATGAACCCCAGATACCTGCTTTCACCTGGCGGTGGCCATGGAGCTGGAGCCTTGGGTTACCCCTGGCAATGGAGGAAGCCAAGCCCTGGCTGGCTCTGAGCTCTACTCCAGGCTACAAATTTTCAATTATAGAAGGTAAATAAATCCCAGGAAAAAAAAATAAAAAAAGGAGAGGCCGGGAAGGCTTGGCCAGCCTGAAAACGGCCCTCAGCCCCTCACCCAGACTGTCCAGGAACCCCAGTGGGGACCCCCCACTCTAAAGGGGGTGTGGTTAGCTGCAAACAGCCATCAGCCTCTCACCCAGGCTGGCCAGGCACCCCAGTGGGGACCCCCACCTGAAGAGGTGTGACCAGCTGCAAACAGCCATCAGCCCCTCACCCAGGCTGGCTAGGCACCCCAGTGGGAACCCCCACCTGAAGGGGTGTGACCAGCTGCAAACAACCATCATACCCTCACCCAGGCTGGCCAGGCACCCCAGTGGGGACCCCTACCTGAAGAGGTGTGACCAGCTGCAAACAGCCATCAGCCCCTCACCCAGGCTGGCCAGGCACCCCAGTGGCACCCCAGTGGGGACCCCAACCCTGAAGGGCAAACCAGCTTGCCCCCACCCGTGCACCAGGCCTCTATCCTATATAATAAAAAGGTAATATGCAAACTGACCCTAACAGCAGAACGACTGAGAATGACTGGTCACTATGACACACATTGACCACCAGAGGGCAGACGCTTAATGTAGAAGATGCCCCCTGGTGGCCAGTGTGCTCCCACAGGAGGAGCTCTGCTCAGCCACAAGCCAGGCTGACAGCTGCCAGCACAACGGTGGTGGTGTGAGCCTCTCCCGCCTCCTCAGCAGTGCTAAGGATGTCCGACTGCAGTTTAGGCCTGCTCCCCATTGGCAAATGGACATCTCCTGAGGGCTCCCAGGCTGCCAGAGGGATGTCTGACTGCCAGCTTAGGCCCAATCCCCCAGGGAGCGGGCCTAAGCCAGCAGGTGGACATCCCCTGAGGGGTCCCAGACTGCGAGAGGGCACAGGCCAGGCTGAGGGACCCCCCCAAGTGCACAAATTTTTGTGCACCGGGACTCTAGTAATGCATAATTTTGGAATTCTTAAGGATGTATCTGCTTGTCAAGTCAAATTGTTTTATAATCCATTCTGATATACTTTTCCATCAATATTTTCTTTTAATTGTTGTTTGTATATGAAAGCAATAATGAGAAGCATGTCCTATCAGATTCCCAGGAACTTAAAAGTAACAGAAATTAAGTTGCAGAAAAATATACACACAATTAGATGGGAATGAGCTTCATGACTCACTCCCTCTGAGAGTAATCAAAACATTGTATAAATGGATGACCAGTGAATTTGCAAACACCTAACACTCAATCAAAATGGACTGGATGAAATCTCAGAGTAAAGGAAGTAGAATGTGATTGTAAATTAGTGAACAGTAACAACCCATATGACTGCAATTTATCTGGAGAAAGACTCAGAGAGCAAAATCACAGAGGAGAACTTGGAACACAAAAAGTGGAAGAAATGAAAACTTGTTTAGCCAGCACTACCCTGAGAGAAGAAACACTGAATCCTGGGAAAGCAAACTATCCCAGAGAGATAAAATAGTATGAAGAATGTCAGCTTTGTACTTCAATTGCCTGGGTTTGAATTCAACCTCTGAAATTGGCCAGCCCTGTAAACTTTGGAGAGTTCCTTAAATTCTGGTTCCTCTGTATTCTCTCATCTACTTAGTGGGGAGAACACCTCCTGACCTAGGAGGTTACCTCATGGGGTTACTGGGTGCACTTATGAATCAATATAAGAAAAATATTTATAATGTGCCTAACAAAGTGATTAATAAATGTAATCATATATTATTATAACTCTATTATGTCTCAGAGATGATTCATCAGTCACTACCATCGGCTGTTTGAAATCTTCAAAATTACCCATGCTTTAATTCCAAACAACCTTTAAATTATTAATTTGGTCTCACAAGTATCCTGATGCAACAGAGAGGGTACCCTGGATGGGGTTATGAATATTATTCCTCATCTTTCCCTATTCCACTGTGATTTCATAAATTGGCTGTTTTGTGGAATGACTGCTCAACTCCAGGACTCTAACAAAGCCAAGTAAACATCAACATAATGCCACAGGTGTGGGGGTCTCTTAGTGAGAATTTCACACCTTCTCACCCTCTTCTGAGGACATTCAAACTGCCAAACTGCCCCTTTCTTACTTGTAATGTCAATTAAAATATACATGCTCTAAAATTAATATAACACTGTTTATCCATTACTGTGAGTTAAATTGTAATTTAAGTCTGATGAGCTTGAACCCTACGATTCAGCTTAATTTAAATCCAAATAGATACTTTACATCTTTTGCTTAAAAACAAAGTACAACTGATCCATCATATTAAAAAGAGGCACTTAAAGCTGAATTACCAACTAATATTTCTGATTAGGCAAATTGAAATAGAGTAGGAAAATGCAGATGCTGTGGGAAAGTCTTTAATTGTAAAGGTAATATATTCTTAAGAAGTTGTTCTCAACAGTACCTTTTGCTTTTCTATATTTAATTATTTTCACAATGGCATTTTTTGGAGAGCCCAACAAATATAAGTAAAATTATATTTCCTTTAGTCAAAGAATAAATCTTTCTACAATTTATTAAACATTCTCCCCCGGCTTATGTAAAGAAAAAAAGTCTGCTAAACACAATTTAATTGTTCTTGATGGATCAAGGATTGTCATCATGAACATTAATTATTGTGCTATGCTGGTATTATGATATATGGAGTTGATTTTTCTTCCTCTTGATACCATTGTAATTAGGTAGTTATTAATAATAGAAGGAGCAATGAGGAAGCAAAACATTATAAGCATGGCCATTTGGGCAGCTTCAGCAGGAAGCTGCAACTTTACAATCCCCAGAGAATCACTGGTCCATCCCAGGCAGATTATTGGAGGAAGAGTCTGGACAAAGGGGAAGATGGGCACATGCACAGTAAAGTCAGAATGACATAGGGAAGGAGCCTGTCATTCAAACCTGGGAACAGAGATCATTGGCTAGAGGGGGCAGGGCCACGGCAAGCCTGTGAAAATTTAAGGGTACATAAACTCCCAGAAAAAGGAGCTTGCTCTTGGCACTCTGGTTTCTTTGTTTTGCTCCTTCTTCCTTGACTTAGCCTGCGTTCCCTCCGTAGCCATGTGGCCCTGTGGATGCCACACGCGTTGGACTGCTGGACTCTAGCTGGGAACACAAACTCAGCTAGCCTGATGCTGGATTGGACAGTATCCCAGCGTGGAATGGAAACTCTGGGCAACAGCTTTAATCCTAGCTCAGTTGAAGCCACAGCTACGCTTCTACAGTGGGACGGAGGGAAATGGAAGCTTGGAAACTCAGGAATTTAACTCCATACAAATAAATGCCACTCATTCTCCCATGCCAATCTCAGGAAATCCCTTTTCTTGTGACATCGCAAGGAACCCACTCCCACCAGCAACCGGTGGGGATGAGGAGAGCTCCCCGCTGATCACACTCTGAATCCTCCCCCACAGCTAAGCTGTTTCATTTTTTCTTTTCCTTTCCAACTTTATGTCTGCTATTTATTGTCTTCTTTTTACCTTCTGTCCATTTTATGCTGAATTTTTAACTTTTTTTATAGGGAAAGGAACAAAGTTGGGAGTTTAAACATAAATTTCTCTTTTCCCCAACTTACTTCTGAATCAAACTGGTCAGAAAAGTATAGACAAATGAAGAATAAATATCATTTTTAATATTGATATCACCGATGTTGAGTGTGACTTAGGTTCTGACAACCATGAGATTCTTGAAACTAAACCCCAGAAGATGACAGACTTACCCACAAATCTAGGCTCTGTTCTAGGTGCTGGCCCTAGAAAAGGTATCGCAAAGAGGGCCAGACCAAAATTCTGCTTCCTTCTAAGCAGCTAGTTTCCAAAAGAAAAAAAAAAAGTTAAAATCTTGCTCCCTAATTAACCAGTAACTTCTAAATGAATAAGGGGTATAGAGAGGCCAGGAACATAACACCAATAAACATCCTCATATATGAATCAATTAACAATGGAAAGGAAATTCCGCCCCCAAAGAGCCAAACAGATGAAGACTGGAGTCGCAACTCCACCACCATCATGTGAAAGTGACCTTAGGCAGATTACCGAACCTCACTCATCCTCAGAATCTTTGTCTTTTCGCAAAAAATAAATAAATAAATCCTGTGCCCAAAGATAAAATTAAGTAATATAGGACAAAGTGAAGGCTCACGATCATTGTGGCTGCCTTCCCGACCACTGTCCGACCTGCTCTACCTCTCCTTGCCTGTTCCTGGGCTTTGATACTAAGGAAACATGCCATGAGTAACCTTTGCAAATTAATGGGAGTGCATCCTTCTGTTAGTCAGTGACTAATTAATTGCTTCTGTCATCTTAACTTTGCCACTTCTGGGCTGTGTTTTTCATGCCTTGCATTTAAAGGTTTTTTAGCCCTACATTATTTGGAGGCTGTTCAGGAGTTTATTGTTACTGGGTAGCTGGTAGCAAAATTCTTCATCCATTTCTTTTTACATGTAACAGCAAACATTAAGTCCCCGAGTTTACCAAAAATATAAAACATGATCCCTACTTTTCCAGGAGCTTGAAACCTAATTTAAAGCTATCATAATTGTTTAGCTCCAACGTGTTTGTGGTGGGCAATGCAGTTAGGAGAGACAAACTGAACCGAAGCAACAACAGAAGGTGGCTGTTATGAGAGGGAATGAATGGGAGGGACTGGAAAAGAGTCTAAGTCCAATATTGATGTTCAAAGAATGTGTGTGGGGGGGTGGGGGAGGCAGCAGGGGAATATGAAGTACCCCCCCCCAAAAAAAACCTAACAGAAGCCCATATTCACAGGGCAAAAATGGATATGGAAGCACCACCAATAGTTAAGAATGAATGAGTTTCTTAACATCAGATGGATCATTACATCTGAAATCTGGTACCTTAAAAGTTCATAGAACCTGGAAACTGGATAACAGTCCCCTCTCCTAACTTCCTATGAAGAGACCAGCATGACTAGGTAGGTTTCCTAGTCTGGAAACTGATATTCATAGCCAGGTTCCAGACTTCTGGTAGCTATTAACACAAGTGAGGTTTCAGCAAAAATATGGTCACTTGAACACCCCGGCCACACTGAGAGTGAGTTAGGTTCAGGACTACAATCCAATTCCAGAACCTGAAGGTTGGCTAGCTATTTCCTAGGCAAAGATGATTTGAGAAAGAGATGCTATTCATGCATCCATAACTCATTCATGAATGCATGCATTCATTCATTCATTCACACTAAAACTCTCTATTAATTGACCATATAGACATGAGTTTATTTCTGGCTGAAAAGGGTAGATTAAGACGTGCAAATTGCAAAATGGTCATGGGAATGTAAAGTACAGCATAGGGAATATAGTCAATAATATTGTAATAACTATGTATGGTGCCAGGTAGGTACTAGAATTATTAGGGAGACCATTTTGTATATTATATAATTGACCACTATACTGTACACCTGAAACTAACATAAAAAAATATTGAATGTCAACTGTAATGGAAAATAAAGTTAAGCATCTTTACATTTTACAATAATGACATAAGTAAAAGAAAATGATCTAGTCCAACTGCTTCACTTTATAGGGTAAAATCTACAGGTCTAGACTCTTTCCCATAAGCATAGTTCAAAGCATTTTCTCTTTTCTATCCAAATCTTCCTTCCTCAATCAGCTGTGCCCTTCTAGAATGAATAATTTCCTCTAGGGGCCAGGAAAATAGATGGAGTAAATTCCACTGATCCCTCTGTAAATGGTGTGTAGTTTATCTGGTTGTCAGGTCTTTTCTGTAAAGGTCACTCTTCCGTGGTACTTTCTGATGTTCTCGTTAGAAATAAACTGAGTTGTTTGGGGAATGAAGAAGATGTGACTGTGCCAGGATACTTTTTCTCTGGCATTTTTCTCAGGTTTTGATATCTTATATGTGTATATGCAGATTGATGCAAAACAAAAATACCAAAGTGTGACAAAATAAATACATTCTATGACAAATTGTAACTAATGATTTATTTATAAATGCTTTATTATATAGAATATGCCTGTCCTATAGATAACCCCGTAGTTTCTTATTTAACAAAGGTCACTTCCAATGTTGTTTTTAACCGAAATACCGAGACACTTACTGTTCTCTGATTTTCTTGTGTTCCTCACAGAGAGCAAGGGATCTTCTTACCCAGAAAGGACCTGAACAGAAGGCAGCTGACCCAGTAGAACAAACCCAGCCCTAAGGGATGGACAGATAACGATAATAACTAAAATCTATTGAGCACTTAATGCCAAACAACTGTTCCAAGTGCTTTAATGTGTTATTTACCCTAATAGCAGCCTCTGAGCTAAGTATTACTTCAGAGGTTACGGAGTGAGCCCAAGTAAGGAAGAAGCACAAGACATAGGAGAACATATCACTATAGAAGGAGACAGGGATAAGCTCCACAAGAGATAGTCAGAAGGTAGCTATACAGGGGAGCTGTGGGGAAAGCAAGGCAGAAGAGGGGTAAATGCATCCTCCACGTGCTCTAGGCCCCCTTGTATACCTACCAAGGACACAGCAGAGTATCCAACGCATAGCAAATGCCAGTAAAGTTGAGTTGAGTGAATGTAATGACAAAGGTCCATTTATGAACCATTGGTCAAAAAAACTAAGGTTAGATATGACATTCAAGGTCACCAGAAGCCATCCATTATACCCCTGTTCTATGTTGTCCTATCCATGCTTAAGCATTTCTAGAAACTGTAAAAAGAAAGAAATGTGCACACAGTACCTAGCATGTGTTAACACTGGTCTAGTTGCTTTCAAATTCTGTCCCTATAATAACCTGGTGAGGTGACTTTTCTTGTTTGTTTGCTTTACAGATGAAGAAAGTGAGAGACATAAAGATTAAATTGCTTGCCTCATGTAAGTTTGCACAGCTAATAGGTGGAGCCACCTAGATTAAACGCAAATATTCCAAGTTTGAGATCAGCACCTTCAACTAAATCAAACTTTGCTCTTACCCAATCCAAGTACATGGATGTATACAGGGTTCGTTGAAAATGGTCAGAATTTCAATGTTTATCTTAAATTCAGTTTAAATTTCAAATTACAAAATATAAATGTATGAACAAATATAACAATACATATTTGATATATAAAATGTAAAACTCTACATCTAAATGTTTTTCATCACTTAATTCTAATTATTCTATTACTTAACAACAATAAATGTATTATTATAGGATAGAGACTGCAATCATATTCTCTATTTACTACTCTGCCCCTCATCTTAAAGATGTTACCATTAAAATAGAATATGTACAGCAAAATATGTAGAAGTTTAAATTCAAGAAACTTGGCCTAAATGGCACTTTCAAGATTCAGGTACCCCCAACAGATAGCATAATTCCCTTTAATATAGTGCCATAGCTATTATTTTAGAGAAATAAATATAAATATTTTCATATATATTTCTACCAGTGAGGCAGTAGTATCTGTTCAGATTTTCTGAACGCTTGAAAGAAGCTATTAAAAGAGTACAAATGGCTTAGAGGAGGAGGAGTGTGGGGTCAGGGGGGGAGGGATATCTGTTATACTTTCTACAATAAAGGTTTTATAAAAGATTACAAATGTTTAACCCTTCTTTAAATATCAGCAGACAAAATTATACATAGTTAATGTTTTTCCAATTCTATACTGTTAGTGATTTCAGACTGCTGCTGTGAGGAACTATACCTACCAAAAAATGATTATACAGAAGAAAAAAACAATTCTTGCATTGTGTTTCTAAAATTGACAGAAAGGGAAATTAGCAATAGAAAATAATACACTAAAAGCAGTCATTTATATTAAGTATTGCATTATTTACAGTAAATAAAGTTATCCCTCATGTTCATATTTAAATATGGGGCAATTAACAGTGTTTTTACTGCAGCATGAATAACTCGATCAGCCTCTGTTACTGGGTGTGTGATCTTAAAAGCAAACAGAAGGAAAGATGAGTAGCTATTAATATGAGAGGGGGAAAGGCCAGGGGGAAATAATGGAAACATTTTATGACCTCCTAGCAGATACAAATCAACATGGTACCTTGGGTCCAATATTGGTGAATGTCAGTATTCAAACGGCCTAGTATGGTGAATGGAAATCAGAGCAGCAGGAAACCATGCAACACCTGGAAGCAGGTGCTAAAGGGGCAAGTTCTCAATAAAAGGTAATGTTCCCAGGATGAAGCAAGTCCCCAGCCAACAGCTAAAAGCTCTGGAACAAGAAGTGTCTGTCAGAGGAGGTCGGAAGGCCCCAGGTAAACAGAATTCAAGTCCCAGCAGATTATATAGCATGGATACACTTTTATGTTTTGAGAATATTGGGGGTCTATAGCTTCTCACGAAGTTAAAACTGCAGACATTTGACTATTTCTTCACTTCACTACCTAGACAAGGTAAGGTGCTAAATTTCCTTACAGATGCTGTTAATATTGACACAAAGACTGAATGCAACTACTTTTTCCAGCAGAAATTTTTTATGCTTGATGCTGAACAGAGCTTAGGGAAGCTGAGATTGACATACTCTGTGTGTGTGATAGAAACGACAGATACTAGTAGGTGGCTCCAGATTGCCTTTGGGTTTGTATATAAAAACTGATATTTACAAATCCTCTTGCTGTCTGCCATTTAGGTTATGTCTAGACAGAAAAATATGCCTGAAGAACAGCCAATCCAAAGCTTAACATTTTGAGAACAAAATTGAATAAACTACAATCAAATGAATAAAGTAAGTCTAAACCAATCCTAAAATGATCTTTCCTTTAAAAAAAATTCATTCTGAAAAAGGTCAATTCTGTTGCACTGTCAAGGTCTGAAATATGTGTCTTCAAATCTCAGTTCCAAGAATAATTTTCAGTCAGAGTCACTAGAAAACCTCCCTCTTCCTGTGGCTTTCCTGTGAGTCAGAACCATTATACAATGGTAACAAATATCCCACAACAGTCAAAGGTTGCCCTGTGATTTTTAGGAAACTTTCCAAACCACGTCCTCTTTAGCATCATGAAAACTATATCTAGTAGCTTAATCACTGGGGAAATCACATCCTTTCTTTAGTTTTAAATCTACTCCCTTAATACCAAGTGGATTTTTTTTAATGCACTCTTTACAACCAAAACCCTGCTTGAGTAATTCCCATGGGTTGTATTAACAATGCCCTTCTCTGGGGATGTGGTACCCTGCCCTGATCCTGAGCTGCCCCTGCTTCAAGAAAGTTTCCATTGTCTTGGTTAATTTCTTAATTGTTTCTCAAATCACTTTCCTTAATAGTTTCAAGAATGAAAATGACTTAAAAATCCAGGTGTTGCCATAGTTGGTTTGGCTCAGTGGATAGATCATCGGCCCACCGACTGAAGGGTCCCAGTCAAGCGCATGTACCTCAGTTGCAGGCTCAATCCCTGGACCTGGTCCGGGTGCATGAGGGAGGTAACCAATCCACGTGTCTCTCTCACACTGATGTTTGTGTGTGTGTGTGTGTGTGTGTGTGTGTGTGTGTGTGTGTGTCTTCCCCTCCCTTTCACTCTCGTTAAAAAGCAATGGAAAAATAGCCTTGGGTGAGGATTAACAAAAAAACCCAAAAGTCCAGTTGTTATTGGTGGAGGTGGAAAGGAGTTCTTGGGGTTCCGTGAGGAAATTTCCTGAGGCCCTATAGGAGTTTGGGGTTTCGTGGAAAGCTTTGTTAATGATATAAAATTAAGGGGGTTCCCCTCCAAGGTCCCATTTCCATCTGTCTCACCATGGAGTCCAATCTTGTCTTCAGCAGGGCCAAAATAAAAACCAGTATTTGGAGCAGAATTTCTGCTCCATATACTAGTAAAAGTGTAGTCCAGATCAGCATCTGGTTAGCTTAGCTTGTGTTCCTAGCTGCAGTCCATTGCATGTAGGGGCCTGCTTAAGGCCACAAGTCTGTGGAGATAGAACAGGCAAATGCACAGGCGAGTGTAGGTCAGGGAGCAAGAGAGAGAGAAAGCGGAACGCTTTGGGATTTTAATCTTCCAAGACTTTCATGTTGCATTGTGGTTTACCTCCCTAGCCAGTCCATTGTTCCCTAAGCTAAATTGACAGACAGGCACCTTCCCTACATCACCCCAAATTCTACTGTCATGTGCCTAGATATCTCCTCCTTTGTTTGATCCCTTCCCCCAGTGATCTGCAGGGAATGGACAGGTGGTTCCCTGGGCAGTATGAAGCTGTAGCTTCCTAGTGGAGCTACCCATAAGACCATGCTTATAATGTCCTGCTTCCCCTTTGCTCTCTTCTTAGTATTAATACTAACTAGCTAATTAGATGATAACACAGGTATAGAATTCAATTAAATAAACTATGCTATATCCACATTCCAGAATCTATGCAACCTTTAAAAATAATATGGAAGAATATGCAATAACATGGCTTTATTCACAGTATACCGCTAAGTAAAATAAATCTGGTAACAAAACAGCATGTACAATATTTTCATTTTGTTTTTTAAAATTATATATACATATATAATTACTTTTTGTATAACCTATTTTATATACATATTATATAAATCATTTCTTGTATAAAATACAGAATAGCACTTCAATACTGGCTTTACAAAACTTTCATGACAGAGCTTATAAGTGCCTTTAAATTCATAATGTAAAGTAATATATTATTATATAATGAGTTGCAACTTACTGAGATGATATACATGTTTCAGTAAAAATGACAAGGCTAATTTGCATATTCCTCATCATCTATTAAAATTAAGAGAAATATCCCAGCTCTAATAGGGTCCTATTGCATTGATACAAATAAAATCTATACCAGTAAACCATCCTCTAATACAATATACAAGGAAAGAGTGTTTATTACATTTCTCCTTGGAATAATAATATTGTGCATCATTCATCCTCCTTTTTAAAAAAATCTTTATGAAAACATTTTCCCTCATTTTTCTCCTCCATCTCTTTTGTTGTTTGATGGCAGGCCAGGAAATTTAATGTCTTCTCTATTCAGCAAAGAATGGTAGAAATGGGAACTGACTCAAGCCTCGAGATCTATTGCCATGATCTCTTTAGCCCTTCTAACTCCCAAGACACTCGCTTTATAAATTTAGCAGGGTGTGCCAGAGGGATAGAGTTCTACATAATATGTTCATTAAAATAAGTATGTATACACTCACTATGTAAACATAATATATAGTTCCCAGCTCTGAGGCAGCTACGGGATATATATGTATATACATCTACAGCTTCAGCTTTATGAACTGTATTCTTTGGAGATATCAAAAGCTCCAATAACTCGGTACACAGTCCATAATTACTTTCATCTTTCTCCTTTTATTTAGTCTTTAAGAGATTCATTAAGATGAAAAATGATAGCATTGTTTTGCTAAGCCATTTTGATTACTTTCCTAATTCATTTATCATGACCTTTGGAACTATTAGTTTGGTTTTCTCCTTCCAGTCATTCCGAATCTTGTTTTATTAAAACTAGGTTCTGCATCCTCAGTGGTTCTTTTCAAATGGCCTCTTGGCCTAAACACTATTTAATAGAAGAAATATGTAGTAGAATTTTTAGTTTATAAAGACACACAGGTGTGTAATATGCATGGTCACTAAGAGTCACTATATTTGTTTAAAATTGGTATTGGATCACTCATAAACTATTTAATAGGCTATTCATTTTGTGGCCTCAAATCGCTCTACAAAGGGGATGCAAAGGGAAGAAAAAAGTGAGCAGTGGCTAATGTGGGGAGCAAATGTCACAAACTAGGCTCTACATAAGGTGCCATACTTGTGCTATGTCATTTAATCCTCACAGCAACTGTGCAAAAATAGGTAATACTCCACCTATTTTAGAGACAAAGAAGTTGTGGCTCACAAAGAATTAGTGACTTGCTCCAGGCCACACAGTAAGGTAACACAATAATGCTGGGTTTGAACTAACTACACTACGTGGCTGGTGCCTTGTTCTGTAGACCTTCTCCCTCCTCAGACCTAAGTACTTAAAGGTCTGCTATGTGCTACATATATAAATCACTTACATGAAATAAACTGTAAAAGTCCACATCATTTATTCTCTCTTCCTTTAGCTCTTCCTTGAAGGAGGCCTACAAGGTGTCTCTTATTCATTCACACAGTGTAGAAAACTTGCTCTATTTTGTGGCTGCCTTAAGTAGAACTCTAATTATCAAAATACAGGCTGTTCGTGCTCTGCAAAAGACACCGTCAAGAGAATGGGAAGATAAGTCACAGACTGAGAGATAACATTTGCAGAAGACATATTTGATAAAGGACTATTATCCAAAATATGCAAACAACTCTTAAAACTAAAAAAAAAAAAAATCAATTGGAGTGGAAGGGGAGTGATTAACTTGGGAACTTGTAATCATATATGCATAACCCACTGACACAGACAATAGAGTGGTGAAGGCCTGGGAGGGGCCAGTAAGGGGGTCAATGGGAAAGAAAAACAACATAAACGGGACATCTGTAGTACTTTCAACAATAAAGATAAATTTTAAAAAATCTCAATCTAGAAAATAAACAAAAGGTCTTAATAACTAGCTTTCCGAAAAAGATATATTTAGACACAAATGATCATAACTTACAATGGTTTGACTTATGATTTTTTAAATTTACTAGTACAATGTGTAAAAGCAATGTGTATTCAATAGAAACTGGCTGGTTAAGCTCATATATATGTACAATATTTTCAACTTACAGTGGGTTTATCAAACGAATATTAAAATAAATGAATAAACAAAACAAAAATGGACATGTAGATACAGAAAACAAGCTGATGGCTACCAAAGAGAAAGTGGGTGGGTGGAGGTATGAGAAAAATAAATAGTACCACATATGAAAAATTATAAATAATAAATTATTTCTTTTATCTATCCAAATAAACCTCAATATAAATAATATTTTAAAATAAATTATAAAGAGATTTAGTTTCTATTTTAATATTTGCCACATTTATCAATGCTGAGCCAGCTGATTTCTGATACATTGCTGTCTTAGATAAAGCATATTAATGCTGTTAGAATTACACTGGTTGAACAAGGCATCTGTAATTTCTCGTTCTCCCACGGAAAACCATATTTATTCTTTAAAAATTTTATTCCATTCTTTTTCCAGAAATCTAAAAATTATTGTCATATTATTGCTAGTTTTCTTCCATGGGGGCTTTTTAAAAAATGGAATCATATATTTCCCATTTTTTAATGAAAAATAATATCTATGTACATTTTCATCAGTGATGTGAGTTATTTATTGACATAAATAGAAGTAATGCATTTAAAATGATTCTTGTTTATTTTGCATAAAGATTTGGTAGGTACATTTATCTGGGAAAATGAAGGGATTCTTTATATCAAAAATTGACTATTTTTAGTTTTTACTGCCCCAGTTGTCCTCCCCTTTTCATTTCCTTTGCTCTTCCGGCAATCGTATGTAAATATATAATGTACATGTTATTCACTGTAACTCTGGTAAAGATGACTATGAGTAGAAATTTCATTTTGCTCACCTCAGCAAGAAAACAAAAATCATAACTCAGAAATAAATTTCTTGCAACCCTATCAATAATCCTAAGAATTTAATAGGGCTATTCAGATTTATTTCCAAATTGGGGCAAATTTCTTGATTAAAAATTTACAATAAAGAATATTAGAAATAGCTATAATGACTCTAACTCTAAATGACAACAAAATATAAAATAAAATAGCCTTTATTTTATATTACCTCTTGTGTATTATCTTTTGCTCAAAGAGGTTAAGATTCATTTGCAACCCTTTAGTTCCCCAGTTGGTACTAATTTTGCAGCAGCAATGGGAGGCAAATAAGATGATTTATTAGTGTGGTCATTCATCCTGTGTTTTTATAACATTGGTTTCTGTTTCCAAGATGTCCAGCATTTGTTTCAATAAATGTTATCAGCCAACAAAGGGACAATGTCTACAAAATGAATTGAGCAACCAGGGAATCCCCAAGCCAAGCAGAGATTAACAATTTAGAAATACCTGTAAATTATTTACAACAAAGCACTATATTTAAACAACTAAAAGACATATTTAATGCATTTCTTTTTAATCATGAAATTTAAAAATTCTATTTAAGTTATTTTAGTTGATAAGTATCAAGTATAAGGCCATTGGTGACTAAACCTTAATAATTTATTCAGTGTAAAGTTGAAACCAGATAGAGTCCCTGACTTCTAGAGGTAGGTAGATGCATAAGATAATTACTTCAGTCCTTGCTAGGGTAGCAAAGAGTATGTACATCACTCTGGGAGCCCCAGAACTCCTTTGAAGGGAGGTGTGATTGAGCTGGAAGTTGATGGTAGAGTACACATTAATTAGAAAAACAGGTGGTGGGCAGACATTCCAAACAGAGGGCAGAGCATATGGGGAGTCATGAGAGCATGACAGAGCATAACCTAATCGCAACAATGCTAGTGATTCCATATATCTAAAGATGAGGCAAGAATAGGAACTAGGAGCCAGATAATAAAGACACTTGCATGCTAAACTAAATAGACACTTTATCTTGATAAGGATGGAATGTTTTTGGACCATTTCAAAAGGGAAGTCGGGCTTGTATTTTAGCAGTGTGCAGGTTGGTTTGAGTAACGGAAAAGGGGAGGGCGTCGGAGGGGAAAAAAGAGAGAGAGACATTAGAAAGCTATTGCAATAATCTAGCTTAAAAGCAAATAGGCCTAAAATGAACAGTGGCGAATAGAGATAGTCAGATTTAAGAGCTATCAAGGAGGTAGAGTCAGTGCAGGACTGGTAGATGTGGAGGAGAGAAAGGAGGCAATCTAAGGTAATTATCAGATTTCTGGATTTCCTGGCTGAGGGGATGATAATGGTTTCAGTCACCAGGATAGGGAATATATGAAGAAAATAGGTTTGGGGTTAGTAGGTGATCTTCAATTTTATATCTTCTACAATTTGAGATGCCTGAGAGTTACCTAACATGAAATATTATGTAGGCAGTTTAAGATGAAGATATGATTCAGATAAGACTGCCCAGCTGGAGACAGGTTTGTAATTGTCTGAAAGCAAAGAACAATCTGTTTGAGTTGCCTATGTGAACCCAGAGGCTACAATAATGCACGGCAAATAGTGACTTTCAGCAAAAACTTGGAGTCATCCACACAGTACAGTGTACAGATGATGTGTTGTAGAATTGTGCATCTGAAACCTGTATAATTTTGCTAACCAGTGTCACCCCAATAACTTCTATAAAAAGGAAAAAAATGTGCTTCAGAAACTTTAGTGTATATATATATATATATAAACTTCAGGCCACTATTTTATTTCTTCAGTAAGAATTTCAGGAGTTATTTTAGTGTTTACACAGAGACTCAGCTTTGAAAAAATGTTTGCATACATTCTCTCATTTAGAATTCATAGAAACTTAGTAGCATGCATTATCCTGACTCTCTCACTTAGCCCCTTGGGTAAGATACTTAAGCTCATGGTTCCCATCTATAGCATCCTATTTTATAAAAGGCTAATATGTAAATTGTCCCGACGGGTGGGAATTCGACCCACCAGGAGTTATATGTGCACTGACCACCAGGGGAAGGCACGGAACATGGTGGGCGTCAGCAACAGGGCAGGAGGCTGGAGGAAGGGAGGCCCACCTGCCCCCCATCAGCAGCTGCTAGGGACCCTACCCATGCACGATTTTCATGCTCTGGGCCTCTAGTAGTAATAATAATAGAACCTATTTTATGTGCTTTAAAGTTTAAATGACACAACAGCATAGGCGGACCTGGAGAGCATTATGCTAAGTGAAATAAGTCAGTCAGAGAAAGACAAGTATCACATGATTTTAGTCATATACGAAATCTAATGAACAAAATAAGCTATCAAGCAAAATAGAGACAAACCCATAGACAGACCCATAGAGAACAGGCTGACAGCTGTCATGGGGAAGCGGGTGATTAGAGGACTG
Source organism: Myotis daubentonii (assembly GCF_963259705.1). NCBI lineage: Eukaryota > Metazoa > Chordata > Mammalia > Chiroptera > Vespertilionidae > Myotis > Myotis daubentonii. Next base: position 58,473,914 of record NC_081847.1, read on the forward strand.
GGATGGGGATAGAGTGATAAAGAAAAAAGAAAAGAAAAAGAAAAAACTCATGGACACAGACAACAGTGGGGGGATTGCTGAGGGAAGGAAGGAGGAGGGTAAAGAAGGAATAAATGATGATGGAAGAAGACTTGACTTGGGGTGGTGATCACACAATACAGTATACAGATGATGTGTTGTGGAATTGTGCACCTGAAACCTGTATAATTTTATTAACCGATGCCACCCCAATAAATTCAATAAAAAGAAACAAAAAATGAAATCCAATTATAGCAGCATATAAAGGAATGGAAATGTAGATGTGGCACAATTATGAAATGAAGTAGAATTAAAGATGAAATCATTAAACAAGGCAGAGGATCACTTTGTTTGACTAAATGATGCCCTGTGATCCCCCCTCCATCCAATCTGGATTCGATTTCTCCCGAACCTTTTACCTCTCTTGCAATGCTAACTGCTTTGTTATCATGTCTCTAGCTGTGTTTACCCCACGACTCAGAATTCTTCAAGAGGAGTGACCACATTTTATTAATCCTTTTATCTCCATCTCTTGATTAAATGAATGAATGAGACAAAGTCACAAATATTTTACATTAAATAACATGACATCAAAATATATAAAGTAAAAATTATTATGAATGAAAGTAGAAATGACAGTTATGCAATCATGACATATTTTAGCATACCACTATCAATCTATGACAATTCAATTCAATAAAAAATAAATAAGGGCATAAAAGAATTGAACTATATAACAATGTTACATTAATATATGCTGAACTTTGTAACCCCAGAAATGGAAAAAGCTTCTATAAATCAAACATTTATAAAAATGAATCATGACTAGGCCTCAAAGAAAACTTCAACTTATCCCACAAAGCACAAATGATTTAGAGTAATTTCCTAAAGGAAATTCAAAAACAAAAAAGAAGGAAAAATGAAAAGAGAGAAATAAAAGTTTTTAAATATCTAACCAATTGGAATATAAATCACATATTCTTAAATTATTAAAATGCTTTGATAAAAGGAACATTTAAATTTAAAGACAATGGAAGTCAAATAAAAACAACTGGATAAATGTGAGTAAATACAATTTTAAAGTTAAATAAATCCAAAAAATACAATAAATAAAATTAAAAGGTAAGCAATAAGCACTTGAAATATATTTTCTAGCATAAAAAGAGCTCTTACAAATTGGTGAGAAAAATACTAATACTACTATTTGAATGGTAAATGATATTAATATGCAATTCAATAATGATTAAATTGAAAAAAGCTATTAAATATGTAAATGGTTTAACCTTACTGAAAAAAGATTACAATTTATTTTTGTTATTTGTTTTTATTTCAGAGAGGAAGAGGCAGAGATAGAAGCATCAATAGTGAGAGAGAATCATTGATTGGCTGCCTCCTGCATGCCCCACACTGGGAGACAAGCATGTGCCCTGACTGGGAATTAAATCTTGACCTCCTGGTTCATAAGTCAATGCTCAACCACTGAGCCATGCTGGCCAGCCAAGGATTACAATTTAAAACAAAATATCATTTTTGCCTATCAAATTAGCAAACTATTTCAATTTTATTGCTTTATTTTTATTATTTTGTTTCTTAAATGCTTGTTTTCAGTGCTAATAAAGTATAGCACTCTTTAAACTGATGCCAATTTGTTCAAAGTTAATGGAAAACAACTTAGAAATATTCAATGATAGTTTTACAAACATTAACATTATTTGAAGCAATGCATATTTCCAGCTAAAGAAAATAATCCCAATTGCTTTCTCAGGTTTATGAATAAAAATATTTCATAGCATTGTTTATAATAGAGAAGAATGTGAGTTCCTTAAATGTCTACCATTTAAGGAAAATGATAAGCTATAATGTATATGTAGGTGTCCCAAAAATGTATGCACACACTTTGAATATTATAAAGGCAATGTTTATTAAAATATATTTCATTTTCAAAATTGAGCTATCAGCTGTTACAGTGTGTATACATTATTTTGGGACATCCTGCATATATAATAATATTATGAAACCATCACAATTATGTTTATAAAGTTTTTAATGACATCAAAATATTTATGATCATTTCAATTAGGATACTATATAACAAACCATTCCAAAACATAATGCCTTAAAGCAGTAGTTTATATTGCTCACAGTTCTATGGGTTAAATTTGGCTGGACTCCAGGGAGAGCTGGAAGGGCCAAAGTGGCTCCCCTTGTATCCCTAGCCCTTGGTTCTCCTCCAGTGAGCTGCACCAGAGGTTCCTTAGACTTCCTCCAAGAACTGGGACTGGAATCAAAAATGAAATGTTCCCAGCAGCAAAAGTGGAAGTTATAGATCTCTTAAGGCCTAGCCTCAGAAGTTAGACAGTCACTTCTGTTGCATTTTGTTGGTCAAAATAAGGCCCAGGGCCAGTCCCTAATTCAAGGGAAGGGAAAACAGATTGCATCTCTCAGCGGGAGGCGTGACAAAGAAAATGTGACCATTTTAATCCACCATATTAATATGATATTTAGTAAACAAAAAGGATTAATATATATATATACCAATATACTCAAACTCTGATATGTAAAACCGATAGGTATTTATATGTTCTATGAATAAAAAAGTATATTATACATACATTTATTTTTTACTTATGAATGTAAAAGACTAGAGGATAAAATACTACAAAGATAATCTCTAGCTAGTGGAAGGAATATAATTATCATTTTCTTCTTAAGTTCTGGTTTTTACAAAGGTATTGGAATGTATCACTTTGTCAACTGGAACGTAAATGTAATTTAAAGGATATTTTATTCCCACAAAGTAACATTTAAAGCAATTTTTTAAAAAATACAACTAGAAAGCACTAGAGGAAATTCAATTAGAAATGGAGGAAAAGCAACATCAAATTAAAAAGTCAAAATAAAAAAAAGACAGCTGTATAACTGTATAATTCTTTTTCTGACTATAGAATTTTGAGACATTTGAATTATCAAACATTTTACAACAGATTTATGACCATACTGAACAAATGTGTAGCTGATTTTTATCTTTCATTATACTTACATTACATAGTGAATATTTTGCTGCCTACAAAAAGAAAAAACAAAGCAAACTTCCCTTGTTTTCTTCTATACATAGATCTAAGCCAAGATAAAATAGATGCAGCAGAAGCCTTGGGACGGAGACTAATAAAACTTGAAAAATTTTAGTGGATATATTACAACAAAACCTAAAAATAAATGGACATATTTAAAAAATAAAATTTCACTGTTGTTTCTCCTGACTCTATTTTATAAACTTCAAACAGGAGGTGGTATTCTGTTTTACAAAGTCACTGCTATTTCAACACAGCATCATAAATTAACATTCATGATTCCGATGGCAACTTTAGATGATGTAGGAACATTAAAGAGGGAAAAAGGTGTGTATTCCTGTTACACAACCTTTCAGGTAGATAGTATTTTCAAGGCCCCAGAGAACCTGTGTTATTTAATAGGTCAACTAGCCTTTCCAGATGGTCAGAAGAACCCCGTTTTCATCTATGTGTCCTGACAGCCAGAAGGTCTGAAAATATTTTTGGCTCACACCAAAATTCATCGATTTGAGAAAAGGATTCTCTCTCCTTCCAGAAAGCAACAAAGGAATCCATGGTCCAACACAATTTAAATGAAGAAAAACAATAGTCAAAAAAGAAAAAAGTGTGTGAGTTTGTGCTGTTTACAGACCTGTATCTACTGAACTTCAAAATAGCACCCCCTCCCAATTCAAGAATGACTTTGCTGATGAATGTTCATCAGATGAAGCCTCTTTCCTCACAGCCTGAGGTTTCTAACCCCAGGCACTGAGTGACCCCCAGTTCCATCCTACAGATGAATTCTTAGCCGTCTTTCTCAAAACACTTCTATATGCTATGTTGATCCCTCTGGGCACTAACCAGCAATGATATATACGATGTAGAAAATAATGTGTGATGTGAGATTATTTTGAAATCCTGAAACAGAAAGCTCTTTCTCGGGGTCATCCTTTCAGCAGAAAACAATCCAACCAAAGCTTTGATAATACTTACTAGTATTTTAGCCTAAGTTAAGCTGTTCAAACTCTGTTACAAGATTTCTGTAGACTAAGGAATTTCAGTTCTTTTAACACTAATGAGATCTCAAGAGATTAATGTAAAATACCTCCAATACTTTCTTACTGTTTCATCACTGGTTCATACACAGTTCTTTTACCTTCACTAAGCTTCAAAGCTTTCTTAATAATTATTTTAATTATCCATGGATTCTGAATGGTTTGTACTAGGAGATAAACAACAGCTGAATTTGTTTTTGTTTCTTTGTTTGTTCATCTTAGGGATTTATTTTAGACCTTTGAGGTGTTTTCAGTTTTCATGACCTAATGGCTGATCAGTCTTGTTCAAGTTCAAATTTTTACTGACTTACTGCATGTTGGTAGGAAAAATGTAGTGTGTGTTGGATGTAATTTTATATGATTGGGTCCTGCTATACCTAAAAGTAGAACTGAACATTAAAACTTTATGACACATTCAAATAAATTTATTTTTACAGTGCCGGGGTCCAACCCCAGCGGGTCCAGGGGTCCCCAAAGGTGTGGACGGAGTCGGCGAAGAAGGAAGGACACGGAGACAGCGTTCAGTTGATCAGCAGCCTAGCCAGGATCTCCAGCCAGGATCTCCAGCCAAGTTCTGGTCTGGATCTCCAGAGAGGTTCTGCTTCGGATCTCCAGCCAGGTTCTGTGGCCATGTTCCCTCGCTAGGTTCTCCAGCCAGGTTCTGTCCAGGTTCTCCAGCCAGGTTCAGTCACCAGGTTCTAGTCAGGTTCTCTTGCCAATTTCTGTAGTCAGGTTCAGTCCAGGATCTTTTGCCATGTTCTCTCGCTAGGTTCTGTCTCTAGGTTCTGAGGCCAGTTTCTGTCCAGGATCTTTTGCCATGTTCTCTCCAGCGAAGTTCTTCTGTCTCTAGAGAACCTTCTGTGTAGGTTCTGTGCCTAGGTTCTGTCTCTCTTGGTTCTTACTTCTAAGTTCTGTCTTCTCAGTTCTGTGTTCTAAGTTCTGTCCCTAGGTTCTGAGTAGGTTCTGTCTTCTTGGCTCTCTTCTAAGTTCTGTCTCTGTCTGTCTTGTTACATCTGTATTTATACCAGTTGATTCAATCCTATCAATCTCTATTACAAAGGTTAGGGCGTTTCTTATCTCCATTCCAGGGAGTAAAGATTATGTAGCTTAAGCATGATTGTTTATAGTTAAAGTGATTAATTACCCGCCTGGCACTTAGTTGAGGGGTTTTATTCCCTCCCTAACTTCAGGGGAAAATCCCTACCTGGGGATTCAACCTTTCTCGGAGAGGTGACCTTGGTTAAAACACAGCGCCAAGAAGGTGAGCAAACATATTAAGAACCGTATGCCATATATGCCAGGTCCCTTGAAACAGCAAGGATGGACCGGCTCCCGGCATTACAGGCATACTTCAAAGATAAGGTGGGTTCAATCCCTGACCAACCACCACAAGAAAGCAAGTCACATGAAACTTTAGGTTTCCCGGTGCATATAAAAGTTATGTGTACACTGTACTGTAGTCTCTTAACTGTATAATAGCATTATGTCCAAAAAAACCAATGTACATACCTTCATTTAAAAAATACTTTAATCCAAAAAAAAAGTGCTAACCATCATCTGAGCCTTCAGGGAGTCATAACCTTTTTGCTGGTGGAGGGTCTTGCCTGGATGTTGATTACTGCTAACTGATCAGGGTGGTTGTTGCTGAAGGTTGGGGAGTATGTGGCAATTTCTTAAGACAACGAAGTTTGCCACATGAATTGATTCTTCCTTTCACTTGAACACTTAGCAGCGATTACAGAGTTATTCAGTGGCCTAATTTCAACATCGCTGTGTCTCAGGGAACAGGGAGGCCCCAAAAGAGGGAGAGATATGGGAAATGGCTGTTCGGTTGAACTGTCAGAACACATACAGTTATCAGTTATCAGTTATCAATTAAGCTCACCGTGTTATCTGGGAGCAGTTTGTGGTGCCCCAAAATAATTACAATCATAACATCAAAAAGCACTGATCACAGATCACCATAAAAAATACAATAATGATAAAAAAAAGTGAAATATTGTTAGAAATGATCAAATTGTGACAAGACATGAGGTGAGGAAATGCCATTGGAAAAATAACACCAATCGACTTCCAGGATGTAGGTTTGCCACAAATCTTCAATTAGTAAAAATTCAATAAAATGAAGTGTAATAAGATGAGGTATGTCATTCTGCATGACATCAAGATTTTTCCACAGTCTTATTCCACATTTCTGACCTGACACACATTTTTCCCCCCATATACCCTATATTTTTAAAAATTTAGAATAAAGGATAATCAAGACCTATTGAAACAACAGGATAATAACAAAGCAAAAAGCAATGGTTTTGGCCTGGCCAGCATGGTTTAGTGGTTGAGTCTTGACCTATTAACCAGGAGATCATAGTTATATTCCTAGTCAAGGCATATTCCAGGGTTTTGGACTGGATCCCTAGTTGGGGGTGTGCAGGAGGCGGCCAGTCAAAGATTCTCTCTCATCATTGATATTTCTCTCTTTCCCTCTCCCTTCCTCTCTGAAATCAATAAAAATATTTTTTTTAAAAAAATTGTCTAAAGGAATGGTTTTGTAATATAACCAGGAACCTGGGTCTGTTGGAAAATAAGCCTGAGGATCAAACAGAAGCCTCTGGAAATTTAGCTTCATGACACTCAGCTAAATGTTGTCTTTCTCAATCTTGCTCACCTCCCTTCCTCCTTCTTTTCTTGTATCAAAAATTCACAAATAATCTTCCTTGCCTAAATTTTCAAATATAGCTAACCAAACTTCAGCCAATAAACTTATCTCATTCCCAAATCAAGGGAATAATTTAGTTCCTGTTTCAATACTTGAAGTGGGAGCTTTCTTTTACTATGTAAGTTTCTTAATAACTAGAGTTTTTGTTGTAGAAAAGACTATCATTTTCCATTACTTCAGATACTAAATTTAAGAACCTTGTATGCATATATCTATAACCTATGGACACCGACAATAGGGTGCTGAAGGCCTGGGATGGTGGGGGAGGGGGGGCCAGGGACAGGCTGGAGGAGGGCAATGGGGGGAAACAGGGGACATGTAATACTTTCAACAATAAAGAATTTTTTAAAAAAACATGCTCAAATGAGCTAATTTTAGTATTATAGATAGTGAGGAATAAAAATATTCCCACTTCTTATAATAAACTCATTGTCTGCCATAGAATTTTTATACTTCTTTTGTATGCATTTTCTTTTTTATGCAACTATCTTATTTTTACAGATGGCACAGTTCCTTACTTTTGGACAGCAAAATATAAATTTACATTTAAAAGGTTGCCTTGCTGATATTCTTCCTCAGTGAAGTGTAAAGCTATGCTTTTATGTTTGACTAATAGCATCATACTAACTTTAAACATATGTAAATATCTCTCTTACCTTAAAGTGCTAGAGCTTTACAAGATGTGAAATGGGAATAGGCATTTTAATATTGTCACCTTCATGAGTTTTAGTTTCTTATGTAAGCTATACCAGAGTTCAAGTTGTGAGCCAAAATTACTCTATAAAAAGCCAAAATTACTCTATAAAGTTACTTTAAAAAATGTTTCTTTCTGGAGAAACTCAGACTCGTTTGTAAACATTAGGTTTATCTTTTAGTCTTCCAACTCCCTTCTGAGGTAGAGGCTATATTTATACTAGGAAAAATGTTATTCCAGGCTGTCAAAAATAAATATCTTTCTATTTCAGTGCTTTTCTATTGAAGAGGGTTCATTGTTTTAATCCCACCATGACCCAAAATAAGAGTTCTTCTCATTACTTTCAAGCTGAAGGGTTTTATGACATACTTTATCAAAACAGGATGAAACACCCTACTATAAGATATCTAACTATCTAAAAAAGAAAACAAAGAAAAATAAACAAACAAAGAAACACTCCTGAAGTAATTGAGCCCTGCCATAAAGAAGTTTAGCAAAGATTTATTGTTCTTTTGTTTAGTATTTTTTATCAATTACATTCAATTTTAGCTCTGGTTCATTTGGAATGCAATGGGTTAGCTTAATTGCTTCAGGGGGCATTATCCTATATAATAAAAGGCTAATATGCAAATTGTCAACCAACCAGGAGTTTGATCACTCACTGTGACATGCACTGACCACCAGGAAGCAGCATGGAACGAAGGAAGGTGCCGGCCAGCAGCTGGAAGGAAGGCCTCGGCCAGCAGCCAGAGGGCCCCAAACAGCCCTGATCGCTGGCTAGGCCTATGGATCCTACCTATGCACGAATTTCGTGCACTGGGCCTCTAATGAAATTATAAAAAGGCATCTAGCCATACTTTTATTCCTTAATATTTTATAACTTTAAAACTATTTTAATATTAAGCAACTAGACTCTTCAATCAATCCTTTATTAAGCAAGACAGGAATTGTTATATGTTTTTATAAATGAGAAAAGTCAAAGTTTAAGGAGGTTCAAGTATAGCCCAAGGTCACAGTATCAGCAATTGGCAGTGTTGAGCCTGGAAATCTAAACTATGTCCCAGGGTTCTTTCTGCTATATTAATGATGCAGTGATAACACCATTGATTTAGGAAGTACTTATTAAGTGCCTCATTTCTTCTCTGGCAATTCAACGAGCACTTACGCACTCTATTTGTATACTGGTTTATAAACACAACGTGACTGTTTCTTTAGAGGTGCTCTTCAAGCCACTTACTTGCCACTTGGATTCAGGTATATTTGTGAGTCTTTGGTTTATCCACATAGAAAAAACCTGCAAAGCAGGGAGAGTGTTATTGACATCAGTGCTCCACAACTATTTTGGGAGGAGAATGGGTTTTCTTAATTATTATTTCTAATCTGTCACTACACATGGCTGGTACACATTTCACACATGCAAGTCTATACCCCTTTGATAAGACAAGACCACTAATCCAAGCTTGAATGGCAAGCTTCAAGTCACTGCAATGTCAAGTTGCTGCAAAATTTTTTAAGTGCTTATTCTTTATTTCTGCACTTATCTTGCCTTAGGCCAGTAACAAACTTCATGAAGTAGTTTATATCTTTATTTTCAACATAGATCTATGACCTTTAATACAAAATTGTGACCCCTGGAGGAGCTAGCTCAATTTCTCCTAACTAACAAAATAACTCTTCAGAAGGAACCTCCCAGCCTCACCAATGACGTATCTTCTTCCATTACCAAGCCTTCCAGTTCATTTCCTTGCTATTATTGTCTATTTCCTTTTATATATAGCACATGTCCAAGATGGGCATTTCTGGCACAGCCTTCTTTATAATCAAAAGAGAGATGTAATTTAAAAGAGATATAGTCAAGCCTAGCTGGAGTGGTTCAGTGGTTGAGTGTAGACCTATGAACCAGGTTCGATTTCCAGTCAGGGCACATGCCTTAGTTGCGGGCTTGATCCCAGGTATGGGGAGTGCAGAAGGCAGCCGATCAATGATTCTCTCTCATCATTGATGTTTTTATATCTCTCTCCCTCTGCATTCCACTCTGAAATCAATAAAAATATATTTAAAAGAAATATAGTCTTTGCTCCAAATTAGAAGCCATATAACATCAATGTGCTTGAATTGTCTTATAGAACACATGCATTTTACATCAATGATAACAACTTAAGTAAACAACTTAAACCACATACAGTTTATAATTCAGAAGTCAAAAGATACAATAAAGGACAACTGTGAAATATGACCCTAAGCTTTTATTTCCTTTAAAAGACATTACAAAGAGAATAACATGTGTTTTTTAATTAATAATCAGTGAATAAGCAATGATGAACAACTTTTAAAGTAACTATCTTCCTTGCCATTGACTTGCTAGAGATGAAGAGAATGCTGGAAGAGGTGCTGTTGCCCTCCTAAAATCTTCCTCATGGTCCAAGGAGTCTACTGAAGTTTCTAGGTGGTTAACCTGGGTGGTAGTGGAAGCAACACTATTACTCTCTACACACATCCCTTCTTAGAAACAAACTTTCCAAAATTAACTTGAATTTTAGGCTGAGATCAGCTTTTTATGTTTCATAAATAATTAAGAGTCAGAAAGGTGTTTTAAGATCCTGCATTCCAGCCAGTATGCACCTGATAGAAATTATAGTTAACTTATCAATATTATAAATTGCAAAGAGAGCTTCTCAATATCCCCAATGACCACAACAACAGAATAAAGAAGGATAATTTTTGTGGGAGATGTTCTAACAGACAGGTTTTATACTTGTTTCACCAGAGGTTATTCTCTAGCATTATCCTCCAAGATCAAACCTGTATGAAGGATAAAAATCAGAGAATTATTTAGGCTCACAGATCATCTCTCCTTTTTGAAAACTGAGTGTTTTTAATGCAACAAAACAAAGGTGTTTCAGATTTGTAGAATATGTTTTCCTCATCTTTATTTCATTCACCTCTTCCCTAAACATCACTGACTCATTTATTGGACCTTGTTACTTGTCCTCATTACAACTTTTTTCTATCTTTTTACTATGGAAATAAATTATAAATGCAGGAATCCTGGGCTGAACTTACATCAAGCGCCACTGGAACTTTGTAATATTACAAAATGAATCCTGAAATATAGACTTGAAAGTATAGACAGTTCTATGAAGATTGAGATTCCAATTTTTTCTTTCCTAGAACCTGCCCTTAAGTGCCCATCTCTGCTTTTATTTTATTTATGCAGACATTCCAGTATTCTTTGGTATACTCAAGATTTAGAAATTAGAACCAAAATACAACTCAGGGCATATTTGCCTTCATAAAAGCAAATACCTGCCATCAAAAACCATTGGTTCAATATTCACTTCTCAAGAAGATTTAGAGACAAAGAAATTACGCCTTTTATAATTACTAATAGAGAGACACATCCAAATATACCTGTTTGCCTTTATTATACTTTTCTAACAAAATATTTAAAATCCATCTATAGACCTTTCTTCCTTTTACAATCTCAGACTTCTGTTCTATTCCCCCTAGACCAGTGGTCAGCAAACTGCAGCTCCCAAGCCACATGCGGCTCTTTGGCCCCTTGAGTGTGGCTCTTCCACAAAATACCACGTGCGGGCGCACATGTACAGTGCGATTGAAACTTCATGGCCCATGCGCAGAAGTCGGTATTTTGTGGAAGAGCCACACTCAAGCGGCCAAAGAGACGCATGTGGCTCGTGAGCCGCAGTTTGCCGACCACTGCCCTAGACTATATTTCTTTTTTCTTTTGTATGCCTTATTTTCAAAACATCATATTTGCAGGTATGTGCTCTCCTGTTAATTATTAAACCCCTCTTGTAATATAAAATAACATAAGATTAGTTCTTTTTTTCTTCTAAAAAGTGTCATATCCCCTTTCCTAATAGTCATAGCTACTATTTCTCAGAGAAAACCTGGAATTTGACAACAGATATCTAATTAGGTCCCTTATCTTACTTTAAACCAAATCTATTCTGAATGATATTTTTTAGGTGAGTTTGTAGGTAGGCTCTCTCGGAATAGTGCCTACAAAACTGACTCTCATGCCACATGTCCAGGCCTACACCAGCTCCATGGCACACAACTGCACCTGCCCATCCAGTATACCTCCTCAGAGGAAAGGTAGATGAGCAGCATTTCCTCCACATTGCCACCGAAGAGAGAGTGGTAGTGAGGTGGAACAGGCAAAAACTTAAGGGGCTATTTGTTGGTACTATGGGAAGGTAGCTGCTAGAACTGCCCAAACCCTGCTCTGTCGTTCACCATTCCTCCATGTGGAATTCTCAAGAGAGACATATTTGAGGAACAATAATAAACCAAAGTACCCCTTGCTTATTACTGGAGACAGGGCAAGAATCTCTGGTGATTGCATTACACAACTTTGTATCTAAGTAGGACCATCTATTTCCCTTCAGTTTAAATCTGAATTTGTGGAACTTTCACCTTCTAGCCTGCAGGAAATCAAAGCAATGACAAAAAATAATCTACTATGTATGATAATGGGGGAAAAGCAGGATTCTGACTCAGCCTGGCAGTGCTGCCTCCTAGAGTAAAAGAGATTAAAAAAAAAAACCCATGTGTCCTGCATGCTCTGTTGACACCCAGCTACCCTGCCCACCTGCACACATAGATAAATCAATCCCACTAAACTCTAATCAATCAAATTGGCTGTTCATATGTCTTCTTGGAAGAGGTGTATTTTTAGGTTCTCTGCCCACTTTTTGATTGGGTTGTTTGTTTGGTGTTGAGTTTTATGAGTTCTTTATATATTTTGGAAATTAAACCTCTGTTGGAGCTACTGTTTGCAAATATCATCTCCCATCTGGTTGGTTGCCTCTTTGTTTTGTCAGTTTCCTTTGCTGTGCAGAAGCTTTTTAGTTTGATATAGACCCTTGCCTTTATTTTTGCCTTTACTTCCATTGCCAATCAAAAAATAGGCATGTCTCCCCCAAAAAAATCTGAACAGCCAATAGAAATCTGAGAGGATGTTCAACCTCACTGGCAATTAGGGAAATGCAAATGAAAACTACAATGAGATATGACTTCACACCTGTTAGAATGGCCATTATCAACAAGACAGGCAATAATAAGTGTTGGAGAGGTTGTGGGAAAAAGGGAACCTTCATTCACTGATAGTGGAAATGTAGACTGGTACCAGCACTATGGAAAGCAGTCTGGCAAGTCCTCAAAAAATTAAGAATAGAAATACCATATGACCCAACAATCCCTCTCCTAGGTATATCGCTATAAATCTCGAAACCACGAGTTCACAAAGAGTTATCCACCCCTATGTTCATTGCAGCATTATTCACGGTGGCCAATACATGAAAACAACCAAAGTGCCCTGCGATCAGGGACTGGATAAAGATGTGGTACATATACACAATGGAACACTACTCAGCCATAAGAAAGGATGAAATAACACCATTTGCAACAACACGAACGGACCTTGAGCACATTATGCTAAGAAATGAAATGAGTCAGTCAGAAAAAGCTAAGAACTATATGACTTCACTCATATGTGCAATATAAAACTGAAACTAGGGAAAATCACAAGAAAATAGGGATTGTCATCAATGTCAAATGCTACATGCATGTAACCTAGAATAAAGAAAGAGTAAAAGCTCCATTTTTTCATTTTTTTAAAATATATTTTATTGATTTTTTACAGAGAGGAAAGAGAGGAATAGAGAGTTAGAAACATCAATGAGAGAGAAACATTGATCAGCTGCCTCCTGCACACTCCCTACTGGGGTTGTGCCCACAGCCAAATACATGCCCTTGACCGGAATCGAACCTGGGACCCTTAAGTCCGCAGGCCGACGCTCTATCCACTGAGCCAAACCAGTTAGGGCTCATTTTTGGACCCTGCTTTTGGTGTCTTATTTAAGAAACTATCCTTAAAAGTTTCACAAAAGTTTTCTCCTATATTTTCACAGATGAGCACAAAATCCAAACTTGATGAATAAGTCAAATCTGGACCCTCCTTTGGAATTGGGGCACTCTGTTTTCACTAAGATTGATAAATTGGTAAAATAAAAGCTTTCATCTAATATTGGTGTAAGCCCTGCTTGAGAATGAAAATAACACATAACAATCAGGCCCAAGAGAGGAAGAGAGGGCAATTCCTGAGCTGCCTGAAATAAACCTTAAGTCCTTTTCGGTTGCATGACCAATACATTGGCTTTACTTATAGAAATTTGAGTTTGTTTCTTTTATTAGTAACCAAACAGTTCTGCAGAATAAAGTGACTTTTTCTGGAACAACTTCAATATAAACAAAATGTAATTCCTAATACTTATCTATAAGATTCCTGTAAGGAAAGATGATAGTACATGTAAATTGCTTAGCACCATTCCCAACAAATATTAATCAATTAACAAATATAAGTGCAATAGGGCCAGTAACCAGAGTGCAGTAAGTTGAAGAGAAAATGGGAAATAAGAATAAAAATGCGTGTAGGCAGGTTTTCAAGTTATTTTGCTATTAAAAGAGATGAAGAAGAGACATAAGGCTGACAGAAGGATATTTGGAATAAGGAAGTTTTAAGTGAAACTTCTTGTGATATTTTATTGTTTACAAAAATTTGGTTTATCATATTCAGTCAATACCATACTAAATTTAATTTTGGTTGCTTTCCTAACACCTTCAGATTCTTAATTATTATTGATTTGAGGCTTTCAAGCTTACAAAAATTTTATTACTTATTTTAAGAGACTATATGAGAAAAGCAAAATAAAATGTTTATGAATTAGATCTTTAGACTGAAAACCTTAATAAAACTTTCTTTAAAATTAGTGAAATTTATTTTAATATATGAATATGAAATTTAATATGAAATTTATATTTAATATATGTTGCTGCTATTGATCCACTTTTCTCTAATACCTGTTAAGATAAAATTATATTAATATGTCATGTGCCCTGGCCAGGTAGCTCAGTTGGTTGGAGTGTCTCCTTATATGCCAAGGTCTCAGGAATCAATAATGAATGAATAAATAAGTAGAACAACAAATCAATCTCTCTCTCTCTCTCTCTTCCACCCCCCCCCCGTCATGTATTATTTCTTGATATCTAAAGTGGTCAAATTAAAGTTGTATCAAGTTATCATTCTATTTTAATGAATGCAAAACTCAAAACTAGGATTTAGATTAATAAATACGAGATACAATGTAAACATGTCTCTAAGTTATAAGGATGATATCATCTTGAATCTTACTTCTTTTATATATAAAGCTAATTAACAATGAATCACAGATTATTTTGTTATTCCTCCTAAAGAGACATTATCTGAATTTTATTTTATTTTATTTATTGTTGTTAATCCTCACCCGAGAATATTTTTTCATTGATTTTTAGAGAAAGTGAAAGGGAAGAGGAAAGACACAGAGATAGAAACATCAGACACATCCATTGGTTGCCTCCAACACAAGCTGGGGATCAAGCCTGCAACTGAGGTACATGCCCTTGATCAGAATTGAACCCAAGACCCTTCAGTCCACAGGCCAACATTATTCACTGAGCCAAACTGGCTAGGGCTATCCGAATTTTAATATTGGGTTCATGTATATACAATTTCTCATTTCAAAATGCTAACTCACTAAGAGTGTAGCTTGTGAGACTATATTAGAAGCCCAAAAAATGTTGATTTGAACCAAACTAGTGTTATGTACTTTTCCAATTACCAATAAGAAAATGTCTTATCCTATATATAATTTTCCAGTGGGTGTTATCGGCGAAAGGGAGGATTGTCAAAGTATGACCAATTAAGTACACTAGTATCTATGATAATTAAATTTTAATTTTCATACCACCAAGAATTACAGCAACATAAGTAAAAATATATAACCATTCACCTTTGAGCACAGTAACAGATAATTAATCCTACTTTCTACAAACCTCTAACAAAATTCTCTGAATTACTATATATTAAAGATAACTAATATTTGTAGATCTCATTGCTTACAAAACCCTTTAACATAAATATCTCAAGTGATCTCACTCAACTCGATAAAGAATAAGACCTTAAAAATGTAGAAAGCTAAAGTTCAGAGACATTTATTGACATATAAAATGAAGAGTTACTAAAAAATGAAACCAGAATTCAAACTCATCATTCAACTCAAAATTTCATTGTTTTCAGTACACATACACATTTACATACAAGTATTTTTTCTAGCAAGAAACCAAAGTAAAGTTTCCTCATACAAATTTTAAAATAATAAAAATGAGAACACCATAAATTCTTCAGATCAGATCAAGCTTTCATATTGATCTTCTGCCTCTATCAGTCAAAGCTGTGCTTTCACAAAACTTCTTTAAATGTTATTCTCCATTTTAAAAAGCAACAACAAAAAAACTTCCAAGGGCATTAGTCTGACCCCATTGCTGCAGGCATCTTCCAGAGCATATAGACAGAGCATGTCCCTCTCTGACCTCAAGTGTCTGGGAACAGGGAATGTGACTGCTTACCTCCTGCTAAGCACCTGAAACCTACTGGGCTCCAACCTTTGCTGCAACCAGCAGGTTCCCCTGCTTGGATTACTCTCTTAATGAGCAGAACCAGATGGTGGCCAGTAAGTTTACCAAGCAACAGGAGATTCCTTTTCCATGAAATCTGACTGAGTTTTTCATAAAAGAAACACTACCTCTTCTCTTCTGTACCTTCCTATAAACACATCTTCTTAATACATTCAATCCTTCAAAATTTTCCAAAAATGTTCTTTGTCCAAAATAAACTTTTATATGAGTATAAATTCTTATGTCATTACATGTATGCATACTTTATTTCATCTGGATTATGCAAATTTTATATTCCTGAGACTGAGACAGGACCAGGTTTCCTCCTTCTCTCCCCATGGTATATTCCTGGATGTTCGGTTCTTGGTTAACTTCACTAATCACATTAAGACTGAATTAATAGAAGTGGATCTCTATTCAAGGATGTAAAATCTAAGACAGAGAGCACTCTTTTAAAATAGTATTTTAAAAGTCACTAGAGAAGAGGTGGATGGGAAGAAATTAAGCAAAGAATTTATATGCATACTAGAGGCCCGATGCACAAAATTCATGCAAGAATAGGCCTTCCTTCCCCCAGCTGCCGGCACCGGCTTCCCTCTGGCACCCAGGACCTGGGCTTCCCTAGCAGCCCCAGCTTCGTGTGGAAGGTTGGCCAGAAGGACATCTGATCTAATTAGGCATATTACACTTTTATTATTATAGATATGCATTATTATTATAGATTATTATAGATATCTATATTATACAGATATAATATAGATATTATTATAGATATTACACTTTTATTATTATAGATATGCATAACCCATGGACACAGACAATAGTGTGATGAAGGCCTGGGGGTGGGTGAAGCTAGAAGGGGTCAATGTGGGGGGGGCGGGAGGGAAGGGGACATATGTATACTTTTAAAAATAAGGATAAATTTTTAAGTCACTAGAGAAGATGGTTTTAAAAACATTATTATTATGTTCAAGTAAATGTTTAAATTTCTATTGTGAGATTAAATAATTTAATTTGTAGCCATGTATACCTAGGGAAAGAGTATTTGTAGTTAAAGATATTAGTTTGAGAGAAAGGAAAAATGAAAAGTAAGCAAAGATAATGAAGGACATTTCAGCCTCTTTGAATGAATTGTAGGAAAAAGCTTAGACACCCAAACAGGATTGAAGCTTGCTCATAATTAGCATGCTCTAGGTTGAATTTTACAAAGTCGACCTTTTTTTGATGGTCAAAAATGATTAAATATTGAAAATTTCAAATCATTTCTCCTAGTAAGTATAATTATATACTCATCAGTTAGTCAACAAGCATGATTAAGCATCTACCAATGGACAGAAAATATTGATAGAGGAATTCAACAGTTGAATTGATAAGGCCATATAGAAAGGTTATACCAACATTAAAGAGAATGGAGCAGTAAGTTCTTGTAAAGACAATATTTCTAAAATAAATATTGAAAAATGATAAAGTCTTCCCCCATCAACCTATTTGTAAATTATACATTCTCTAAAAGTTAAAAAAAATCACTGCCCAGAGTTGATACAGATCTTACATAAAAATTAGGCATATAGTAATATGTGGCAGTAAGTGACATTAAGGTTAAAAAAAATAGCAATATTAGGCTATCCTTTGAAAAACATTAAGTTCTCAATTAAATCTCACTAGAGATTACTCAAAATATTACTTTTTTATTAATTCAATGAGGACAAGAGATAAAATTATGCTTTTTATTTTTAAATCTCTACCTTTCTCACAGGTGTGTGTGTGTGTGTGTGTGTGTGTGTGTGTGTGTGTGTGATTGCTCTCTCTACTCTGTATACTTACCTGGTCCAACACACCTTCTGCCAGCTCTTCCTCAGCAGCTTCTCACCTGGCCTTATACTTCCTGTTTATTCAACTTTAACATTTATAATCTGGGTTTCAATAAATTTCTTTTAAAAGACTAATGGGAATAATCAACAGAAAGAATTTGCCATCTCTCTCTGCATCACTTTTGCTAGGAGATTCCAATCTGCATCTTTTTAAAAATATTTGTGAATTTATTAATTTTACCATGCTTAATTTTTAAGCAGAAGAGCACCAATATGATCTTTGTATGAAATAAATTTCATGCTGTCAAGTTTATTTTAACCAGGTAACAGTTATAGAATTATTTCTTAATGACAATTATGTTACCAGTAATGAATTGTGGTAAAATACTGTTTTTTAGTTTAATAGATGATCAAAACAACTAAAAACTAATAAGTAGTTATGGAAATTATAAATGTAATACCACCTCTGTATGGCTAATCTGAAACCTTTCGTTGAAGATAGAATCAAATTAACCTGATAACTTCTCATCTTTCCCCTTGCCAAATGTACAGAAATACCATTTCCTAGCAACTAGAGAATGCAAATTCCTGACTCTGATTAAATTGCCTAACATGTACTAGGTATCCAAGAACTTTTTTTATGCTTCAAATTTATTTCTCCCCTAGAATGTCAAGGAGAAATTGCTGTACTTTCAAGAGACAACTGCACAGAGATGTCACTTAAGTGCAAAACATGGGACGCAGTTTTCCAAGCATATTCAAATTCTCCAGACGCAAACCCTGATTAGGGCCAGTGAACACCATCCATGATAAGCGCATACGAAAGGAGAAACTCGGGAGATATTAGCGATGTCTTTTTGTGTTTAATTTTCTAGTAAAAAAAATCCAGATAATCTTTATTATGGGTATTGATAAACTAATTTGGAGCTATATGTGTAATATGTTCTGGTAGAGATCTTAGTTACTTTACCCCCTTGTCAGTCTGAGATATCTGTAGTCTGTGCTTAGTTCACATTGCCACAAGGAGAGTATTTCATAGAATAAAAATGTAAAAGGGAGAGAGATAGAACTAAAATCTGGCTTTCACTGGCTCCTTCAGATTAAATCATTTTTCACTGACTAGAACCTCAAAATGGTTGAGAAAGCTCTTTCACTTCATGATAAAGAATACCCAACTCCTAGAAAATAGCTGATGCATCTTGTTTTGGAATTTAATCTAAAGATCAAAAAGGAAAGTTATGTGATGATCATGAACAAGTTTCTCTAGCCATCACCATTCCCCCTAAAATATTTTGGGAAAATGACAATGAAACTTACCCTACAATTGAGCACCAGATTGAAGCAGAACATCATCCCAATGACACCAGGAGAAAAGTGCAGCCACTATCCACTACCCCTTTGCTGATTTAAGTTCTCTTACCACTGATTGGTTATCACTCTCAACCCAAGTAGCAGCGTTAGAGACATTTTAGGATGCTGCACTTAGGGGTTGTTTGCTACCAGAACATAACTGAGCCAACCTGAACTGATAGGCTCTCTCTCTAAAGAAAGTGTATATGTATTCTTTTTCACTGGCAAATCTATTCTAAGGGATCTACATATAGTAAACTGAACAGCTGCCAAGTCTGTCACATCTTCCGAATAAGCCCTGGTGATCAATGGAGCAGTAAATGTCACAGTTAAATCACCCTCATTTCAACACCAGCATTATTATCCCCAACTCAGACAGTGAAAGGTTAGATTACTTCTTACAAATTCCCGAAAGCTCAATGAAGAATTTAAGAATTCTCCACAGCTTTCCTAATTTCTCAGAGAGTAGCCTACCTCAATGCCAGCTGCTCTGTATGCCTTTGTAACAATACACAATTCGAAGTATGATTCACACTCATCTACTATCCTCCTCCTCAAGTCTCAAACTTCTCTTGAATCAGTGAAAGCTTTTTTGAAATGTTTTAGCTTTAGTTTTATTTATTTTTTCAATCTTAATTGAAAGAAAACTCCCAACAAAGTGGGAGTCTATTTTCTGGGTTTTGTGAGGTCTGCTTTGGACTACATATAACAAATATTATTAATCATTCTTACACATGCTTCTCTCAATTTAGTATAGAATTAATTATAATCCAAAGTCCTAAACATGGAGTCGGAGACTGAAAAAAATGACAGAATACAACAACAAAGAATTATTTCTTCATTTGTGCTCATATAGAGAAATCTGCTCAATACGTAACAGGCATTTCTTCATGGCTTTTGCCATTGTATGATTTTAAGAGCATTGAACATTAATAATAAAAACTTCTCTTTTCAATTTACTTCATAAATAAAACTCTTTTCATTTTTTTCAAACCTACCTAAACCTAGCAAATGAAAGACATTATGTACTGAAGCTGAATAAAACCCATCTCATTAAAGGTCATATTTAGAACTTTGAACCTACAATTGTTGAATGTTTCTTTCATTCTGTAATACTGTGACCAGATAGAAGAATCTCAACATTATCATTTGAATTATAGTCATTATTCTATTGGCAAATTACATAAATTAATGTGGAACAGCAACCAAGGTCAACAGCTTCTTTGCACAATTCAAGAATAAAATTTAATGCTAACATTTCAGCATTTTAGAAAGAAAATTCAAAAGGCTTCCTGTAATATGTTTTTAAGTTTAGAAAGCTGTGCATTCATAAACTATAAAAACTCAGTAATTTTTAAATATCCAGTTTTTTCTTCAAGAAAATTCTCACATTTTTTTGAGAATTTTATATTATATTAAAGCATTACTTGCTTTTTCATAAAATCTAGAAAAATCTCCATAATTCCAATTGGAAACTATTCTTCATTCCACTACCATTCAAGTTTTTAAAATGTAGAATAAAAAACAATATAACAAAATAGAAAAATAGAAACAAAATAGAAAAACTCATAGATACAGAGAATAGACTGATGATTGCCAGGAGGAGGGGGTTTGGGGACTGAATAAAAAGGTGAAGGGATTGAGAATTACAAATTGGTAGTTACAAAACAGTCATGGAGATGTAAAGTACAACATAGGAAATATAGTCAATAATATTGCATTAACTATGTATAGTGCTATTTGGGTCCTGGAAATATCAGGGTGGGGGTGGGGGGGACAATTTGTAAAGTATATGATTGTCAAACCACTATTCTGTACACCTGAAACAAACACAAAATAATATTGAAAAAAACAAAAAAATAATGTTGAATGTAAACTGTAATTGAAACAATTGTAAAATGATGGCTTACAAAACTATTTGCTTTTATTTAAATAAATCAACAATTATCCCAAGTAAGTTCTTGCTCTTCTAAAGGTGATACAATCAGTCCCTTCATATCTGAAGGTCCCACATCCATGAATTCAGCCACACCATGGATTAAAATTATCTTTAAAAAAGTTAAATTGTTGCTGATGTGTACTATGTAGTTTGGCCAATGATGGTTGTTTCTGTACTAAACACATGCGGACTTTTTTTCTTGTTATTATTCCTTAAACAATACAACATTATTTACATAGTATTTACATTATATTTGATTTTATAAATAATCTAGAGATGATTCTAAGTATATGGGAGGGTGTGCATAGGTATTTGCAAACACTACACCATTTTGTATAAGAGACTTGAGCACCCATGGATTTTGCTATTGAAGTATGGTAGCAGTCATCTCAGGTAGAAACTGTAGTTTAACTTTAACACTGCTGTATGGCTTCTGTACTTATTTGCTTTGTTTAACAATAGAAAAGTTACCTTGATTTTCTGAATTGTATAAATCATCCCATGCGATTGAATACGTTATTGATTGTAAGGTGACTATCCCATTGATTGTGATCTTACTGGTTTTAGAAAGCACATTCTTCTGTACCTGGGAAACAGGACAGCACAATTATCCTAAATTGTTTTAGTGGCCACAGATAATGCATTCCAGTTGACTCAGTGGTCCCAAGACCAGGACAGCGCAATTACTCTAAATTACCTCGATGGATAATGAGTTCCTGGCAACTCAGTAGTCTCAAGACCCGAGGGCTCTAGATAATGTGTTCCTATCAACCCATCAGTCCCAGATAATGTGTTTGTCAACTTAGTGATCCGGAGACCCAAAACTGTAATTAACATGCTTAATTCTGCTTCTGTAAATTGCTTTTTTGCGAACCAGGTTCCTCATTCCAAACCCTGGGATGTAATCAATACCTTTGTGATTTTTGCCTATATAAACATGGAGTTGCGACCACCTTATTACTATGAGATTTGGGAAAGCAAAATGGCCCCTCATAGTCCCGGATTGCAATAAATGTGACTCTTTAATTCGACTTCTTGAGGCATCCTTCTGTGATTTGCGGGGTACATTACAACACTATCAGAGCAGGTACCAATCTCTCACAGATATTGGGGGACAACTGCATTCAATTTCACATGTTATTCTCTTCTCTGATGTTAATATTTATACATATCTCATTTTACATTACATTATACCCTTTCCCTACAGTTTAGCTATCCATAGTTAGAAGAGGTTGTTTTAAAAACAACAACAAAAACCCACCCCCTACTATAGCCCGCAATCAACACATTCATTTTTCAGGTTCCTTTTTAGCCTTCCTTAAGCAAGAACAATAATAATGTTTGAAATAAAATGAACCTCTTTAATTAATGTTATTTGTGGTAATGACTTAATGCAGTTTTAATCTCATAAATGATCTTGTATTCCACATACCTTGCACTTTGCAATAAAGACTCAAGATCAGCATGTGTTTTCCTAGACTGAATTAAACTAGAATTGGGAAATTCATTAGAACCCTAATATTGGACATTAACCATAACAAAATAGAGAGTCTCCATATAATTAGGCCTTCTTTACTCAATCTTTCCATATTTCCTATATAGTCTGTTTATAGTCCTGCCTCATGATTAATTACAACAGCCCAATAAGAATGGCAGTTTGTGTTATGTCCAGATTTCAAGATCCCCAATAGACCACACCAGGGAGCCAGCCATGTCCGATGCAAAAGCAAAGAGTCTTTATTCAAACTAGTTCGGCTCCCCGACCACACTCACCAACACAGCGGCAAGCCCAGTGGCAGAGAGAGGGCTAGCCCGGTGGGAAGAGGAGTTTTATAGGGAGGTGGAGTAAGGGGAGAAGAGGTGACTGTGGGCCCTGCCGATTGGCCAGATCTATGGCACGCACCTCCCTTGATTGTCATTGGTTAGTTTAAAGAAATCCTGGGCGTGGCTAGCAGATACTTGGGCTTCTGGGAAGAAGCCTTGCCGAGCACATGGCTGCTAGGGTAAGATGGAGGGCATAGCCCTCACCCTTTCATTTTGCATAGATCGTATAGAACCAGAGAGGTCTGGAGAAAACAGAATATGATCCATACCTATAGCAGCTCTCAGATGATATCAAATATTGCCAAGTAATATTACTGCATTAATGACACAGCATACAAATTATCAGTAAAAGCCATCCACACATAGCAAAAATCTAAATCTAAGGTTTACTCATGTGTATATACATGTGTGTGTAAACGATGTATACATTTGCTTTGTGTGTGTGCACTCAGGGCATATGTGTCTGTGTGTCTGTGTGAAAGCTTGTGTGGTATCTTTGTGTATGTACTTGGTGTCTATGTGTGTGTGATGTATGTGTGGTGTCAGTTGTGTGTGTGTGTGTACAGGAGAAATGCTCAGGGGGACAAAGAAACAGAAATGACAGAGAAAAGGAAAAGGATGGATGGTAGAAAGCCAAAGATCATTTCCCTTCTTTCAGAGCTGATCTCTCCCATGGGATCAGGGAGCTTTTGAGGCTATAGGTAAAGAAAAATAGACAATTCACAGCCAGTGCCTGCACCTAAACAAGTGTTCTGAAAATAAAGCCAGCTCCAGAACACCAATCCGATGCAGCCTTCATTCCTCCACTGAGGCTGCATGGTCACAGTTTCTGTTTAGTGGTTTGAGTTTTTAAAAATTTTATGTGATGTGTATATGAGAAGGTATAGAAGACAGAAGGATTGGGTTTTTAAAAGCCTAAAGCCCTACTGAGTTTAAACAAAAGGAATTCTGTCATACCCATTTTAGTTCTCTGACTGAAAAACAAAATAGATTTCAGGAGACAAGAAGCAGGATTGCTACCGAACTTCCTTGATCAACTTTTAAATTAATATTTTATATGACAGATATTTTATGTCCTTTCCTCCCCACCTCCATCTAGGATTTGTTAGCAGGTCTCCCTCAAGAGACCAGCTGAAAGTGCAGCCTGCAGGTACAGGGATAGTCCCTGGCCATTATCTATTAAAGGCTTTTCTTATAGCAGTAGCAGTAAGCTGACAGATGGGAAGCAAAATAAACTTCATTCAGATTTTCCCCCCTAACCTATATATCCCTCTAGGGAAAGTAGCCTGTGTGTCAGTAAATCCAAGCTGAAAAATGTCCTATTGTTTCACCAGCCTACAATTAACAAATCCAAATAGAAAAAAAATAATATTTTCACCAACACTTAGCCTGCACTGTCCCAGGGACCTGTCCTGAAGGTCCTTCAGAGGGGACCGTGAGAATGAGTTTCCACCTCTGGGCTGACATATGTCAAAACAGATCAAGTCTCTGTGAAGGGTTCCATCCAAAAGGATCACATTCCTGCACTACGTTCACATCCTAAATCAGGCTGCAGGGGAGGTTTTGCCACTCTTATTTTTATTGCTAACATTATTACAGTTGTCCCTATCTCCCCGCCCTTGGCCCCAAACCCACCCCTCCTTCTACAACGTTGTCTGTGTCTATGGGTTGTACATACATGTTCTTTAGCTCATCTCTTTACTTTCTTTCATCCAGTCTTCACTACCCTCTCCCCTCTGATAACTGTCAGTCTGTTCCATGTATCCATGCCTCGGTTCTATTTTGTTCATTAGATTGCACATTTAAGTGAGATCATATGGTATTTGTCTTTCTCTGACTGGCTTATTTCATTTAGCATAATCATCTCCAGGTTTCAAATCTATAGGCCTGAAACTTCTTTCCCAAAATCCCTGACTGCCTGACCAAAGATTATTTTGGTTCACTTGATATTTCTTTATGGAGACAAAATATAAAGAGGAAACACAAAGGGAAGAAGTTGCAAAATTCAAAAACTCATTTTGTTTCTTCAGCCTGGAAGCTATGACTGCCAAAAATGAGATTGATTTGGGGAAATAGTAACAAAAAATGTTTTATTGGAAATAAAGTTTACTGATATTTCTCTAGAACTTCCTTGTCTTATATGACTGCAACTTTATATCTAGTGAACAGCAACTCTTTATTTCCTCCTTCCCCCAGCAACCTAATTCTATTCTTTGCTTCTAGAAGTTTGACAATTTTAGATATTTTAGATATTTTAGATAAGTGAAATCATACAGTATCTGTTCTTTGGTGACTGGCTTATTTCACTTAGTATAATGTCTTCTAGGTTCATTCATGTTATCACTTATGGCAAGATTTCCTTCGTTTTCTTTTTAAATATATTTTTATTGATTTCAGAAGGGAGAGGGAGAGAGAGATAGAAACATCAATGATGAGAGAGAACTATTGATCGGCTGCCTCCTGCACACCCCACATTGAGGATGGAGCCTGCAACCCAGGCATGTGCCCTAACCGGGAATCAAACTGTGATCTCCTGGTTCATAGGTCAAAGCTCAGCCACTCACTGAGCCATGCTGGCTGAATAATACTCAATTTACATACCACATTTTCATTAGCCATTCATCCACTGATGGACATTTAAGTTTTTCCCATATCTTGGCTATTGTGAATAGTACGGTAATGAACATGGGATGGTATGTATCTCTTCAAGAAACTGGTTTCAATTCTTTTGAATGTTTACCTGAATTGAGATTGATGGATCACATGCTAGTTCTATTTTTAGTTTTCCACAGTGACTGCACAATTTACATTCCCACCAACATTGTACAAGGGTTCCAATTTCTTCACATCTTTGCCAACACTTATTATCTTTTCCTTTTTTGATAACAGCCATTCTAACCAGTGTAAACTGGTATCTCATTGTGGTTTTGAGTGGGATTTTCTAGATAATTAGTGATGTTGAGCATCTTTTTATATACCTGTTGGCCATTTGTATGTCTCCTTGAAGAAATTGTCTATTCAAACCTTTTGTTCATTTATATATTTACATACATGTGTATGCCTGTTGTTTTATTGTTTTTTATTTACCTTTTATTTTAGGGTTTTAATTTTTCTCACATAAAAGGTTTTCTGTTTTAGATAAAACCCATTAAATTTTCTGTGTAATTTCTTCAATCAGTTTAAGCTAAGTACTTATACACACAGATATCAGCTATTTCTGTATGTATTCTAACTTTTTAGAAGAATAGTTGATAGTTTTAATTTAACTCTTTGGGACACCTAAATTTCTTCTGAAATTATAAAAATCTATACTAAATGTATAGCTTTTCTATCCAATTTTCCTTTATTACTTATTAAAAACTTATAAATTCTATATTTATTCATGATGCCTATTTAATCACCTATTAAATTTGGATATAATATTCTGTTTCTGGCCTAACCTTTCCCATTGGCTTTGTCTATTTTTGTATCAAAAACACACTTTAAGTTATTATTATTTAATAATATATCTTCTTATGTGACAATTATAATTATACATAATTCTTCTTTTTAAAACTTCTTTGCATGTCTTGCCAGTTTATTCTTTCATATAAACTTCAGAAAAATTGTGTCCTGCTCATAAGGAACTGTATGAAATCTATATATGATTAGGAAAATTAATATCATTATAATGTTTTTTCTTTCCATACATATCAATTCTTCCCAAATTTATGTAGAGATTTAATTAAATTTCATTCAAATGCAACTAAGACTTCATATACTTTCTTCTATGCTTCACACACTTTTTTTTGCTAAGGTTACTTATTTTTATTATAAAAATCATTTTATTAATATACTTTTATAACCACATTTTGTTAGTATAAGGGAAAATCATTTTTATGTACTTACTGAAATCCAGTCTTTTTTAAATGCTAATTATTTATAATCATTTAATTTGTACTCTTGGGCTTAATAACTATATAAGCAGTTTGTATGTAAAAAATGATAATACTTATGTAACTTCCAGATTTCTAGCAACACTATATCTAATTCACTTTTTTAACTGTGGTTTTTACCACTGCATTGAGATGGGAAAATTTGTTATTATGTCATTTGGATAAGAGATTTCCTGCCAAAACCGGTTTGGCTCAGTGGATTGAGCGTCGGCCTGCGGACTGAAGGGTCCCGGGTTCGATTCCAGTCGAGGGCATGTACCTGGGTTGCGGGCACATCCCCAGTAGGAGATGTGCAGGAGGCAGCTGATTGATGTTTCTAACTCTCTATCTCTCTCCCTTTTTCTCTGTAAAAAATCAATGAACTATATTTAAAAAAAAAGAGAGAGAGAGAGATTTCCTAATATTGCTACCGAAAAAAAAGGAATTGATGAAAAACCTGACCGTTATAACAGATAGTATGAGGTTCAACACTAGAGCTAACTATTTACTCAGGAGAAAAAGATCCAGAAATCTCACCTTCGGGGAAGTGGGGAAGGATGTCCATGGTGGTCTGACAAAATAGTCAAAATAGATTACTTGAGGAGCACCTGCAAGTAACTATTTTTTCAAAATACTCACCGTGCATAAAATAATCAAGACATCTAACAGTAGAGTAACCAAAAGATAACGCTTCTCATTGCCTCTTTGAAAATGTAAATATTCCCAGGAGAAGTAACACATGTAATTAAAGTCTGTGTGTGATTTATAACAGCTGCTCATGAGAAAAAATCAAACGTGTGAGAAGCGTTAGATCCCTGAAGAAAACGGAGTTTAAAGAGCATGAATGATACCAAAACCAGTCACACTTCAGTTAAGAGACAATTTTTCCTTGGACTGGCATTTTACTCCTTTTTTTCCAAACTCCTCTTCCTTTCCATCACCATCATTCTTCCCACAAAACACCTGAGCTCTAGTTTCATTTCTTCTCGAAACAGAAGGTACAGCTTCAAGATGCCAGCTAATACCCAGGCCTCCATTTCTTATAAATTAAATATTTGGACAAAATGATCACTTTAAAACTTTATAATTTATAAGTGTTGAGGTTTTATTGGCGTTTTTAAGGAGTAAAGGTGAAATGTTCTACAAACTGTATTGATTTTACTGAAAGATACCATGAAATTTTAATACTTTCTTTTTAGGACAAAGAAAACTAAAAGTATTCCACAGCCTAATCCAAAGCAAAAATGAAATGTCCTGAAACCTGACTTTTAACTATGATATATTGATTAGTTATTTTTAGACAATCAGACTTGAGAAACTAAATAAAATGTACATCGCTCTGTTTTAAAAATTTTTTTTCAGGCTGGTCATCATGTGGCAGACTGCACACATTCATCTCTTCTTCCTTGTGAATCCCTATTAACAAACAGCAATGGGATTTTTTTAAAGGAAGCATAGCCTGACTGGTGTGGCTGAGGAGATGAGGGTTGACCTATGAACCAGGACATTACAATTCGATTCCCAGACAGGACACATACCTAGGTTGTGGGCTCAATCCCCAGTGGGGGACATGCAGGAGACAGCCAATCAATGATTCTCTCATCATTGATGTTTCTATCTCTCTCTCTCTCCCTCTCCCTTTCTCTCTGAAATCAATAAACATCTTTTTCTAAAAAAGAAAAGAAAAGCATAGCCTGGCTAGTGTTGCTCAATGGTTGTGCATCGACCTATGAACCAGGAGGTTGCGATTCCATTCCCCAGTTGGAGGCTCAATCCCCAGTAGGGGGTGTGCAGGAGGCAGCTGATCAATGATTCGCTCTCATTATTGGTGTTTCTATCTCTCTCCCTTTCTCTCTGAAAAATCAATAAAAATATAAATTTTTTTAAAAAGAAAGCATAAACACAAGCACAAGGAGGCCTCAATAACAACAACAATGGCAAGGGTTGGGGGACAGATAAATGAATAAGCACAAAGAATTTTTCTTTTATTATTTTTTAGTTTTATTGCTTAAAGTATTACAAAGGGTATTACATATGTCTCCTTTTCCCCCCCACCCTTGACAATCCCCTGGCCTCCCCACCCCCCAAGTGTCTTATGTCCATTGGTTATGCTTATATGCATGCATATAAGTCCTTCAGTTGATCTCTTACCCCCCCCCCTTCTGCTCCCCTACCCTCCCCAGCCTTCCTGCTGCAGTTTGACAGTCTGTTTGAGGCAGCTCTGCCTCTGTATCTATTTTTGTTCATAAGTTTATAATGGTGTTTATTATCCATGAATGAGTGAGATCATGTGGTATTTTTCCTTCATTGACTGGCTTATTTCACTTAGCATAATGCTCTCCAGTTCCATCCATGCCGTTGCAAATGGTAAGAGTTCCTTCTTTTTTACAGCAGCATAGTATTCCATCGTGTAGATGTACCACAGTTTTCTAATCCATTCATCTACTGATGGGCACTTAGGCTCTTTCCAGATCTTAGCTATGGTGAATTGTGCTGCTATGAACATAGGGGTGCATATATCCTTTCTGATTGGTGTTTCTGGTTTCTTGGGATATATTCCTAGAAGTGGGATCACAGGGTCAAATGGGAGTTCCATTTTTAGTTTTTTGAGGAAGCTCCATACTGTCTTCCATAGCAAAGAATTTTTAGGTCAGTGAAAATACCTTGTGAAATACTATTATGGTGGGAACCTATCATTATACATTTGTCCAGACCACAGAATGTATGACACCTAGAGTGAATGCTATTATAAACTATGAACATTGCGTGACAATGATATGTCAATGTAGGTTCACCCATTGTAATGAATATAGCATTCCAGTGAATGATGTTTATAATGGGGGAGGCTGTGCATATGTGGGCCATGGAGTATATGGAAAGCCTCTGTACTTTCTAACTTTCCTATGTACCTAAAACTACTCTAAAATTAAAGTCTATTTTTTTTTAAATGTCAGCAACATTTGGAGAGATGCAAAGCATAAGGAATCAATGTATATTTACTTTGCAGACTAGAAAAAGCTGAATCCTAAGTTGTCAATGGGAAAGAATAAGCAAAAAGATAAATTACTAGTACAAACCAAAATCTTCAAAAGTCTCAGAAATGAGCAACTCTGAACCATTCTGGTATTGAAAGTGAAGGTGTAGCTAAAACCATGAAGAAGACTCAAAATTTGATTAAGAAGGTTCAAATGAGCTCCCTTATTTCACCCCTACTGAGTGTCTGCCAAGCCTTCACCCCATGGAATAGGAAAACAGAGATTCTCTGGATTGGGACACTAAGTGAAGCTGAAGTGAGGGGTGCTCATACTGAAGGAGGATTAAACGGGTACAATACTGGAAGAAACTGATCTGGAAATCCTCACCTTATTCCCGACTTGGCTCACAGAACACTGGCAGGAGACTAGAAGATCTATATCTGCAGAATCTGACCAACCTACAACAAATAAACTAAAGATACTGATATTTGAGTGTACCATCAATAAAACAACCAAATAAGCTCAGCCTGTTAAGTCCATGGTCAGCATGCCCTATGCATGCAATCATCTTCATAGTAGACCACACTGAAATATTAATTCACAGGAACCAATAGACATTGGAAATACGATTCTTAGCTTTATGAGACAGACAAAACAGAGATAAAGGATGTCGAAGGAAATAGAGCCCATTCAAGAAAAAGGACATTTTTAAATTGTACCATAAATTTAAAAATAAATTTTACATCAAAGAAGCAAAATATAATATTGCAGACAAGTGAATATAATAGACACAATAAATTTACTTTTCTGACAAAAGAAATGCTACTTTGTACACTATATTTCCATCACCTCTATTCTTTTCAGTTCTGCACATGATTTTTATTGACAGAAATACTTAATTACAGTATTGAAACAGGAATTTTTAGGGATGAAAAAGACAGGTTTAGGAAATTTTAGAAATTAAGGGGACCATGGAAGAAGCACAGGTATGTGCAGAGCAGCAGAAGGTATATTTCCATAGAATAGGAAAGCTGAAAAGCTGGGAAGGGTACATTTCCATAGAATGAGGAAGCTGGAGACAGCAGAAAGTCTATATTTACAAAATAAAGGGAAAGAAGCCCCTCATTCAGAGGGAGAAGAAGAAAGCCCAAAGGGGATAGGGAAACAATACGGAGGAGGGGACCTTTGAGCTCAGAAATTACTATAGTAACCAGTCTAAAGGAATAGTGACCAATCAGAGGGGATATCAAGGCAAAAAGATCTACAGCCTTTATAAACCGTGGAAACAGAGACTTGGTGGGACCCTTTCCCCTCCCCACGTGGGAGTCTGTACTTGCTCTTCAATAAAATCTCCACCTTTTCTATACCACCTTCTGTTTGTGGATTCATTCTTCGACTCTGCAGAGAGCCTGGGGTCCATCCTGCCCAGGGAACACCGGGTCTTCCAGTCCAAATATCCCCCCTCAGTATCATCAGGAATAAAGCAGATTCTGCTATTTAGCATCAACAAGATTGGCATGCTACTTTACTTGATACTGTTCATTTTCTCCTTCCTCCTGTGTAATCCTTTGTGCATTTACTAAATCAGAACAGCAGAGCATAGCTCCTAATAGTTCTTTGTTTGTTTGTTTGTTTGTTTTGCTATTACTCTTTTTCCCCAAGATACAGGCTTTTGGAGGTTCTACACCTGTGGATAGGTGAAAGAGTTCTGCTTGTGTTAAAAATCTTTAGTTGGAAGTAACGGGGGGAAATCTCAAATTGAAGTATACAAAACTGTGTTTACAATTCATTTAAATGAAAAATCTACACTAAGTAGTGACTTCAGGTATGACTTTATTCAGGACTCAGATGATATCACCTCTTTTCCGTGCTTCCTATGAGTTGGCTCCATTCTCAGGCTTCCTTCAGTAGTTCCTGCAACTTCAGGTTCCCATATTCATCACAGTTTGGATTGAGTCTTTTTGGTTGAAATTGACCAAATTGGTAGTGTTGACTGATGTAGCTCAGGTCAGGGCTCCAGTTCTAGAGCCCTGGGGTATAGGCAGCTTCAACCCAAAGCTTGCAGGCCAAGAGGGAAGGCAGAGTGGTAAGTTTAGTTGAAATAGTAATCCTTTGTGGGAGTCGGTGTTATACTCCCATGATGTTTCCTAATGGCAAACACATTCTACAAAACTATCACATGAAATTATTTGTTCTTCCTGAAACGATTTCCAAATTTGTAAACCATAAAAATAACTGACATACTAATCATGTATTTAGACTTCCTCTGTCCGTTAGTGAACTCTTCTAAAGCTCTCAAAAATCATGAGTTTTTTATTATCAGTTTTTTAATATATGAACAATTGTAACACAAGTGATAAATACCTTCCATTAATTTATAAAGCCTAATTTTTGTGTCAGTTGTCTCAGGTTCTTAATGAGGGTTCTAAAATATTTCCTTGAGTTAACAGTTCTTGACTCATGATTTCAGTTATTTTTAGCCTTTTTAAAAATTTATTTTATTGTTGAGAGTATTACAGATGTTTGCCCTTTTTAACATGGCACTAAAAGCTCCCTGTGGCGAGGGGAATATGGTAAAAGTCTGTAGTTAATGTTTTTCCTGTTCCTAGATGCCTTCCTTAAATGGTCTATTCCTTTTAGCACTTTCAAGACAGGTAACTATGTTCACTAGTGTTACTGCCTTTTTCTCCTTTGTAAACACTTGAGAAACACATGAAATGTCATTATATCATTTCTTCTCCCTCTTGCTTCCCTTTAAATATTTTGATAGAAAATATTTTTCCAGAAATAGATTTGGATTTATTCATCCATTAAAACTGTATTGCTGTGGAATGTTTTGAAGCAGCACCAAGGCTTTTTTTAGTTTAGCTTTTACAGATGTTCCTTTTCCCCCCATTGACCCCAACCACCCTGCTCCCGCCCATTTTTAAATTATTTTTTATTTTTATCTGCATATCAAAAAACGCAAACTGAAAAAAGTCATAAAATATTCTTAAACTTATTAATATTAATATTGACATATACAAATACTTTGAGTCCCCAAAACTACGGGATATTTTTGTCTATTGATTTTAATTAAATTTACTTTAGGTTGTCTGAATTGCAAGTAAGAGAGAAAGAAGAAATAGATGAAAAGAATCAGAAGCAAGCTTTTTATCCCAGCTCTTGGGGGGAAAAACTAATAAGCCACCTCCACAGTGAATTTCTAGTGAATCATTAACCAGGGATTTGTTGCCTTGGTTACTGAGCCAGGTAGAGATTCTAGTAAAAAAAAAAAAAAAAGGCAATGTGACCTATGAGCTCAGAAAACTGAAGTAAAATTTCTACATGATGTTATTTGTAGTTTCTAAAGGAAGAAATAATAATTTTTAAATGTATGTTTAAATAAGAGGGGAAAAATAATACCTTGATTTTAGACTCAATATCAACACATTTACACACACTCACAAACACACACACACACTAAATAATAGCACCTCAGTGTTTGTTTGCTTGTGAGATTCTATAAGACATAGACCATTTACTATACAGAAGACATCTCCCATCTTAGAAAACAAAGCACTTTGCATCTCAGTGGTGACTGGACATGCCATTGGTAGAAAATATTTTGATAGCAATACATTTATAAAACAAGCATTCAAAAAGCAGAATAACTGAGTAGATTTTCCAAGCAAAATATCTCTGTGGATTTTTCATTGAGTTTTTGGCCTATGATTCCTTACATTATACTGTATCAAAATAAAAATCACATGAATATGGGTACCAAACGTAGAACCAAAGGCAAAAACAAGATGCAGAATTTTAAAGGATGACTTCAATTATCAACCTTATCTTTATTACTAACTCAGGATCAAAGTGATGATTTACTACACAACATCCAGTGACGGCAGAGACTACAGTATCTGTGATGGTTCATTTTGTTCTACTTCTCTCAAGAACCCTGAATATATCAGTATCCAAGCTCTACTTCTCACTCTTTTGGGCCAATCCTCCAAACCAGTCCAGTTCATTTTAAAACCAAGACCCAATGGTAGAGAGTAAAGGGCTGGCAAGTTGATAGCTGCCCCATGGATAAGAGTGGGGCATTTAATAAGAAACACTAAGAACTTAAATTCTGCCAACAGTTAGTGATAAACAGACAGCCTGATGTAGCCAATAGGACAGGGGCTCTGGCATCAACTGACCTGGGGTTATAGTCTAGCTCTACCACTTAATGACCGAGTGGCCCTCAAAGTAAAACTGACAAAGCCTCGGATCCTCAGGTATGCCATAGGAAGAGTGATTGCTATCGAAATTCAGTGAGATGATACATGCGAAGCTTCTAGCTCAATCAAAATTTCATTCTTCCTATTTCTCATCTGGACCTCTCTAACTTCCTTTAAAAAAAAAAAACCTCAGACTTCCTGAAATGCTTAAACTTGAGATACGTAAATTTAAAAACTTCCATACACATTCTAAATACTTTGAAACAAAGCTGGAAATAAAATTAAAATGGTAAACTTAATGTTCAGATTGGAGATGTAAATTCTTAGAGCATGCTTGTTTTTTACTCTGTGCCCAATCTCGAATGCAGTCACAAAGGGCTCAGGTCTTACAGCCCCAGACATAAAGTGTTCATAATCAAGATATATTCGCAATCATAAATTACTCGGGGTTTGCAATCTTCCCGCCATCCTCTTGTCTGTAACTGCAGGATTTCACTATCATTAATCCAATTTGGAAACTACTTAAAGTACTCTGTTCAACTTTAGAGTTGGAATAAGTTAAAAGAGATGAATGTTTGGCATCTGTGGTTTATTGCAAATGCAACAGGAGGTGCTGAGATTGGCTTTCATCCCAGTATGGCTTTATTTAGGCTTATTTAAGCTTTTTTGTAAACATAATGGACTTTCTGACTTTATTTCCTGTCAAAGCTCTTAGATGCTTACTACTTGATATTTATTTACCCTTTACCTTTAAGAGACCGCCAAATCTTAAGATATTTAAATATATTGCACAGATTTTGAAATTTTTAGGGTTTATTTTTGTCTCACTAGGGAAAACAGCACAATGGCAAAAGTACCACTGGAGCTTTGAATTATCTGCTTAGTAAAACTTTATTTTTCGCCCTAGCCAGTTTGGCTCAGTGGATAGAGCATTGGCCTGCAGACTGAAGGGTCCTGGGTTCGATTATGGTCAAGGGCACATGCCTGAGTGGCAGGCTCGATCCCCAGTAGGGGGCATGCAAGAGGCAGCTAATCAATGATTCTCTCTCATCATTGATGTTTCTATCTCTCTCTCCCTCTCCCTCCCTCTCTGAAATTGATAAAAAATATTTTTTTAAAAAAATTATTTTTCTTTCCTTCTCCATGATTCAAATAGCACATATATTTCTTATATAAAAGAGATGATTTTTAAATATTAGCCATTAAAATTAAAGGCTTATTTAATAGTAACATTTGAGTGTACCCACTTTACAATGAACATTTTTCTCCTATGATTCCCAATACTTTCATGTAGACGTTTGTTAGGGGAGCATGGACTTTAACCTATTATCCGTCAGGTACTAAGACAGACCTAACAAAAAGTATTACATGGTTCCTGCTTTCAAGGAGTTTACAGTCTCCCAGAAAGGACAAGCATATAGTCATTATTATATTTCTTGCCAAAGTTCCCTGGAAAAACAGCCTGAGGCAACATGAAGCTCTGAAGATTTATTTAGGGCATACAATCCCCAACGAGCAAAAATAAAGAAAACTGTAAGTAGAGCTGGAAAGATGGGGAACAATGCAAAGTAATGCATTCCTTTATAATAAACCCTGAAAATAACAAAGCTGCAGGGGCGGGGGGGGGGGGGCGGGGGGAGGAGACATGTGTAATACTCTTTGTAATACTTTAAGCAATAAAACAAAATTTAAAAAATAAAAAAAAAGCTGGCCACTGATAGTGCATTTGTCCAGCTACTCAGATGTCTGCACTGAGACCCTCTTAGAGAAAGTCCATGGGAAGGACAGAGAGGACATAATAAAAGATAACATCTAAGCATTAAGCCTGTACTAATGTGCTGGCTATCTTTCTCTAACAAGAAATCTCAGCCCCGTGGGCTCATCAAAGGATATGATTCAGGGAAGGAACCAATAAGCCCATTTACTGTGACCCTAAAACATGTCAGTTTCCAATGGCAGAAATTAATAGTTGTCCTGTTTCATCTTCGATGACCTTTGTGTCCTTATGATTTTTTTATCCTTTCCCAAATAAATTTGCTTCAGAAGAGAAGCAAAATCAAATATAGGAGTGATAACTAGTCTAAAATCTTTGGTTTTATGGTTCTATGATTTAATGCTGTAGGCTTTAGAATTTAGCCTCCATATAAGCTGCTGATGAGAATTCAATTTGTGAATCTA
This sequence comes from Myotis daubentonii, assembly GCF_963259705.1. Lineage (NCBI taxonomy): Eukaryota > Metazoa > Chordata > Mammalia > Chiroptera > Vespertilionidae > Myotis > Myotis daubentonii. Next base: position 58,510,163 of record NC_081847.1, read on the forward strand.
TTTAAATAGTAATTTTCTTAGTTTATGGGCATACAGTATAAGTAGATTAGTAAAAAAAATAGATATCAATGCCAATTTTATAAGTTGAGTACAAATTATTTCATTCTGAACACCTATCTATGTCTTCTTCATGAAAGTAGATGTCATTCGATTTTTAAGATTTCAGTTTCAATTCTTTCAGCAACTCATACTATACTTGTTAGGCATATATGTCCTTTGTTTTGTTCTAGACATTATATGGGGGTCCAAAATAAATGAACCTCTCCCTCTATAGAGCTCTCTATTTGGTTAAGGAGACCACCTAGAATTAGAATCTCAAGGATGGAAGTTACTATGAAGATTTGTTAAGACCAACACATATACCTGAAACAGTTAATAATCATCACTATACAAGTTACAGGTAAAATAAACAAAATAGACAATTGTTAAATAGTTAAAGAAGAGAGAAATAAATATGTTTGAGAACTTGAAGAAGATTGGTAGAGGAGGTGGTAAATGAGCTGCAACCTGAAGAATTCCCAGGCCATAAATATGTAAAACAGGAAGGGAAGAACAACACAGTTATAGGAAAAGAGCATGAGCAAAGAAACACAGGTAGCAATGAGCACAACAAGTTCTCAGGACGGTAGGAGGGGTGGGGGCAATAAGAATAAGGTTAGTAGAACAGAGAGTAGTCTTTGGGAAAGAACAGGAAATAAAATTGATAGGATGGCAGAGAAAAGATTTAAAACTCCTGCATACCATGACATAGATTTTTAAATACACATGATATCCTCTAGTCTAGTTCTCCAGCTAACTTTGTTCAATCTTGCTAACCTGCCAGAAGTCCAAAATAGAATTACTAATGGTCTGACTCGACCGGAACTAAGTGCCTAAAAACAGGAAAAGCCTATATTATTCCAATGAGACAGCATGAATCATTCTGCATCATCTACAATATGCATTCCAGTGTATTTTAAGTATCCCAAAAGGAATGATTTATAAGTTCAAAAAGCACAGATTTTTTAACCAGAAGTCATCACCTTTTCCTACATACACACACATCTTTTGGGGGAGAAGAAAAGACAAATGCACAATACTGTTTCCTAACATTCAAAATGTTCCCTCTCTCAGGCCATGTGGAATATCTCATCTATAAGCCTTTCTTCATATTTCTATGGATTTTATTAACAAAGTATCCAAATAAATTCTCTGAATTACAACCAGAACTGTTATTATTTTCTTGGGGTTTTTATTTTCTTATTAACATTCTCTTAGTTGCTGTAATCAGAAGTTGATTTTAATTCTACATTTTTGTAACTGGAACATGATCCTGGTAAATTATACACACACACACACACACACACACACACACACACACACACACACACATTAGTGGCCCGGTGCACGAAATTTGTGCTTGGGCGGGAGGGGTGTCCCTCAGCCAGGTCTGCACCCTCTCCAATCTGGGACACCAACCCCCCCCACCCCCCGGGAGACATCCAACTGCCGGTTTAGGCATGATCCCTGTAGCAGAAAACTTTAGATATAATGACTTCTTTTCAGTTATTATTTGGTCTGTAATTTGATGACATACTGAGGCTACATTCTGCCCACATTTGAAAGATATGTTGATGGTTGAGCTTTGGCCAGGCCTGCTATTGTCCTGATGACAAATTGACAAATAGAACCTAAGAGTGTGTTTCTGTGGCAAAACAAAAATTGCCATTTGTAGATAAACCCCTGTGTGCTGATGGCTGCTTCCTCAGCCTCCTGCTATCAAAGGCAAGGAGCCCAGCTCTCCAGCCTCACCTGTGAACTTTGAGTACAATTCCTTGAAGAACTGAGACAATATCGAGGCATCAAAAACCTGAGGAGGTAAATGAGAATAATTCATTCATCTGATTCCTTATTTTTTACTTTCTTTGCACTGCTTGTTTGCCAATTTGATGGTAAACCCACGTGGATAGAAATTAAACCAGACAAGTTAACATTTTTGCTAAATTTCATAATATGTGTTCTGTCATAACAATTTCTGTTGGGCTTCTTAAGATTGCTTTCTTTTGAATGACAATATCACTTCAATTAAGTAAAAGTTACTATTTATTTTAGCTGCTATCTACCAAATATTGCACTAGACCAGTGGTTGGCAAACTCATTAGTCAACAGAGCCAAATATTAACAGTACAATGATTGAAATTTCTTTTGAGAGCCAAATTTTTTAAACTTAAACTATATAGGTAGGTACATTGTTATTAACTTAATTAGGGTACTCCTAAGCTGGCTTTTGCTAAAAACGTCCTCAATCTGATTGAGGTACGTTCGCTGAGGTCGACCCCTTCCAACTCTCCCATCCACACTCGTCTTGTATATTTGTTTCAGATACATGTGGCTCGCGAGCCACACTTTGCCAACCACTGCACTAGACAAATTGAGCTACTTAATAAGAAATAAAGAGCCTCTGCTTTCGAGAAACGTGGAGTCTATTGGAGAAGACAGACAAATAAGTAAAATGTTTTACAGTGATCTGTATTGAGTCCAATAGGAACTCAGAGGGGCACCTCACACAAATAGTTGAGATCAGAAGGCCTGAAAGAGGTGGGAAGGACAGGGCAGTGGCATTATCTTAAAGGGCTTGTTAAAAGAAGTGAGACTTGAACTCAGCTTTCATATGAATAGTCAGAAAAAAGTAAGATAATATATTCCAGAGGGAAGAGCATAAACCAAGAAAAGGAGGAAATGAACAGTGTGATGTGTGTAAAGACCCAGAAGTAGTGTGTTGCCACTGAAGCATAAAATATGGCCCCAGCCGGTTTGCTCAGTGGATAGAGCACTGGCTGTGGACCAAAGGGACCTGGGTTCATGTCCTGTCAAGGGTACATACCTTGGTTGCAGGCTCCTACCTGGCCTAGGTCCTGGTCAGGGCATGTGCAGGAGGCAACCAATCAATGTGTTTCTCTCACATTGATGTTTCTCTCTGTCTTTCCCTCTCTCTTCTACTCTCCCTAAAAATCAATGGAAAAATATCCTCATTTAAGGATTAATCCCCAAAAAAGCATAAAATACGAAGCAAGGACAGCAGAAGATGAAATCTTGTATGGTCTATAATGGACTTCAAGCTTTATCCCACAGGTGATGGGAGTCATTGAAGATTTTATGCAAATGATAGCATAGTCAGATATGTGTTACCCACTAGACAATGTGTCGCCTGGGCAGAACTAACTTAGTGTCAGGTCTAGTTAGATCTTGATAAAGAGAAAAGATTTGTGGATAGGCTCACTGACACATGAGCTTATGTGTTACCATGGTCTCCTGTCTAAAAGTTTGTTTTCTTTCCTCTGTGTGTGTTCTAAAGAAACATGTTAATCTTTATCTTATAGCTCTGGAAAACCACCTTTATAAGAATATAAAAATGCTTATAAGAATGTTCACAAGCCGAAACCGGTTTGGCTCAGTGGATAGAGCGTTGGCCTGCGGACTGAGAGGTCCCAGGTTCAATTCCGGTCAAGGGCATGTACCTGGGTTGTGGGCATATCCCCAGTAGGAGATGTGCAGGAGGCAGCTGATCGATGATTCTCTCTCATCGATGTTTCTAACTCTCTATCTCTCTCCCTTCCTCTCTGTAAAAAATCAATAAAATATATTTAAAAAAAAGAATGTTCACAAATACTCTCTTAAGTTATGTTATATGTTTATTCTGGAACATATAATTCCAGATGCAATGTATGGAAAGAAGGAATCTAACCAGTGTCTCTCAGAGAATGGTAAACTATAAATTGCCACTGAAACAGATATCAATCCTGCTAATACAGCATTCTTAAATGTCAGGATCTCCACAATTATCAAGAAAAGTCAGGGTCCACCTTGTCCAGGAACCTGAATAAAACAATGCCTACAGGAGTTCTTTTAGTTGAGGACCATGACTAGGCCAGAAGTACTCACTGGCAGTGACTCAACTCATACTCATAGATTAAAAAAATACACACAAATATAAATAATAAGCAATGAGGTTCTAAAATTGACTTTCAGTCCCTCTGAATACACTGGAAAGCACACAAGGCTAGTATGACTAAGAGCAAAACCTCAGTTGGTTCAGCGGGGACCACCTTCCTGTTTAGTCCCAGATCTGCTGAATCTCTGTGCTGTGCTACCTTGGGAATGATGCTACTTCCTTGCAGTATGATCATTCTTGACATATGAATTATTCAAAGTTCTTTTTACCTATTGATTTTTAATGAAGCTTTGTTCCATTCTAATATACTTTTCAAAATGCTTTCAGCCTGTCCTACTCATCTTTTGGAATAGCTTTTATCTGTATGCTGCTCTAGGCAGCTCTAACATGCACTTCATGTGTGGAAATCTCTGCTCTGACAGCTAGCTGCATTCTCTCTCAGGTGCTGGGGTCAAGAGGAAGGTTTAATCTGTTCCCTTACCAGGAAGATTCTCCATGATATTGGAGCTCCCGTTATAAACAGTCCTACAGTGCATATGCCCTTGACACTTCCTACCTTAAGGCACAAGACACTACTACATACATTCATTTGCTGTACTCAGATTTCTGAACTTTCACCTCAGTGTGATATATTTGACCTCATTATCAAAAATGTAATATTGCAAAGGTATCACTAAGGAATCCATCTTTTAGAAACCATTCTCCAGCTTTTCCAGGAAGAGAAACTTGGTTCAACCTTGTACTTCCTACACACTCAATCTTAGAACCCTATAAAGTATGCCTGAGGATAGGCTTATTTCAAATTGGTCTCAGAAAAATATCGGAACTTGAACTCTAATTACTTGTATTCTAATTACTGAGCATGAAAAACTAAATCTTTTCATTTACATATGCTTTCTATGACATGATAAACTTCCCAGTTCTCCAAAGTTTATTTTGCTTTTAAAAATTCTGCATTTGTTGGCTCCAGATCCGGGCGAGTCTCTAGGGACCCAGACTCAAACGGGAGAAGCGGGACTGTCTGGCTTCGGTCGGAACTCGAAGGCAGCTTTCTCTCCGAGGTTTGCAGCGGTTGCTGGGACTCTGTGAGGCAGAGCACCTAGGGACGGAACTGAGAGCAGCCATAACTGCTTGCTCCGCCCGCCCTGTAGATCCCCGTGGACCCACCCCGCCCAAGCCCTGCACAGAGCCATTTGCCAGATAGCCTCAGGCAAAGGCTAGATTAGCAACTCCCCAGAGGACAGAAGTTTTCCCACTACAGACACAGCTGACTCTCATAGCCAGTTGGCCTGGAGGTCAAATCCCCCCAGTATTAACTACAACAATCAAGGCTTAACTACAACAAGACTGCGCACAAAGACCACTAGGGGGTGCACCAAGAAAGCATAAAAAAAAATGCGGAAACAAAGAAACAGGACAAAATTGCCAATGGAAGATATAGAGTTCAGAACCACACTTTTAAGGTCTCTCAAGAACTGTCTAGAAGCTGCCGATAAACTTAATGAGATCTACAAGAAATCTAATGAGACCCTCGATGTTATGATAAAGAACCAACTAGAAATTAAGCATACACTGACTGAAATAAAGAATACTATACAGACTCCCAACAGCAGACCAGAGGAGCGCAAGAATCAAGTCAAAGATTTGAAATGCGAAGAAGCAAAAAACACACAACTGGAAAAGCAAAATGAAAAAAGAATCCGAGGGATTGTCAAGGGCGGGGGGAAAAAGGGGACACATATGTAATACCCTTTGTAAGACTGTAAGCAATAAAATAAAATAAAAAAGAAAAGAAAAAGAAAAAAGAATCCGAAAATACGAAGATAGTGTAAGGAGCCTCTGGGACAACTTCAAGCGTACCAACATCAGAATTATAGGGGTGCCAGAAGATGAGAGAGACCAAGATATTGAAAACCTATTTGAAGAAATAATGACAGAAAACTTCCCCCACCTGGTGAAAGAAATAGACTTACAGGTCCAGGAAACGCAGAGAACCCCAAACAAAAGGAATCCAAAGAGGACCACACCAAGACACATCATAATTAAAATGCCAAGAGCAAAAGACAAAGAGAAAATCCTAAAAGCAGCAAGAGAAAGAAACTCAGTTACCTACAAGGGAATACCCATACGACTGTCAGCTGATTTCTCAACAGAAACTTTGCAGGCCAGAAGGGAATGGCAAGAAATATTCAAAGTGATGAATACCAAGAACCTACAACCAAGATTACTTTATCCAGCAAAGCTATCATTCAGAACTGAAGGTCAGATAAAGAGCTTCACAGATAAGGAAAAGCTAAAGGAGTTCATCACTACCAAACCAGTATTATATGAAATGCTGAAAGGTATCCTTTAAGAAGAGGAAGAGGAAGAAAAAGGTAAAGATACAAATTATGAACAACAAACATGCATCTATCAACAAGTGAATCTAAGCATCAAGTGAACAAATAATCTGGTGATCACAATAGAATCAGGGGCATAGAAAGGGAATGGACTGACTATTCTTGGGGGGGAAAGGGGTGTGAGAGATGCGGGAAGAGACTGGACAAAAATCATGCACCTATGGATGAGGACAGTGGGTGGAGAGTGAAGGCAGAGGGTGGGGTGGGAACTGGGAGGAGGGGAGTTATAGGGGGAAAAAAGAGGAACAAATGTAATAATCTGAACAATAAAGATTTAATTAAATAAATAAATAGCCTAAACTCTCCAGTTATAATGACAAAGAATGTTAAGTGATTATAAAAAATACCCAATAACAATGCATTTTTAAATGTTTATCTAAAACACTAGATCACAACAATTTGGCAATAAAACATAAGAAAAATATAAATACTAAGTAAATATGAGCCAGAGTAAAGTGGTAAAACTATATTAATATCAGATAGTATAGAAAGCAAATGTATTATTAATGATAGCAATACAAAAAATGAAAGGTTCAGTATAGTACATAAAAATAAAAATTTTATGGGCATATATGAAAAAAAAAATTCTGCATTTGTTAATATCTGTATAGTTATATTTTCCATTGTTCACTTCTACTCTCAACTGAGGAACTTATTGGGTTGCTTAATAATGAAGCACATTTTGCTCCAGGTATTTTATTGTTTTGTTAATCCTCACCCAAGGATGTTTCTCCATTGATTTTTAGAGATTGTGGAAATGAGGGAGAGAGACAGAGAGAGAAACATTGATATGTCTCACATTGATTGGTTGCCTCCCACATGTGCCCTGGGGATCCAGCCTGCAACCAGGGTATGTGCCCTTGACCTAAATCAAACCATGACCCTTCAGTTCCAGGGCCAATGCTCTATCCACTAGCCAAACCAGCTAGGGCCACATATTTCCTTTTTTTTTCTTACCAGAAATTCAGAGGACAGAAATATATTGCTACTCTGGTAAAAAACCTGGGTTAGGACCATTATCTTCACATGATTTGAGTGAAGAGAAGGGAAAGGATATTTATTTTATAAAGCCCAGAGTCAAGAAGCTCTGTTATCTCAACTCTATATGGCATTGAAAATCTTAAGCCTCTAACAAAATTTTGTGGCATCCTGGGTACTCCGTAGTTGCAGAAACATCTATATAAGTGTTTATAATCAACTTACCATTTCAGACGGAGGTGTTTTGGCAAGAATGCTACCAGTTGGGACCTTAACATCTTATGGTAGCACCCTATTATTAAGAAAGAACACTTCTTGTTATGTGATTTTGGTCTTGACTTGCTACAAACGTTCTCTGTGATAATGTCAATTAATCACCCTCTGGTTCTCTGCTTCCAGTGTCTGTAAATGGTGATGTTAATAAAACCTGGCTCATCTTCTGCATGGTGATATTGTGATAGCAATAAGTATATGTAGGAATACTTAGGGGGGGGGAAATAAATTGATATTATGGCATCAACATAATATGAGAAAGTAATACAAAATAACTTGTCAACTTGGTGAGGGGATGTGTTAAGCCAGTATGCATATGTTGGATGAGAGTTGAAGACCAACACCTGGAATTACCTCTCTTCTCCCTACTCTCTGCCTTCAATCTTCCCTCAAAGACAGAGAGTACTGGAGCTAACCTCAATATACACCCCTACTGGCTAGCACAGAAAGTTCTAAGTTGGTCTGAAATACAGCATAGGACTTTGTTGTTATAAACATCTTTCTTGTTACATCAGAGTCACATAACCACAGAGATGGAAGAGATTCTAGCAACCATCTATCTCAACTAACTACCTCATTTTTCAGATGAGGATATCAAGGCTTATGGAAGTAAAGCAACAGGCCCAAAACTACATGGCTCCTTATTAGCACAGCTAGAGGTAGAATCCAAGTACCTGGATTCCTGGCCCAATGTTTTCACCACTGTACCTCATTGTCTATCTCTTCCATTGTGTCTCCATCATTTTAAAATAGGTAACAAAAAATGCAATTAATTCATGTATTCATTCATTTAACAAATATATATTGAGTGTTTATTATGGGCCTGGCATATTAAAGGCACTGAGGATATAAAACAGACATAATTTTCTGACTTCATGGACTTTACCTTCTACAGCAAGAGACAGCAAAACAATTTCTAAGGAAAAAGAAATAAAGCATGGGGGAGAGGAAATAAAGCTTCAAAATCAGGTAACCAGGGAAGGTGACTTTTAAGAAAAGACCTGAAAGAAGTGAGAAAATGTGCCGAGTTTGAAACCATAAAGATCCTAGAAGAAAATACAGGCAGTAAAATCTTGGACATTTCTTGTAACAATATTCTTTCTGATATATTGGACAAAGGAAATAGAAGAAAAGATAAACAAATGGGACTAAATCAAATTAAAAAACTTTTGCACAGCACAGGAATCCAACAACAAAATAAAAATTCAACCCACTGAATGGGAGAACATATTTACCAATATACCTGATAAGTGCTTAATATCTAAAATTTGTAAGAAATTTATAAAACTCAAAGCCAAAAAAGAAACAACAACACACAAGCCAATTACGAAATGGACAAAGTAACTGAACAGAAACTTCTCCAAAAAGGAGATGGCCAATAGATAGATGAAGAGATGCTCAATGTCACTAATCATCACAGAGATGCAAATTAAAACCACAATGCCATAACACCTCACATCTGCCAGAATGGCTGTCATCAAGAAATCAACAAGCAAGAAGTGTTGGTGAGGATGTGGAGAAAAGGAAACCCTTGTACACTGTTGGAATGCAGATTGGTGCAGCCACTGTGGAAAGCAGTATGGAGTTACCTCAAAAAATTTAAAATGGAACTGCCTTATGGCCCAGCAATTTCACTTCTGGAAATATGTCCCCCCAAAAAAACAAAACACTAATTAGAAAGAATATATGCACCCTTATGTTCATTGCAGCGTTATTTACAATAGCCAAGATTTGGAAGCAACCCAACTGCCCATCAGTAGATGAGTAGATAAAAAAGCAGTAATACATCTGCACAATGGAATACTACTCAGTCCTGAAAAAGAGGGAAATTTTATCTTTTGTGACAGTATGGATGAACCCGGAGAGTATTATGCTAAGTGAAATAAGACAGTCAGAGAACGACAAGTACAATATAATTTCACTTATTGTGGAATCTAATGAATAAAATAAGCTAACAAAGTGGAGACAGACTCATGGATACAGAGAACAGACTGATAGCTGTCACAGAGGTTTGGGTGAGAAGGATGAAGGGATTAAGCAAAGAAAAGGAAGACTTGTGGACATAGACAACAGTGTGATGATAGCCAGAGGGAAGGGGAATGGGGGAGCTAGAAGAGGGCAAAGGTGCGATAAATGGTGATGGAAAGAGATTTGACTTGGGGTAGAAAACACACAAACATTATACAGATGATGTATTATAGAATTGTATACCTGAAACCTGTATAATTTTATTAACCAACTAGAGGTCCAGTGCACAAAATTCATGCAGAGGAGGTGGTCCCCTCAGCGCAGCCTGCACCCTCTCCAATCCGGGACCCCTCGGGGGATGTCTGACTGCCAGTTTAGGCCCGATCCCCAGGCAGTCAGACATCCCTCTCACAATCCTGGACCACTGGCTCCTAATCACTCACCTGCCTGCCAGCCTGATCACCCCTCACTGCCTCTGCGTGCCCGTCAGGTCACCCCCAACTGCCCCCTCCCTGCCAGCCTGGTCGCTCCTAACTGCCCTCCCCACTGGCCTGGTCATCCCTTACTGCCCCCCCACCAACCTGGTCACCCCCAACTGACCCCCTCTGCCAGCCTAGTCACCTCTTACTGCCCCCCCTACCAACCTGGTTACCCCCAAATGCCCCCCTCTGCCAGCCTGGTCACCCCTAACTGCCCCCGCACTGCTGGCCTGGTCACCTCCCCCCCCCCCCCCGCTGGCCTGATCACCCCTCACAGCCCCCCCGCGGGCCTGGTTGCCCCATGCAGCCTGCTATTCAGTTGTTTGGTCATCCCTCACTAACCCCCCTGCCAGCCTGGTCGCCCCAAGCAGCCTGCTGTTCAGTCATTTGGTTGTCCCTCACTAACCCCCTGTGCTGGCCTGGTCACTCCCAACTGTCCCACCTGCCGGCCTGGTTGCCCCTCACGTCCCCCCCCCCCGTGGGCTTGGTCACCCCACACAGCCTGCTGTTCAGTCGTTTGGTCGTCCCTCACTAACCCCCTTGCTGGCCTGGTTGTAGGCAACCATCTTGTGAGGGCACAATGGTCAATTTGCATATTACCTCTTTATTATATAGGATGTCACCCCAGCTAATTCAATTAAAAATATATATATGCCACAAGACATCGTTTTAAAAGTGTATAGTTAGCTTCCCTGGATGGCTATTTGAAGAAGGAAATGATAATTTGTATACATAGCTTACGTGTGTGTGTGTGTGTGTGTGTGTGTGTGTGTACACAACTAATATTTATTAAGAGCTTACTAGGTGTTAGTCACTCTGTTAAGCATGTTATGTATATACATTATCACAATATCCTCACAATAATCCCATAGGGTAAGTCTATTATTACTTACATTTTAGAGTTAAGAAAAATGAGGCTTTCAGATGTTCAATAACTTGCCAAACTTACCACCTAGGCTGGTTAACAGGAACTGAACCTAGACATCTTCACTCCAGAGCCCCTACTCTTTAAACTTTTGCCTAGAGTTTGCCAGACAGGAGATGGATTTGAGCCCCTACACCTGTTTTGTTTGGGCTGCATAATGTTTTTAAAAAATAAATGTTCTTTGAATGCCTTTAGAAGTTAGGCATGTTCATTACATCACAGTCCTTACAGCCTTTATCCTTCCCCCTTTATCATGTAATTTATCTGCTGCACCAAGTACATTTGAGTTGTTGAAACTTGCTCTACTATACTTTTGCCTTCAATCTTTAACAGGCTCAGCATAAATCTAGGATAAAAAACCAACATATTTTATCTCTACACACACGACTACCACCACCACCACCACCACCACCACCACAGCCATCAGGAAAAATAAAACAAAATAAGGCCGTCATTTCTTTCCACCACTTTTCCCTGTGGTGGTCATTCATAGTACCTAAGGTTCTTTAATAGATTTGCCTCTGTAAGCCTAATTCAAGTGCAACTTCTACAATGTAGGGGCAAGTTGTATTTTGCCTAGAAGTACAGGGCTATGCCATGAGCATGTTCTATAACAAGAGGAACTCATCTTCCAAGAGATGCATCATCTCATCATTTGTTTGATGTTGTCATATCCGTTATCTCTGAGCAGTAGCCTATGACACATATACGTGCTGTAAGTGCATGTGTATTTAAATCATTTTTCTTCTGAAGTTGCAAAGCCTCTGTTGATGGGTGTTGCCTTATGAACTCATTATTAACTGCACATCCATTATACATTCAGCACATAAGAAGGTTTTCTTAAATCACCTGTATCAGAAAGCTAGCATATTCCTTTGATTTTCTGGCTTTGAATACTGGGAAGGGCTCTATGACAGTGTCTGCTTTTTGTATTTGGAGGACAAAATTTGAGCTCTGTGGGTAACCGCTTTTTTGTTTCTTTGAAGAAAATAGGAAAACACTTCTTAAAAATCTAGATTGAAATCCTGTTTGCTGTTTTTAAAATGGTGGAGAATGTTATTTATTTTTGAACCTAAACTCTTGGGGACATTATCTTAGTATTAAAACCAGTTTTTCAGAAGCTACTCTTTGTGTTTTGAGTTCCAACAGAGCAGGGATAAAGACGGGTGCTGAGTGCTAAATTGGGCCAGCTGCGTTACCCATCCAATGGGCTGATGTTTGCACCTGGGGCAGTGAAAGAGCACACAGTTATTAACCTCCTACGGGTTTCTTTTTGGTACAGGAAGGGTTGGATTTCTCTTCCTTTTATACATTTATACACAAGAGATGATTTTAGCCTTACACCTAAAGAGTCACCTACTATATGTTTAATAATTCAATTCACTGATTAGAACACCAGGACTCGTTCTTATTTAGAATGTATTAAATATTTTAAGAATTTAAAAAATAACCAATACACTCTCTCAAGTTTACAGACACATTAGTAAATATAATTCACAAAGTAATTCCAATAATAATAGCTATTACTATTATCCTCATTTTATACATGAGGAAACTCAGAGAACCAAAGTGACCCTCCCAAGATCACAGAGCTGCAAGTGATAATGGAGCAGGAAATTCAACTCGTGACTTTATTATTCCAAATCCCAAATTCTTTCCATACGTTGGTTCTCCATTTTTGTGTGTGTGTGTTTTTGTTGTTGTTTTTTGGCTGCTCTGATATTGGTGATAGACTCATTAAGACAGGTAGCTTACTATCTCACCACTCACAAGCTGCATTAGAAGTGGGTTGGGAGAATAGAAAATGCTCTGCTTTCCAACACCTGACCACTTTCCCTTAATCAGTACAGGGATATAAAAAGCTCCAACAGTGCCCTGGTAAGGTGGCTCAGTTGGTTGGATCATTGTCCCAGATATCAAAAAAATTGTGGGTTCAATTCCCAGTCAGGCCAGATACCTAGGTTGTAGATTCAATTCTTGGTCAAGATGCGTAAGGGAGGAAACCAATCAATGTTTCTCTCTCCCTTTCTTTCTCTCTCTCTCTCTCTCTCTCTCTCTCTCTCTCTCTCTCTCTCTCTCGCCCTTCCTCTCTCTCTAAAAATCAATAGAAAAACATATACTCAGAGAGGATTAAAAAAAAAAAAAAAAAAGCTCCAACAGTTTGTTCCTAAACTGGTAGGCCAGTCCTGAGATGTAAATTTATAGCATTACAGGCCTACCTCAAGAAGCAAAAAGCACATTAGTGTCTGGGTTTATATATTACAAAACAAAACTTTATGTGGATTGATGCTCTCTTTAAGATCACACCATATTTGGAAAGAAGGAACAAAGGGAAAAGACATTATCAAATACCTCCCAGCTTCCTTTCCATGAAGTGGAAGACAATGGAAAGCCATCATGTAACCTAATCAAGAACATTTCATAGCATAATTCCCAAGTCAGAGCAGAGTGAGGATTTGAATTCACATTTTCAACAGCCAGACCACACACACACACACACACACACACACACACACACACACACACCTGCTAGTTCTGTTCCCTGTGTATTCGATAATTTGTCTTATCCGTTTACTCGGGTGTCTAGTCTATGGAATAGCAGTGCCTCATTGTTTCCCCTGCCTCCACTGTGGTCCAGGCCACTTCCCAGAGATAACAGCCGCTTTGAAGAACCCAATGAGAGGTAGCATACTGGCCCCAGTTGCATCTCAAAAGTACCCCTGCAGAGGCAGCATGGTTTCATTAAGGTGATACAGACCTCGTTAGTGAGAGGTCTGAACACGACAAAGTCAGGGTGGTAACGGTCTGCTGGAAAACTCCCTGGTTTCCGATTCCCCCCAAAAAACAGAGCTATCCTCAGGAGAGAACTCACTCACATGTCCGGTCTGGCTCAACCTCTGCCCCACCGGGGATTTTCTCCATCTGTGTATACCAACAGCAAGTGCTTTCAAGTTGCAAACACTGGCCCTTGTTAAAACCTGTCTTGTGTATTTGAATCTTCAGCATAACCAACTCCGAGTTTGGCCGGTTGGCCCTCTGGAAGAGGAATGAACTGGAGAAGCAAGCTTGGCTGTTCTAGGCAGAGGTTCTATAAATAGGTATGCATTTATATAATAAAGACATATGTAAAATCTCTATACTGAAGCGTGCTATCATCCTCTTGTGTAATGGGACACACTGCCCGCCACGAGACTGGCTTCTCTGTACAGTCAGGCAAACCCACGTCATCATGATATTTTCATGCTCCTTACTTTCTCTTTTCTAAATGCAATGGGGTTTGGGAAGGGATTTGAGGGGACACCTATCAACAAATCCCATATTCCTCTAGCAAAGCAACAGGAAATCTGAAAGATGAGTGCAATTCTAGAACACTGGGGAAACAAACACCAAGAAAGTGCAAACAAAATATAATACTCAGAAAACCTGTAACTTAACGTTTTAGGAATTATGTCAAAAAAATTATTTAGAATTCTTTTGAAACATCTTTAGAATTTACAGACAGCTTCATGATTGCATCATGTGCACAAATGTACACGTCAAAACCTTTGTCAATGTAAGCATCCTTCTTTATCTCTTTTTGGATATTTAAAATCTGCCTTTCTGTGGGATTGAACTGTAGAAGCTTCCTGTAACTGAGTGCTTAGCTATTTCCTCAAGAAGGACTGTTTCAACTCAAAAATATCATTTTTATTATTGATTTCTACTGCTTGCCAGTAGTATAAATTTTTTTCTTGTCTTATATGTCTATTTATCAAAATATGTCCAGCCAGCATTTTCTTGAACTACTTGATATTAGTACAGAGCATGGCACTGAGTATACAGTCAGTATAATGGTAGTAGGTAATTGCTGTTCTTATCTGTTCCTCTTTTGAAGATATAGTATATTTTATCAAAGCATGGATTAAGAGATGCACTCAAGTATGATATTAAGATCAAAATTCTGTCTTACAATATGTACTTTCATGAATGTAAAATGTTAAAAAGAAAAAGGCAGTACAATCTCCTGTGAATATCATGAAGTTTAGAGTAAAGACACTAAAATCCATGGGCCACAGAGGTTGTAGGTATGGCCAGATTGGCAAGGACTCTAAAATCAACCCCTAAATATAGTGCTTTTATTTATTCAGTTATTTATTGGAGCATTTTTATCTGCCTTCTTCCCCTAAGAAATGAAATGCCTCATTGTCATTTTCTCCTCATTTTCCCTGTCTTTCCTTAGATTAGAAACTGACAGCTTAGATCATGTCTGTAAGAGCAATGAAACCACAGCCCAGCCATATGTTATTTAAAGGCCTGGGTTTCATTCACCATAGGTGAAGTTGACTAAAGTGAAAGGGATGATTTATATGGCTGGGCTGCCAGCAGGCTAGAGATCACAGGCCCTGCCTCCCATTGTGAACAAGATCTATAAAGGAAGCTGAGCCTCTAGGTTTCCACCAGGGCACTCGTTTTACACAGTGTCACCTGACAGGATTTTCAAGAGCACAACTTCAGCCTGTAAAACAGAAAGGTCCCTGTAACTGGTTTACAGTATAACTGGTCAAAAGATAAGAAATATAGGAAATACAAGTTCATAGCATGACTTTTCTCAAATACTAGACAGGTAAATAAATGCAGAAAAAAATTGTTGCTTTGAACCTAATATTGCTTTCATTCAGAATGAGAGTTGTATTGGTTAAACTTTGATTTGAAATACAAAGTTTAAAATGCTTATTCCTGTTTCATGGGATTTTCATGATAATAGTGCTATTTTAAAAATATGACAATCTTCTCATTAGCCAGTGGCTCAGTGGTTGAGTGTTGATCTGTGAACCAAGAGGTCAGAGTTCAATTCCCAGTCAGGGCACATGCCTGGGTTTTTTATTGCTGGCTCAATCCCCAGTGGGGGGTGTGTAGGAGGCAGCCGATCGGTGATTCTCATCATGGATGTTTCTATCTCTTTTGTCCTCTCCCTTCATATTTCTGAAATCAACAACAACTCCAAAAAGAAACAAAAAAAACTAAAAAGAAAATGCTGCAAATGGCAACTATTGTAAATATATTTCATTTAGGAAAGAGAAAGAGATGAAAGACATTTAGAGAAAACAGTTTAATTTCAGGGAACAAGTACAAGTCAAGAAGCAAACAATAATAAAAAGAAAGCCCTGGAAATACACTAAGTGGAAGGGAAACTCTTCGTTTTTCTCTCAGTCAGATGATGTGAATCTTGTCTTCCTTTTTATTTTTTTACAGACAATTGAATCTGTATAATCCATGCAGGGGTTAGAAGAATGGATTAGAGCTCTAAGGCTGACATAGACATTTGCCTAATATCTTTCATTAAGTGTGAAAAGAAAACTAAAGAGCAATATGTATTCATGAACTCTTTTATGGAAAAGTACTTTTAACCAAATCAATATATCACTCTGTGTATGTAACAATGCATAGGGAACAATGCACACCAAACTGTAAAAATGACTTCCTCTCAGAGAGAATTGTGATTGGTGTGGGAAAAAGGAACTTCGATATTTATTCTAGGTATTTATGTCCTGAATTTTTAATAAGAATGCATTTATATATTACTTGCCAATTTACATAAAGAGTACAAATAGATAAATGTTGAATATATATGCACAATCTCTTCTTTTTTTTTAAATCCTCACCCAAGAATATTTTTTGCCATTGATTTTTAGAGAGAGTGGAAGGGAAGGAGAGAGACAGAGAGAAACATCGATGTGAGAGAGACATATCAATTGGTTACTTTCTGCATGCATCCTGACCAGGGCCAGCATGAATCCTGTAACCGAAGTATGTGCCCTTGATTGGAATTGAACCTGTGACCCCTTAGTCCGAGGGCTGGTGCTCTAACCACTGAGAAAAATCAACTAAGGCTGTAGAACCTCTTCTTTAATGGATAGAGCTATAGACTAGAAAACATCAAGGTGAGATTCTAATCCAGCCTTAGAGCTGTTTGGAATCCAGGCCAAACTCCACCCTTATTAGCTGTGTGACCTTAGACAAGTTACCAATCTGAACTGATGGCTTCAATATCCTCATTAGTTGTTAGAAACATCAAAAAAATAGACAAAAATAAATGCAAAATTCTGCATTTAAATTTGGGGATTTTTTAATTGCACAACTATAGCATGAGGAGATCTGCTTTAATTACATTTCTTATGAAAATGATATGCTAATTTGTTTAAGGATCAAATCAGTATAAACCAGCCTAAAGAGGATAATGAATATTTGGACTTCATTTGTCAAAAATGTGGTCCAAATCAAGAATTTGAGAACCTTGTGTGCTCATGGTGTTGTAGTTTGCATTCCATTTGGATAATTCACATAGATCATTAAGAGAACCACCAAAACCAATACAAAATTTAAATTTAAAAAGAGCCTTTAAATTTACATTTCAAAACAGTTCTAAGGCTCTTTATTATTTAATCTGCATAGGCAGTTGTTTTTCCCCAGTGCTGCTTAGAAACCAAGAAAAACAGGGGTCTATTTCTCCTCCATCATCTATTTATTCTGAAAAATAAAAAGAAGAAACAGGGGTGGGGAAGGAGAGAGAGAAAGGGCATTGACATTTCCTTAATGGAAACCATGTTAGAAGCTGCTCCATCCTGGAATAGCTTTTTAGAGAATTTTATCTCCTACATTGGATAGAGGGAGCCACCTGTGCTGTCTTCCCCTCCCCAGTGAAGGGGATTTGTATTCCCCATTTGCCTTTGTGCTCTGGGACCCCATCCCCTAAATAGGTGGTTTTTATGTGGTATCACAGATTTTCTTTTTCTTCTTCTTCTTTTTTTTTTATACACTGTCAGTCCTTAACATGTGTATAATATCCTTATTTAACAAGCATTTATGTCATCCTCTTAGTGGATATGAACTTGTACAATGCAGATTTTATGTATATTCTTAATACAAATGACTTTCTACTTCATAATTTTACTAACACAACAGTTCATATTCATAAACTATATTTGTATAGCATTCTCGAAGAGGAAGCAACATAATTTTAAAAGGGAATTGAGGTGCGTATTTTTTTAAGTAGAGATTACAAGTTAAAATTTCACTCAGAATCTTTCTTCAAAATAGAGATTACAAAGCAGGAAAATATGAGTGGAGAAGAGTTAGGTTAGACCCTGTTAAGACTCTCAAGGAAGAGGAAATAGGCATATTTTCCTTATGTCACCAACTAATGAGCAGGAATGATAATGACAGAATTTTCTATTTCATTAAGAAATATTTTCCAAAATGAGGAGAACTTCAAACAAAATACTGAGTTCCAAATCAGTGAAAGAGTTCAAGCAGGAGTAGGTTGATCTTTCAATGATATTGTAAGACGAAATATAATTTATGGAATTCATGGTTAACTAGAGGATCATTAAAGAATTTCCAACATTTTAAGGGTCTGTGATCTGTGCTTATGATAAAGCATAACAAAAACCTTTAAAATGTGAAAATTGTCCAAGGGATAATAGGTTTACAACAGCTTTAACCAAAGCATGACTTCCCTGGCGAGTTAAATTATGGTAATATTATATAGTGAGTAAGCTGCAGTACATTTTCTATAATTTTAAAGATTGAGGGTGTATGAGGATGAGCCTTGAGAAAAGATGACAAATTTGTGAAAAGTTATTTTATTTTTCAAAACACACATACAACAGAGAGAGATAATAAAACAATAGATTTAAAAATTGTGTTTAATGAGTGCAGAAAAAATGAGCAAATAAAACATTACCTAAATGATAGCACACAAATACAGCCCTTCTTTAAAAACTACTAAAAAAGCCAGCCAGTGTGGCTCAGTGGTTGAGCGTCAACCGATGAACCAGGAGTTCACAGTTCAATTCCTGGTCAGGGTACATGCCTGGTTGGTGAACTACCTAATGATAATTCCAATCACAGACAAGATGAATCAAAATAAAGAACTCCAAAATGAAGAAGCTATGATAAAATAATGATTAATGGGAAGCTTTGAAATTATTTAAATAAATACAGAATAAAATCTAAAATAACCAACGTGATTATAACTACATGGGAATAGGTACCCTCCCTATATCAGGAGAATAGAAGACATCCACATTATCAGAGACAGGGAATTTATGGCCAAGAAGGCTGTATAAATAAACCTTGTTAAACTATTCCTTATCTCCTTCGTTACCTCTTCACCATTTACTACCCATAGCCCAAACTCCTTTGTCTTGTTAATTCTTCACAAATTTATTGTTTCTTTGTCTAAAAGATATAAAAGCATCCTGCTATGATCATTTCTTTAGGTCTGCATTCTCTTGTGAAGGATCGATGTACATGTAAAAATCATCCATTTAAAAATTCAATAAATATGTATGCTATTTTCCTATTAAAAATACTTAAATATATCTTTATTGATTTCAGAGAGGAAAGGAGAGGGAGAAAGTGATAGAAACATCAATGAAGAGAGAGTCATTGATCGGCTGCCTCCTGCCCCCACCTGGGATTGAGCCCACAACCAGGGCATGTGTCCTGACTGGGAATCGAACCACAACCTCCTGGTTCATAGGTCCATGTTCAACCACGGAGCCACACTGGTCAGGCTGTCTATGACAGTTTAGTTCTTAAGCCCAGCCACAGACCCAAAGAGGGTAGAAGGGAATTTTTCCTCCCCCTACATTTGTAACTCTATGTAAATATGAATTCATTGCTCTTTTACCCCTAGATTCTTGAGTGTTGGTATTATAAATAATTGTTCACAATTTTATTAATTTTTTAATTATGAGTCTTCAATATGAAAGTTTAAAGAGTATTCCAACCTTGATTAATTGCAAAATAAATAATCCACTAATTAAAAAAGTCTTCTTAGTTATCTCCCACAACAAAGCATTAGGATTTTCTTAAGCAGCACATCCACTATGGTAAAACTAGAGGCCCAATGCATGAAATTCGTATATGGGTAGGGTCCCTAGGCCTGGCTGGTGATCACAGCCAATCTATGGGGCAAAATCGGGGGGCCCCCTGCTGGCACCTGCCTTGGCTGGCCTGGGGGCTGCAGGATGGGGGAAGCTCCTGTGTTGAGCATCTGCCCCCTGGTGGTCAGTGCATATCATAGCAACTGGTTGTTCTGCCAGTCATTCTGCCATTCAGTTGATTTGCATATTAGGCTTTTATTATGTAAGATATTAAGGTATTACCATCACAAGATAATGATAACAAATGCTATTCACAGTATATGAGGCTATTGTTCATAAATTAAAATGGAACTCCTTGTTTAAAGAAAAAAAAAAACACCTTTCATCTGGGACACTTTCAAAATGTAAGAATGTGCTCACATAAACAAAGGGAAGTAGAAAAGTGACAAGTGGCCAGAGACCTAAATCAAAGCTGTCACTGGGGTCTTCTTAAAGAGGAGACAAATTCAATAATTCTGTGACTTAATAACTGGCTAGACAACTGAGATTGAAGAGAGGAGAGAAAAATGGTAACTACAAATGTACAATCCTGAGAGTGAAAAGGATGGCAGTACTTAGATCAGAATAAAACCAGGTGCAACAATCTGAGTGGAAAGCTTGGTTCTAATCATGTTTTGTGTTTAGGGGAACAGTAGACATCTGAGTACAGCTATCCAATAGACAGTGAATAGAATTCTCAGAAGATGTGGGAGTCAGGATTAGAGAGGTACCTTTACATTTCATTGTCATAAGAGTCCCCTAAGCCCCCAATTCCCAGGCATTATGAACCTATGACTAGATTACAAAACCTATGGAAACTACAAAAATATTAATTGGTTTAAGGGCAAGGAAACACTGAAAGAAACCCAGAGAAAGTAATTTTTCCCATATTTACTTCTAAAGAAATACCTACAGTGTAAGAGGGGGAAAAAAACCTCTTTTCCCATTGTAGCAAAATAGATAGACTATGACCTTATAATGTGATTAAAGTCCACTGGTGCTGATAAGAAAGGCGACACTTAATTATACACTGCTTTTCATCTTCTAAGCACTTTACACGTACTGTGTTAACTAATTAACAATAGAAAACCTGATGTTTCTTCGAAAATACTGCTGTCGCTACTTTTCTCCACCTTTTGGATGATTCTTTTCTAAATCTTGTAATACAACATGCATGAAATGGGTGATATTTAAGCTTTTCAAACTAATGATTATGGTAAGCAGTTCATTTTTCCTAGTACTTCAGAGTTGAATTACAAGAAAAAAGAGTGTAGGTAAGCTATGTAAAAAAGAGAAGCAACTCTGCTGGCTCATGAAAGCCCATTAGAGCACCACCAGTGAGCCCTGATAACACTATACAAGCAAGAGTCTGTATTACAGTGTAGTTGGCATTGTTCTTTTGATTTTGAAAAAATGCTTTTCCATTTCATTTATCACTAACTGGGTTCCTTCTGCTTAAATGGTGAGGTTTCTGTACAAATTGTGAATCATAATAATGTATTTGTAAGCTTACAGTAAATATTAAATAACACAATGTAGCCTTAGCTGGTTTGGCTCAGTGGATAGAGTGCCAGCCTGTGGACTCAAGGGTCCAGGGTTCGATTCAGGTCAAGGGCACATGCCCTGGGTGTGGGCTCAATCCCCAGTTGGGGGTGTGTAGGAGGCAGCCAGTCAATGATTCTCTCTCATCATTGATGTTTCTAACTCTCTCTCCCTCTCCCTTCCTCTCTGAAATCAATAAAAATATATTTAAAAATAAATAAATAACAATGTAATAAAAATGTCTAGCCAATGGTAATAGTACCATAAGATACACGGGATTTGGAGTCAAAAAGGCCTGATTATGAGTCCTGATTATAGCATTTAGTGAGTAGGAGCCATGTATTATGTCACTGACATCTCAGAGTATCTTTCACAATGCTAAATATATAGTAAATATTCATTAAAGTTTTGTTGACTGAGATTGACTTATTAGCCAATAAAGTAAAATACTCATGTGCGTGTACATTCCATTTACCTCCTTCCAGGTGTACAGTAACAGGTTCTAGCAGAGCCTTTGAGCTCTTCCTGGTTAAGGCTACTCTTAAAGTGACTGGACTCGGAAAGCAGTTTACACCTTCATTTCTGAAATACACATATTCTCAGCTCAGCAGCTCCAAAATGAAATCCGAGGGGTAGGACAGACCTGTTACTTATCTTGTGATCTGAGCTTTAGAATGGATACAGTGAGCTCTAGATATCTAATGATTCTCAGTTTATGTATTGTTCCAACTCAGATATCTAAGGAAAATTCTTTCTGACCTCTGCTTGTGTGCCCTTCGCTCATTTACTCCAGAGGTCATGGATTGCAAAAGCATGGATTATAATTCCAGTAAACATTTTCTTAGAATTGTTTTTTCCTTTTTCATTCTTCCCAGTCATCCTTTAATCAAACTGAGACCAGAAAGGCGGATGGAGGTGGTAGAAGAGGTAAAGGGGAGGAAAATGATGATGGAGGGAGACTTGAATTGGCATGGTGAACACACAATGTGATATACAGATGATGTATTATAGAATGGTACACCTGAAACCTATATAATTTTATTAACCAATGTTACCCCAATAAATTCAATTACAAAATCCAAATTTAAAAAAATAAACAGATAAATAAATCAAGACCTGAACAAACATGCACAAACTCTATTTTTTTTCTATCTAGACAACTTTTAAGTCCCTCTGGCCTATTTTTAACTTGTTATGTATATGTATTTATGATATAACCTATATCTATGTACATCTAATGAAGAGAAACTGCAAAATTTATCAAGAATTCTTTTCAGAAAACTGCTCTCATAATAAGCACAAATTGTTAGCATCTATCACCATATGATTTAATCACATAAAACCCTTTTCTAGCCTCATCCCCATAAGGTACCTCTCTATTACATTATAAAGATAAATTACAAAATGTTTTGCATGACTCAAACTACTACAGAATTCTAGGGGGAATGTTAAGATACTACCAAAGTTTTCTCATAAGTAGCTACAGCTAAAAGTCAGCCTCACATTCTTAAATCAACTGATTTCTTTCACAATATTTACTTCTGGAAAAACAATTTACAACTGAACCCAGCTATATAATAAGGTCAACACAAACATGTATCAGAACTAAATACACCATTGTGTGTTTGAAGACATAGTAGTTAAGTGTTCAGCTTAGAAATTTGCTTCAGTTGGGTTAAGAATTGTCTATACCATATTATTCTATCCTGCAATGCAGCTAATTCCAAATTATCTCTGAGGATTGGATATGAGCAATTAGGATTCACAAATAAAGCCCAAATTTATATTAGCCAGTAGTTAAATCCCAACCATCCATTGCTACTTGAAGGAAGCATTGACTTTGGGGTAAATACAAATATTGGGAAATTTCTCAATAAAACCTTTCTTCTATTTCCTTTCACTCAGATTAGCTATTAAATCAAAATTCTCTTCTTTGTATGATATCTTATTCCATTTATATTCCATTTACTTAGAGGAACATAGTGCCATTATGTCTTTTGAATTTTTACATAGCTAACTCAAAAAAATGTTTGTTAAAACAAAACATTCTATATATTAAATTTTGAGAATATTTCATTTTCTTTGCATCTTTATTACCAAATTATTGTTTACTTTTGTAACTTAAGAGTGAAAATCACAAACACTCACATTTTTTATCTTTGAGAAACTTTGTTTTACCAAAACATGAACATTTTTATACTTTCTCTGAAGCTCCTGTCGATATTCTCAAATATAGCAACTACAATAGCTAATATTTATTGGGTATGTAATCTGTGCCAGTCGTTGTGCTCCATGCTTTGCCGCTATTATTCATTTAGCCCTAGGCAAGTACTATTAGTATCCCCATCTTACATATCAGGCAACTGACACCTAGAAAGGCTAAAAAATTTCCCCCGTTTCAGCCAGATACTGAGTTGGAACAGAGAAGCACATTGAAGCAACTGGTTCCAATGTTCTTAACTACCTCACCACATTTCTTCTTTGTAGCTGCTTATATTTCAGTCTGCTCTACAGACTTACCTAATATATGTCCAGGATATATGTAAAAAAAATGACAGTCAAACCTCATTTCTGGAAGGTCTTGCATCTTGAACAATTCAGTTCTTGACCCCAAAACCAAACTTCAGTTTTTGAACTGACAACCCTTTCAAGCTGATACCTCAGCATGACAAAAAGGGTCTCTCAGGCAATAAACAAAGGAGAAACTGTTTTTGTTGCTGGCCAACTGCTGATCAGCACAATTTTAAAACTAAAGAGGCCATCAAAAGTACTAATGTTGCCAAGGGTGTGAAAGAAACATTGATCACAGGCAATTGAAGAGGTAGAAAAACTGTTGTTGATTTGGATAAATGAAAAACAGCCAGTAACAGCATTTCAGAGGCAGTGATACATGAACAAGCAAAGATACTGCATGCTGGCCTGAAACACACCCCTACACCAAGTGCTAAATATGTTTGGTTTAAGGCGTAGGCGCAGGGGTGGGCAAACTTTTTGACTGGAGGGCCACAATGGGTTATTAAACTGGACCGGAGGGCTGGAACAAAAGCATGGATGGAGTGTTTGTGTGAACTAATATAAATTCAAAGTAAACATCATTACATAAAAGGGTACGGTCTTTTTTTTTTTAGTTTTATTCATTTCAAACAGGCCGGATCCGGCCCGTGGGCCGTAGTTTGCCCACGGCTGGTAGGGGGTGGTTTGATAAATTTAAGAAAATAAGTGTTTAATTATAGATTAAATTGTACATTAGACATGTACTGTATATATGAAAGGTTAAAACAGGGAATCATTTCAGGAGTCTGGAACAGATTAATTCAATTTATATCATTTCTTTATTTTTATCTATCTTTATTGTTGAAAGTATTACATATGTCCCCTTTTATCTCCCATTGACCTCTTCTAGCCTGCCACCACCCCATTGTCAGCTGTGAGCCACAGTCAGGCACTTGTCTATCAGCTGAGTGGCGCTCCCACTGTGGGAGTGCACTGGCCACCAGGGGGCAGCTCCTGAGTTGAGCGTCTGCCCCCTGGTGGCCAGTGCATGTCATAGTTACCAGTTGGTCATCTGGTCGTTGGGTCGCTTAGGCTTTTATATTTATAGATGGGAAAAAATGATTCAGTTTTTTAACAAATCACTTCTCAAACACCCTTCCAGAATGAATTAAGTTTGAGAACCAAGGTTCCATTGTATATCAATAAAGCATATATCAGCTTCTCAGATCAAGCTGTACTTAAAAATAGCTTAACCAATAAGAGGTATGAGAAAACAAACATAACAGCAACCCCAGTGGTAAGACAATCAGGACAACTCAAATTCTTTTACTCTTCTAGTCTGATATGTTAAAATTGCCTCCCCTCACGGTCCCAAGGGGCTACAATTCTAAGCATCAAGGCAACAAACAAAATCCAGGGAAGAAGAGGAGCATTCTATACTGAACACCTGTTTTTGTTTATTTATTGTTTTACTTTTTGAGTGAAAGAAACCTTTCCCAGAAGCTCCTTAGCAGATTAACTCTTGGGTTCCATTGCCGAGGAGAGGGTCACTTGCCCATGTCCAAACTGAATAGCAAGGGAAATAAGACCACATGACTGACTCATTCTAGATGAGATAGATGATAGATAGACAGATAGATAGATAGATAGATTAGATACACACATATGTACACACATACATATATATATAAAACAATAAGCACAAATTATCTTCTATCACCATAAAATGTAATCATATAAAAGCCTTTTTTAGCCAAGATGTCAGGAAAGGCCTCCTCCAGAGGGAGTTGTTGTTGTCATCACTATGAGAAGTCAATGTTATTCCTGTCTTTTGAGATAAGCAGCTGCTAAGAATTACAGTGAAAGCTTGGGTCCTGACCTGACAGTTAAGACTAGTTTGAGAAACAAAACAGGGGCACTATTCAATTAATATTATATCTAAGAATTTCAGTGAATCCCACTAGAATTTCAAGGCCTGTTGTCCTTTATTTTTCATTAAGAACCTGCCTCTCCCTGTCACTCCCCAAAAAGCTTTACACTCTTTGTACTGGGGCCTTATCAAGAAAGAAGAAAAGAAAAGGCAACTGTGGGAGTGTCGAGACAATTGCAAAAATGGCATTGGACAGAAAGGAGGGAGAAGAGAGCAGAGACAAGCAGAGAAATTTAGACGACTTCAGGCAAGAAGAAAGGAGTTTGGAGGTCAAGGACAGAAAGGATGCTCTCGAGGAGCCTCTAATCCCTGCCTCTGCAAATTGGTCTCTGACAATCAGAGGGCTTGTTTTAGAAACACAGCTTCCCACAGGAAGTAAATCCAGTGCTTCCACGTAATACCAAAATCCTTCTCATTCCTCCTCTTTTCCCTTAGCATCCTCTCACATACTTCCCACTTCAGATCCTGACTTTGTGATCATCCAATCTCAGTACTCCTTTTTTCAACCTCTGACATCCTAAAGAAATATTTTCTAATGAAATTTATATGTCAAATCCCAACCAGGAGGCATGGCAGGCTGAAACATCCAAGTATAAAAGCAACTACTGACATTCACCCCATTTCAAGTGGATTTGCTTTTCATCACTAGAACAAATATACTTAAGCTGCACAGTCCTTAAAACTAAATATGTATAAAAAATATACATATTTTTATATCTGTAGGATGTTTCATAAGCAGCTTCATGATTTCATTCTTCTCAAGCTGCTTGGATGCAGGATGGGTGTCAATCAGTCTAGAGGCAAATTCATTTTTCCAGCCAGAAAAGAATAAAAAGCAGGAAGCTATAGTTGGGATTTCATGGCACTACTGAGATGCTAGAAGGATTTTCTCTTATCCAGTGCTGACAGGATCTCTAAAAGCAAGAGAGCATGTGGAGCAAAGGCTCACACAGCAACCTATATATATAAAGAGGCAATATGCTAATTGGTCCTAACGGTGTCCCAGTCACGACTGGTCAACAAGGTGGGCGGGGCTGTGGGGTCACAGGGTCACAGGGTGGGACTGCGGGTTGCAGGAGATTTGTCCCATCCAGGCAGACGACCCCGCCACCCCACAGCCAAATCCCGAATCGGACCTGGGGTTTACTAAACTTTACTGGAGCTGCTCCCCTCACCCCACCCCTGCCCCAGGACCACGCTGCCCGGAGCAGGGTGCCCCGGCAGCCTCCTGACACCAGTGGCCGGGGAGAGCTGAGTGAGGCGGGGGCAGCAGGGAGCCATGGAGAGGAGGGGCAGCTGGAGCCAAGTTCCTGGGGGTCTGAGGAGAGCGCCTGACAAGAGCCGCTGCAAAGAAGGAAGAGGAAGCGGCCACGGGGAGCTCTTCCAATCCCCCTGCACGGACACCCTACCCCAGCCCCTGCACCCCTTGGGGGGATGGGAGGCTGACAGGACCGGGAGAAGACCCAGCCTTGTGGGTAGCTGCAGCCCATACCTCTGACTCCCAATCTCCCCCCTGCCCCGCCAACCCCACCAGGGGTGCCCACAACAATAGCATGCCAGCAAGGACCCATCAGTGCCCCAAGGCACCCGGGGCCAGTGGCCCACCACTGCCAGTCCTCCTCTGCTGGGGCCAGGCACGCCTCTCCTCTCTACAACTCCAGACCCGGGGTGGAGGCAGTCCCAAGCAGCCCCCAGGGTCAGACCCATTTCTCCCCCTCCCCCTGCTCCCCACAGCAGCAGCACTGTCTCTGCAGCAGAAGCACACTGAACCTCGACAGGGGGCCACGGCTAAACCCACCCTCCTAGCTTGCCTGGCCCCGCCCTAGCCCGGCCCCTGCCCCGCTCCAGGAGATCGGAGCACTTACAACTGTGAAACAGCCACATTTAAAGAATGGCGCCAAGTGGGGAAGTTTTACAGTTACTCCCCATTCAGCCTCACTGCCCCCCTAGTACCCCCTAGAACTGCCCCCCCTCCCCCCCGCCACCAGCACCTCCAGGGACAACCACTGCTACAGGGCTGCCCTCTGAGACCTGCCGAACCCTCTGCAAAGCTTCGATACCTGTAGTCACAGGAAACAATCATGCCCTCCTCCCCTAATCAGCACCTGCTGCCTACAAGGGTTACCCATGGGCAGTTGGGGGTGATCCGGCCGGCAGGGGGGCAGTTGGGGGTGATCAGGCCAGAAGGGGGGTAATTGGGAGCAATCAGACCGGCAGACAGAGTGGTTAGAGGCAATCTGTTGGGATCGGGCCTAAACCGCAGTCAGACATCCCCCGAGGGGTCCCAGATTGGAGAGGGTGCAGGCCAGGCTAAGGGACACCCCCCATGCATGAATTTCGTGCACCAGGTCACTAGTTAGAGAATCAATACTGAATGGGTGATTAAATGGAGAAGCACATATGAGGAGTCCACATTTAGAGCCAGGAAATCAGAAAGCAAGGAAGCTCAGAGCCCTGGGGTGGATATGTAGTTGGGTGCACAGACGGAATGGGACAAGCACATGGGCCTGAGTTCATCCAGGCCCTATAAGAACTGGGAATGTCAATATCGTAGCAACCTTCTGCATCTGGCCATCCCACATCGTAGTGCACACTCACTTCCAGGAAGGCTCCTTTCACCATTTTCTTCTCATGGTTGTACAAAAAATACTCTCTCACCTTTTCTACTACCGTTTTCATAAGACTTCACTGAGACTTGCAAACAGAAACATTTGTACTTACACCCTGTCTGCTATGTCCTTTCTGATTATATTTACTAGTATCATTAAAAGAATTATTTCTTTTTTTCTCCACAACTAGAGTTTTGTATGTGGAAGAGGATACACTCTTATGACCAGAATAAAGGTACCAATAGGGTTTTGTCTCCTTTCCATTTACCACATCCCTCATAACAAGTCCTAGAGATTTGATATCAATAGACCCTCCACCCCTTTAAACCATTTTTTTTTGTCTGTTACTGAAAAATCAGAGCCAGAGATAAAGCTAATGAAAAGCTACTCTGGAGCTCAAATTACTTGTGAACTATCAATTCAATAGTTGAATGTTAAGCATGGTAATTCACATGGAAAATCAAGTCCTTCGGGGTTTGCAGCAGCCTCATGCTTGTCTGTGTCTAAGAATTCTCAGAATAGCAATTCCAACATTCTCACCCTTTTGCTTGATGTGCATGTGATTTTTGTAAATTGAGGATATTAATCTTTTATCACATTGTAAGAAACATTTTTCTCAATATGCCATCCAGTTTTTCATTTTGTTTATATTTTGATCCTAAATGGGGAAAGAGCTTATTTGGGGACAGGGCACAAACTCTGTGAGAATTTGCTGAGTCCCTCATTAGAAAAATGAACATATGCACATATACATTTGCAAACAATTTTAGAGGGTTTATGGACCTCTTGAATTCCATCTACAGACTCTTTAAATTACATTATTTATTCATTACTCTTTCATCTGAGTCTTAACTACCTCATAACCAGACAGGGTGATATAAACTCACTGCAATTTCTTACCACTTTGATTTGTGAAAATGTAGAGTGCTTTATGTGTAGTATTGTGTTGGGGAAAGGCAGTGTGTAATGGTAGGAAGAAACTATTTTAAGAGTCAGAAAACCTAAGCTGTCAACCTAATTCTGTCACCAGCTAAAGGAACTGAGAAAACTATTTAATCTTAGTAGTTTATAGATCATCATCTATCAAATATGCATATATGTGTGTGTTCACTCACGTGTGTGTGTGTGTGTGTGTGTGTAAGGTCTAGTAGGAGAATAACATTCTCTAAAGTCCTTTCTATTGCTAAAAAGTACATATATTATATAGCAAAGTGATGTTCTGTTATACAACACTTTTATTTTGAAGTCATTTAAGACCGTACTGAAGAAAAAACATGTAAACTCCAAACAACATAGCTGTGACTATTCAGCACTCCTTAGTTACAAGTAGTTATACTACCATTTAATGGTGCGATTAAAAATGCATTATCACCATAGTAACGGCAACATTATAAGACACCAAATTTTTCCCTGAAATATTCATGCTGAACAGCATACATTGTTTTATGTAATAGTTGCTTCCACCTTTCATTTTCTTAACTGAAAACACACAGTGTTCCCTTGTTTTTAATTTATTTGTATCCATAAAAAAAACTATGCTTTTAAAGAATCTGCTTTATTAAAATAAAAAAACTCCCTGATACTTGGAAACATAGAGTGCCAGTTGTCAACAGTGTCACTATCCCGTAAATTGAGAAACAATAATGTTCCCACTCTAGACAAAATTCTGATGTGATTCTCCTCCCACCACATTTTTATCGTTTTGTACCTATTTTTTCTCATTGTTGACCTTTTTCCTTTGGCTCTGTTTTTATTTTACCATCCCCTCCTCCACCTCCTGACACTCTGTCATTTGTACATCCTAAATCCGATTTCTCCCTAGGTGGTCACTAAAAACCAAAATATGAGTTGATTTGAAAATGAACTCATGCCCAGCTGGTGTGGCTCAGTGGTTGAGCATTGACCTATGGACCAAGAGATTACTGTTCAATTCCAGGTCAGGGCATATGCCGGGATTTTGGGCTCAATCCCCAGTATGAGATGTGCAGGAGGCAGCTGATCAATGATTCTCTCTCATCATTGATGTTTCTCTCTCTCTCTCTCTCTCTCTCTCTCTCTCTCTCTCTCTCTCTCTCTCTCTCTTTCTCTCCAGCTTCCTTCCTCTCTGAAATCAATAAAAATATATTTTTTTAAAAAGAAAAGAAAAAATGAACTCACAAGGTTATTTGCATTTTAAGAGGAAAATCTTGAAGGCTACAAATCTATCAAGACTCAAAGAAGTAAAGTTTTAGTAATGTAACAGATGATATGGTCAGACATTAGAATATAGTAGTCCAGTCTCATGCCCCCTCAACTAACCCTAGACAAGCTACCTTGTACTCCATCTACTTATGTGGTCTCTCTTTTTTTTTCATTAAAAACTGTTGAGTTATCTACACAGTACTCTGTAGGCACCAGGGCTACACCAGCCAATGAAACATACAAGTGCATAGCATGTATTTCTATCTAGTTCAAGGGGAGACAGTAAACCAAAAAGTAAATAAAGATATATTCAGCCCTGAAGGTCTAAAAGAACTTTCTAAGTAAAGGGACCCACTGATGCCAAGTCCTGAGACAAGGAAGAATTCTCCATGTTTTTGGAACAGGAAAAGGCCAAGGTATCTAGAGTATAGTATATAAAGAGGAAATTGGTTCAGGATGAGGTTGGAGAGAAAAGTATGGGCCAGTTCCTATAAGAGCTTGAAGATGAAAATGAAGAATCTGGACTTTATTCTAAATCTAATTGAAATAGAAGACTTCAAAGAGGAGAGTAAAATGATCTGACTTATTTTTTAAAAAGATCAGTCCTGGCAGGGGTGGCTAGAAGAGAGGTCAATGGGGGGGAAAGGGAGCATATATAATACTTTCAACAATAAATATTTAAAAAAATATCACTCCTGGCTTCTACATGGAGAATAATCTATAGCAGGAGACAGGGAAGAAAAGAGACAAATTTGAGGAAACTGCAATGGCCAAAGTTGCGATGACCTAAGTCAATTTTGGTCATAATTGCCAGCAAGGGCAATGGCATGGGTGTCAGAAACTTTTTTTCAATTAAAATGAAAGCCTTTGCATAGGCTGTTAAGAAGTTTCATTCTCTTTCACATCTCTCCAAATGCCATCATGACTGGCATTATCTTGTCCAGATGCTGATGGACAAATGAAAAGTACACAATTTTACCTCTTCTATTCCAGGACTTCTATGTCCAGCTCTGATTTGGTCAAATTCTAAGGTGAACACAAATCATAGTCTCTCAGAACTTTTAATAAACCATAGTAAAAGCAGTGAATATGACTTATACAAAAACAATACAGAGTTAGAACCAAGGCAGAAACCCAACAGTCCTACCTCCCAACGTATGGGTCTGTCCACTAGCCCATACTTCCTCTGATTCCAGATATTATGCTATGTCTCCACTGAAAAAACCCTTATTTGTGTAATAGCCATCCAAAAAGAATGTAACAAATGAGTGAGGTGGCTAATTAACCTTAAGGTGTCATCAGACACTTTAGCAGAAGTTTGCCATTATCTTTTTTACATAACGGAATCTATTCCTCATTAGTGTTGTTATTGTATGATACTTTTATGTTCAATCCACAAGACATCTTAAGACCTTGCTGAGAAGTTGCATGTCACTTCCACTGCAGTATGTCGCCTCCAGTCCCTGCCAGTGACAGAAAATAAGAGACTCAGAAGCTCCAGGACCCATATCCCAAAGCTTTCCCACCCCACTGAGAGTGGAGGGGATTTTATCATTGGCTCAGCATGGGCAAGATGTCCACCCTAGACCAATCACTGCAGCCAAAATGATGACAGCTTCCATTGCATGACAAAGGAGATGCAGGTCTAAAAACAGGGGGGAGGAGTTTTGACACACTCCAAAAAAAACAGTAAATGTCCACTCCAGACCATGGAAAATATTGAAAGGTCTAGGTCTGCATGCTAGCTGGTTCAGGAGTAAGAAATAGTCAATCAACATTCACTGCTACAAAGCCAAAAATTGAATTTATTTTAATGCAAGAAATAGTTTAAATCATATATATATGATTTATATATATATAAAAGCCAAGTGACCAGAACGACCAGAAAGACTGGTCGCTATGACTGCACGCTGTGGCCGGCCAACCAGCCTGATGGGGGCGGGGCCAGCCGGCCAATCTTCCGAGGCCCCTCCCACTGGCCAGCCTGACCCCTGATCAGGGTGGGCTGGCTGGACCCCACCCATGCACGGATTCGTGCACCGAGCCTCTAGTACCAGTATACTACTCATTTTTTCTTTAGTCATCAAAGGAGAATATTATGTCATTTCTGTTTCTATTTTTTCTTTTTCTTAATCCTCACCTGAGGATATTTTTTCCCATTGACTTTTTAGAGAGAGTGGAGGGGAGAAGGAGAGACAGAGAGAAACACCAATGTGAGAGAGACACATTGATTGGTTGCCTCCTGCATGCCCCCAACCAGGCCCAGGAGCCTGCAACCAAGGTACATGCCCTTGACAAGAACTGAACCTGAGACCCTTCAGTCTGCAGGCCAATGCTCTATCCACTGAGCCAAACCAGGTAGGGCTCTATTTTTTCAATAAGAGGACCTGAACAGGTGGCAATAGAATAATTTCCGCATAAGGATATAGTAAACAGTAAATTGAAAAAACACTTTTATTTGTCACATTGATTTTTTCTGGTCCCATCTGGCCTTAATATATGAATGCATACATATGTTTTTATTATATCACATTATTAATATGCACAAATATTCAAAAAAATTTAATAACAGATACATGAAACGCAAAAAAGTTAAAGGAATTGTAAACTGAAATATGGTTGTTTTACCTATTAGCAGATTTCTGTTATATGAAGTCAAACCCTTTAGGCTTTATCTAAGTTACTGACTCCACATCTTTCTTTTTATATTATCTTAAAATAGGAAGCAGTGACAGTTTGAGGGAGCTAAATATGAAAAGGAACCCAAACCAAGCAATATCCAACTTTAAATGGTGAGTTATACATGTAACAAATTAACTATCATATTATACAGATAACCCTCCAACTTCTAGCTATACATGCTGTATGCCTCAGGGCATTTATTTCTCAAGAAGCAACTTCACGACCACAAACAATACTTTCCAAGAAGAGAAGAAAGAGATAGCTATGACTTCTGGGTATTTGAGAGAAGAAAAATAGATCGCGCTGCTTAGAATAGGAGGCACTGTGGCCTCCTGGTGTTTTCATTGCTGATAAATTACCAAGAAGGAGAGAGACTGTGAAGCTACCTTCTTTTATATCCTCCCTATCAAAAAAGGCCTCTTTTCCATGCCTTGTTTCACATCTCTCCAGGATACTAAAGAGGAAATACGTATACTGCAGAGAAAGAGAAACAGTTTAGATATTTTCTGAGCTGGAGTAATCACTCCGAGGCTCATCCTTTCTTATCCCTTTCAAGGGGATGATTGCTCTGGATGAGCCTGCCGCTCTTTTCTTCCTAGGCGTTCAAGTGGTAGCTGTCCAAAGGAGATTTTAAACGGGTGTGCTGCCTAAAATAGA
The DNA here is from genome assembly GCF_963259705.1 of Myotis daubentonii. NCBI lineage: Eukaryota > Metazoa > Chordata > Mammalia > Chiroptera > Vespertilionidae > Myotis > Myotis daubentonii. The sequence continues at coordinate 58,544,119 of NC_081847.1, forward strand.
GCCCTATCAGCAGTTAAAGGGCTTCTTATTCTAGTCACTTGTATTGTACTTGTTATTCAAATACTCATATTGCTGATTCAAGCAAAACTACATGGCACACAAGATAGAAATAGGCCTAAGCGGAGACCTCCCTGAAAGGGGCTGCATACCTTTTCGGCCCACCTGGGGAACCACAAATATCAGCAGAGGATTTAATCCAATTCAGGTATCTCCAGAATAATATCAGAAGGCTTGGGAGTCTTGGTTGGTTAATTTGGTCAGTTAGTTGGCTCAGCATTTTAAAACTACAACTAAAAACAATGTTTAAAGTGGCTGAACACACCTAATGGAGTGTATTACAAAGACTATAGGAACTATAGAGACACAGACCCCATGCCATTAATATAAGAGTCACCCTGGTGTTCACCATTAGCACCTCTCTACTGAGGTCCTGGTAATAGTGTTAGCCAGGAGGGGCTGAGGGAATCATACCTAGTCTGGCTTTTTCCTTGCATCATCCAATGTATATAATATACTAATTATCTTTTACAGTCACACAAAACCATGTTCTATCCACATTGGTCACTTCCTTCCAACAAAGCTGTTGAATTTTCTCTGTCTGAAATTTCAAAAGTTCAGATTCATAAACTTTTCAACTGTTACAGCCTTTATTCAACTACCCATAACAACATCGCTTCCCCCCCACCCCCCACCTCTGCCCCCGTTCTCACTGCAGGTGATCTTAAGACCACTACTCCTTCCACACCTGGCAAGAATTAACAATTTCTGGGCTAAGTTTGACCTCAAGGACTCATTACTCAAAATTAAAATCATTTTAGGATTTCTTCCTCTGTCAAATATGCCCATTCTTCACATCTGTTGTTGAACAATTTCAGCCCAACTAATGAGGGCAATTTAAAAAGTACACTACAAAATTTATAGATTAAGGAAATCTTATTTATTTTCTAAATGTGTTCACTGTAAGATTCACTTAAAGAATTTATTATTCTAAGTTCTTTGAAATTTTAAATTATTTAATTTTGATGCCCCATTTTAGGATCACACTATCATTAAATAAGATTAGTTTGCTACTCTTCATAAAAATACAATTTAATTCATTTACAAATATGCATTGTAAATATATATTGCCGATAGGGTTCTAGTTCAAAGCACAACATCCTCAGTGAGAGGTACACTAGGAACTTGTGTGCTCACGCAAAGAAAACAAGAACTCTTATTCATCTCACCTAGACTCTATCTACCATTTCACAACAACCACCTAAAACTTTGTTGCTTAAAGAAACAACAACTTACTATTTCTCAGAATTTTGTGGGTTGACTGTTGTTGTTTTGTTTGTTTGACCAGGGATGGGGAACCTTTTTTCGGCCAAGGGCCATTTGGATATTTATAGCACCATTCACAGCCCATACAAAATTATCAACACTATAATTCCAGAAATCAAAATTTAATTCACATCTGTTTGGAATAACAATAAAGGTTATATCACTTTTTAATTCCATACCACTTAAAAATTTCCTAAACACTGTTGAAGATGGAGCTTTAGGCAGCTATCTCTGAACATAATTTCCTACCTGCTTCCTTATTAGGATATCCCTGTAATTGAAAATAAAAAAGTTCATAAGTTGAAGAACATGGATTTTTATTCATGAACATGTTTGTCATAAGCTTGAGTGATTCAAGACAGACACAACTCTGCTTGTAATTCTTCTGTGCTATCTTCAAGGCTGGATTTTCTGCTTTCTTATGGGAAATTTTACTCCATCACTTTACTGAGTTTCCTTCATCTGTGACATTAGGATTGATATATTTCAGAAACACCAAGAAGATGACCAAAACTCAGAGATGTGGGCAGCCCCTACCTCCAACCTCAGGCCTTGAACATTTGGAGACAGAGACATAAATAGGAACTGGGGACAGAGAAGGAAAAGGGAGGAAAAGACTGGAGGAGAAAGAGAGAGAGTCCCTCACATATAGGGGGAAACTGGAGACATGTTGTGATATAAGGCTCCTTTGAGAACAAGGAAGCCAAATGTTTAATTTGTTTGGTAATCTGTTGCCTGAAGTTGTAGTATACCTAGGCCCTAGGGCAACCATATAATTTATGGCCCAAACTTGGGCCCTTTGAGAATACATGGGGGTGCTATTAATAATTATGCAATGTCAGGACATATAAAACAGGGCTATAACTGGCAAACCAGACCTATTGTCCCATAAAGCATAACTTAGATGTCATTATCCTCATTATTCAATGAAGTCAGCCACACCCAGATGACTTGTATGAGGTTTTCATAGGGAAACTTAAAAGTGATAAAAATAACTCCGCTTCACCCTAGCCAGTTTGGCTTAGTGGGTAGAGCATCAGCCTGCGGACTGAAGGGTCCCAGGTTTGATTCGGTTCAAGGGCACATTCTCTGGGTAGTGGGCTCGATCCCCAGTAGGGGATACATAGGAGGCAGCCGATCAATGATTCTCTCTCATCATTGATGTTTCTATCTCTCTCCTCCTCTACCTTCCTCTCTGAAATCAATAAAAATATATTTAAAATAATAATAATAATAACTCCACTTCAAGTTTTGGATGGTGAGTGATGCTGAACAGTAACAACTTCCCCATGATTGCCCCACTCTCTCTGTCCATTGCACTACTCCAGTGGGGAGTCAATTGAGAGCTTGTCATGGTGATTAAGAGGGAGGCCAGGTGGGGAAAAGCCTCTCGCACTGCATGTGGATTTGGAATCAGCCAATCATTTGAACTCTGGCCAACAAATTGGGTACACCATGCTGTGCCCTTGTTGCACTTCCTTTCTCTCCACACAGAGATCAGACAGGAGTTAAATGTATTCTCACCTAGAAAACTAAATATTTAAATTTTAATTTAAAAATATGTACTAGATGCTCCTTTCCTCTGGGCACCTCTAGCTAACTTCTATGGCAGCAATTTTCAACTGCTGTGCCACAAGAATTTTTAAAATATGTAATACCTGACTAGTCACTGACCTCTTCCCCTTAAAACTGTCAAATAAAAAAAAAAATGACAACAGTGTAAAACGGAAACAAAAGGCCCCTTGTTCAAAATGTATTAAGAATATCAAGGCAATGACATAAGTAAAACAAACCAAGCACAGAGTCCTGTGGTTGCATGGGTTGCATGCCCATGGAGTGGGTCCTGGTGCTCCTCCTCTCCACTCTACCAGTCAGCTCTTCGTTTATGACCCAGGGCTTTTCTTAACCTGTGGCACTCATACATGGCTAATCTGGAAGACGGAGTGAATTACAGTCCATGAGAGAGCCAGTGAATAAATGCCACCTCCCTCTGTCAGCCAGATGGCTAATTCCCAGGTGCATTCTGCACGGCTCTCCAAGGGGGCCAGTAGGAACCAGCTTCAGCTGTCTACAGTGATCAATAGCCTGATTATGAACCCATGAATCGGTGTTCCCCCATTCCTTTGCCCATACACAAGTATGTCTCCGACTTTGCTCTCAGACCTAGACAAAAGCACATTTTTACTAAAGTACTTTGTAAAGACCTGGTTCATCGAAGCTCTCCCTCTCCCTTTCTGACCTGCAAGAGTCAGTAACCAGAAAAGAGAAGTGAGAAGCAAATTCTGATCACAGTGCAGAAGAAGAAAAGAAAAAAGAGAACTTTATGCTCATTCCACCTTCCATCTTCTCAGTTCACCCCTCTCCCCAACCATTTACCCTTCTTTGCCTCAACACCATGAACTTGTATTGTTTAAAATGCATCTGTTAAAAATAAATGAATAAATAAGTAAATAAAGCAAGCAAGCATCTGTTTACTTCGTGATACAAAAATTCTAGAAATTCTATTTATTGGTGTCTTGTTTTTCCTGACATTCATTTGGCCTTTATCCTGTAATAATCTCACTGAAAGAGAAAACATGATCATGACTCAGGCTCTAAATGAGGAAGGAGAGCAACATTCATTATTTCACCAATAATACAATAAACTCATTTAACGGAAGTAAAGCACTCTCAAGACACCACTTTAAAAGAATAAAGAGCAATTGGATTTTTTGTTAGCTAAGAACCACACTCTGATAACTATAAAAAATTTTATATATTTTACTTGCTTTATATGTTACAGTATTGTGTTTTTCTTTCCCAAAATAGTATCCTTTCTTTCATATCTGTTATTCATCAGCACAGTTATTCAATAACCTCTCTAAGGAGCCATATTAGAGCAGAAAAACTATATAAAACAGTAAAATAACCTTGGCTGACCAGCTTGGCTGACCTTCCAATCTGGGTTCTGCTACCTACTAGAAGCCCACCCTTAGGCAAACTTCAGTAAAAACTCAGTAATCCAACAGGGTCCATACTGATACTATACCAGTATACTACTGATACCATAGTTACCAAAATATATCTCAGTTTTTATAATTAAATATAATACTTTAATATATGATTATAATAGTATAATACTGTAAGTACATAATAGAAGAGTATATTCTAGAAACCACTGAATATAATTGGCTATCAATACATTAGTCAATCATACCTATAGACATGATAAATAGCATAAATATTAGTTTGATTTTTCATGGTGTGCTTATTAATTCATTAGTATAAGACAATTCATTGCAGGAATATCATGGCGCAAAGTGTCTTTGTTAAAAAAATATTTATATCGACTTTAAAAAATATTAAATTCTAACTTAACTTTTTTTACCAAAATCATAACACACTATTTATGTAACTTAAATAAATGCATTCACATATTTATTGATTCAATAAATATTTCTTGACGATCACTGTTTACCTGGAGGTAAAATAATACATGAAGTAGAAATGCATTGAAGCCTTCAGGAATTTATAGTCTAGTCAGGAAAACAGACAAGTTAACATGCAATTAAAATACAAAGCAATGTATTGGGAAGAAGGTACAGAGAATGATGGGGAAGGTCCAATCTGCTTTAGCAGTGCCTAAAAGGAGCACTTATTCCATCCCTGAGGGGTCAGGAAAGCTTCCAGGAGGATACATTAAGCTGAGACTTATAAAATGAGGAGGAGGGGCTGGCCAAAGAGGCATACAGAGATGGAGAAGGTTTAAGGCAGAGAAACTATATGTTCAAAGGCCTAGAAGCAAGACAGCAAGGTATATTCTTTAAGGGACACCTATTTCAAGGTTTCACATAGCCGTATTATTCAAAGATTTTAAATGGGTTGTATTCCTTAATGTGAATAAAATTTACTTTATATAAATTAACTCAAAACCTTCCTTCCTGCTGTGACTGCTCCACTGACAGGGTGGATGCAACATCCACGCACTGATGCCAAGGATGTGTTGATGTGTTCATTCCACCTGCGCGCTGGTCCCCTGGATGCATTGGTGCCATGGATACGCTGCGGCTTTGATGCCACTGATGCAGCCCCTCGGTGGTCTTCAACCAGTTGTCACCGAGAGAAAGTCTTCCCTTCACTCTTTGACAACCTACCCCCACTTGTTTGACTGTTTACTTAAAGAAGATCTGTACTTTTTCTTAAAATATTAACTATAAGTAATATGCCTTATTAACTATAAGGAGATATACTACTTCAGTAACATAATTATCAAATTTTAGCCCTAGCCAGTTTTTCTCAGTGGTTAGAGCATCAGCCCTCAGACTGAAGGATTGCTGGTTCAATTCTAGTCAAGGGCACTTGCGAGACAACCAATCAATGTGTCTCTCTCACATCAATGTTTCTCTCTTTGTGTCTTTCCCCCTCCCTTGCACTCTCTCTAAAAATCAATGGAAAAAAATATCCTCAGGTAAGGATTAACAACAACAACAAAACTTAGAATCATTTATTTAATGCCAAATTTATTTACTCTTGGGCTTCTTTCTCCCTCTTCCTCATTCATATCTAGTGGTATTTGTGGATAATAGTTTGAATAATTGTTTTTCACCCATACCTTTTAGACAATAATGATAATTGGTCATTTGTCTCAATGTAACATTTCAGATATTACTGTAATACCAAATTTAATTTCTTCCTTGTATATGCTTTTATTATGATGAAAAGTAATGGCCAAGGATACAGTTGTTACAAATATGCAACACTCTATACTGTAAGTATAGACAACTCACAATAATATTCTAACAGTAATTTATAATTATAAAGCAAAATAGCACCAACTAAAAACCATACTCAAGAAAACAAGGATGCTATAGAGATAGATGTTTCTCCTAGATATTGTGTTCATTACAGCTCTCTACATGGGAACAAGTACAATGGGAGTTTCGTCAACTTGCCAAGAACTACATAGTAGCCAGACTCTTCAACCAGAAATATACTGCATTAGAGTTCTCTAGTTACCTATTAATTTTCCTGTATGACAGCTAACTTTTAGTCAACTTTAATAACTCCTTAATAGGTTATTGGTAACTAGCCATTACTCAGAACCAAAAAATGAAAGTCTCCAGAACATGTCATTTGCCTCTATTTTCCTCATTTGTAAAATAGTAACAATATTTATTCCTACCTCACAGAATTATTTTGAGGATCAAATTATTTTAAAAAGTTATAAATGTGATGTGGTTGATATATTTTGCCAATGTAAATTATTATTATTAAATCCTAAGATGGTCATGACTGTAACAGCTGCAAACTTGAGCTGCTTTGGACAAATAAATGTTGAATTGTTAAAGGTCTCAAAGGATTCCTTGTAAAACTGAGGAATTTTGGCTAATGTTTAGTTGAGAAACTGAAATTGAAGTTATTTATAAAACAATATTAAAAAATTATATATTGAAGGTGAACTTATTTGTATAATACGCACATCGTTGGTCAATATAAACAAATTTCCTAACAAGTATGGTTCACTGAGGTACTCCATCTCTAGTTTCTGTTGAGGAAGCAAAAGAGCCAAATTTTCACATTCTCCACTTGGGAAATATGCCCTGTGGATAGTTACTAACACATTCTGCTTGTTTGAAATCATTATATTAGTATACACAAACTTACCTTCAGGATCTGTTTTAATTACAAATTTTCATGCATAAAACATGTGATATCATTTCAACATGTTCATTATCCTTTTCCCCATTCTTCAATTCACAAGGCAAGTTTAATTGTGGTATATTCATCAATTCTTCTTTAGTCTTAAGATTTCTACAGATATTGGTTCACCTGAAATTTATAGAAAACAGTCCTCTGACAGGTTGTCCCTGATTGGTTCCACGACAGAGGACAGTACCAGACAATGTATTGGAAATCACATAAGCATCAAAGCCACATTTAAATCTATGGCCATATCATAGGGCTCTGATTATGGAACTAGAGCCACATATTTTAGTGATAATATTAGTAGCTACAATTCTTTCTCAAATGAAACCCCAAGCAGTCATGCAGATTAGTACTGGTTTAACATTTTAAAACTTTGTTTCTAATTGGGCTTCAGAGGAAATGATTGCAGCTTCCCTGCTCACTTGTTCTCCCTACTTCACTAGGGTAACATGAAGCTTAATTAGACTTATGTTGAGGCTATTTGCTCCTCTGAAGTTTAAGTTTCCACAAATGTTGAATCATTAAATAATTGCAGCAAAAACATTTTTAAAATCCTTTCCCAAAATCAAAAGAGATTTGAGAAATCCCAAGCCATCTGAGGCTGGAGGGATTGAAATGTAATTAGCTGGCAGATACTCTTAATATTTATTTGAGATGATGGACAAGAAGTTGATTCTGAGATGAGGAGTCAAAATAAAAGCCACAGAGAGTGAAAACAAAGAGGCAAACTTGTTTTTAAATAAAGCTAGAGAGACCTTCGGGAGAGGAAAAAAAGTAAGAAGTTATTAGAATTGGGGGTGGGGGGTGGGAGGTGTTAAACACCAAGGGCATCTTAGGCGATTTTTTATAATAAGGGTTAGGTACCCGACGGAGAGAGGGTCTAATTGAATTGGCGTTCAGGTGGTTGAAAGGAAAGCAATTTTGACCAGCCACCAAAAAATGGTTTTGAGACCCAGACAAAAAGTAAAAAAACCTTTCTTTCCCAATAAGGAAAGAGCAGAGCAGAGAGAAATAGCTGTCCTTACACTAGAGCGATTGTTTTCTATCCTTTTTCCACCAAGACACATATGACAAATGATGTTTCCACTTAAGACAGGTTCCAAACAAGCACACAAAAACCTAGTAGGTTCAAACTTGTGCAATTTTTCACCACATTTCATCTCTCCCTCTTCAGCTTTAGAACTGTGATGTGTAACTACCATCTTTGTAGGATAAGCACTCTAATGTGTAGGAAAAGTTCATTATTCATTACTTGGAATATACCTCACAAGTGCTTTAGACACCTCAGGTTGTTACATACTCCAGCAGAATTAAGACAGGAAGAGCAACTGGAAGTTCTGAGAGAGGGCCAAAGTATCTGCCTACCTGTCTCTAAGCTCAGGAGAGCACGCACGTTAAAAGAATTCTATATTCCCCAAAGACTCTGGATCTGAGCCCCATCACTCACTACCAGTTTTCCATACTAGGAGTCAAGATATCTGTCTGTGCTGAATTCATAATAAACAAAATCCAATCCAATTTTTAAAAAATATATTTTATTGATTTTTTACAGAGAGGAAGGGACAGGGATAGAGAGTTAGAAACATCGATGAGAGAGAAACATCGATCAGCTGCCTCCTGCACACCTCCTACTGGGGATGTGCCTGCAACCAAGGTACATGCCCTTGACCGGAATCGAACCCGGGACCCTTCAGTCCGCAGGCCGATGCTCTATCCACTGAGCCAAACCGGTTAGGGCCAATTTTTTAAAATTACAATCTATGCATTTTAAATTTGGAGAAACTCAGAAATCAGCTCACCCATACCAAACAATGCTCTATGAAGGATAGATTGTAGAGGGAGGGGGAGAGAACTTGATTCTGATTTGGATCTGGTAAAAAATGTAAGTCTGTCTACTTTCACATCTTTTAGGAAACTTATTATGTGCATATCTCCCTTATCTGAGATGTAGTACTTATTGTAGTTGCTATTCAATCATTAAATCACATGCAAAGTTATTTAATTTTTTCTGCTTTGACTAATCTCTCCAATTAGATTGCAAATTCCAGATGATCAGGATTGTACCCCTCTCAGCCCTTTGGCCAACGCCAGGCATCAAGAATCCATTTTGTTAAATTCTTACATGATTAATTAATTAAGTAAACATGGCCCTGGCCAGTATGGCTCAGTTGTTTGGAGCATTTTCCCATACAACTAAAGGTGGTGGGTTCAATTCCCACACAGGGCACATACCCAGGTTCCGTTTGATCCCTGGTTGGGGCACATAGTGGAGCTACTGATCGATGTTTCTCTCTCATATTGATGTTTCTCTTTCTCTCTCTCACTCTCTCTCAAATCAACTAAAAAACCAAGTAAACATTCGCAGGTGAGGATTAAAAAGTAATAATTAAGCAAATTTAATGAATTCCTACATTTCTCCAACATTATTTTCATGCCATTTATTATTTCCTATGGATTTATTTAAATGATATTACAGTTAAAGTAAAACAATACAAATGGTGTGTGTGTGTGTGTGTGTGTGTGTGTGTGTGTGTGTGTGTGTGTGTAACACCTACAGGCAACTGGCAGATGTCAAAAACTGGGAATAAAGAAAAATATGTCTGGCTTTAATCAAACACATCATCAAAAACTAAACATACTTTTAATCTTCGTAGCAACTGCTTTAAGCATGGGAATGTTGATGAGCTCTTAGGATAAATAAACCAAAGTGCACATCTGAATATAAAGAATCTTTTTGTTCTACATATATTAAACTCCTAATGACATAATGTGCATTTATTGTAATACTAGAGGCCCAAGGCACAAAATTTGTACAAGAGTAGGCTTTCCTTCCCCCAGCAGCCGGCACCGGCTTCCCTCTGGCACCCAGGACCCAGGCATCCCTCACAGACCCAGGTTTCCCTCACAGTCCCGGCTTCGTCTGGAAGGATGCCCAGTCTAATTAGCTTTTATTATTATAGATATTATTCTAATGATTTCTTTTTGCATCAACTTTACTATTGAAAGTTATCTTCTTCTAACGTTACTTCCTTAATGAAAGCCCTTAAGAGAAAATATAAATCTAAGCAAGACACCTTAGAGCAGTGGTCGGCAAACTGTGGCTCGCGAGCCACATGGGGTTTTTTGGCCCCTTGAGTGTGGCTCTTCCACAAAATACCAACTTCTGCACATGGGCCACGAAGTTTCAATTGCACTGTACATGCACACCCGCACATGGTATTTTGTGGAAGAGTCACACTCAAGGGGCCAAAGAGCTGCATGTGGCTCACGAGCCGCAGTTTGCCGACCACTGCCTTAGAGTAACTTAATTTATACAGATTTGCTTTTACAGCCACATTATTAAATTCAAAATTAAAATGAGCAGTGCCTAGTCATATGTCCCTGACTTGTTTTGCAGAAATCCCAACCTAGAAAACAGTACAAAAGCCAGCAACTTGATTTCTAATGTTATGCTCACTATAGGGAAAATTGCAATGAAGAAAAGAGATATTATCAAAAGGCCAAGTGTAGACCCTGGCCAGGGAGCTCAGTTAGTTATCCCAATATGCCAAAGTTGTGGGTTCAATCCCTGGTCAGGGCACATATAAGAATCAGCCATTGTATACATAAATGAATAGAATGACAAAACAATGTCTCTCTCTCTCTCTCTCTCTCTCTCTCTCTCTCTCTCTCTAATAAAAAAGAAGCCACGTGTAGGTAACCTGAATTCCTCAAGGGACAGAGGATAATGTTAGGTTAGATCAATATTTCTCAACCCTCACTGAAAGGTGAAACTCCACCGAGCGTTTGGATACTGGAGACCCCAAAAGAAATAAATCATCACTAGAGCATCTGACTTTCCTCCCAAGTCCTCGCCCCCTTAGCATCTTGGCCAAGTGACTGTGCTCCTCTTCAGTGTGTGATGAACCGCAGATCTGTGATTGCCAAGAAAGTGTTCTATTGGTCCCTCAAATATGATTTTTACACTAAGAACTTGCAATTAAGAAAAAAACTCATCCAGTCCTCTGAAACTTTCCACTTTATACCAAGCTCTAGCTGTATGCCTGTGAGGACTCCATTACAGATCAGAGTTACTTTTCCCTAGAAGCGAGGGAAGGGCAAGCACGAGTTTCTTGAGCACACACAGAGTCCAGAGTAAGCCACTAAAATACCAATTTCCAGCACTGAAAGTTTCTTTTATGAAACTCGGTCCAGAAAAATAATAAAACTATTTACAAAAGGGATAAACGGATTTTTTAAAATTTGCATGCAAAAATTATTTGGAGCTGCCCTTATGTGCTATATGTCCATTAAGCTCTTGTTTTAGTTTCATTTTTGGTGAGCTAGAACACAAACCTCTCCCCTGTTGAATGACCTGAGTAACTCTCAAACTCAACTTTAATGAGTTGGGTCAAAATACAGGTGAAGACTGACTTTTGGAGATTAATTGCTACCAAGATGATATCAAAGAAAGAAAACTCCATATGCAATCCTGTTGAAACCATACTTTATTAGCGATGGAAGAAACTTTGGATTTCATCAACCCCAGTATTTTGCAAATTGCACTCTGTACTATAGTGGAGGAGTTTAGGAATTACTGAGATAATGGGATAGCTTAATGGGCAGGATTCTGCTATCTCATCCCATCCCACCCCTAACTTTCACCTCTGGTTTCTGCTCAGTGGTGTGTGTTTTTATTTAAGAAAAGAGTCACATTGTTAAATATAAACTTGAAAACTAACAAATTCTTCATTGTATAGGCAAGGAAAGGTCCAGAGAGATCATTTGTCCAAGCTGCTTAAAAGCACAGCAAAATGAATGCAAGTCTTCCCTTTTCATAATACTATACTGCCCCCTTTCCAAAAACATTTTAACAGAATTGACTATACAGAGACAGAGAGAACCTTTATACACTTACTATGTTTTTTCTAACTCAAAAATTTAAAATTATTTTATTCTTACTAAATACTACTTGTTAATAAGAAATCAAATTGAGTCTGTCTAATAAAGTTGCCACTGGCCGCATGATTTAAATTTTAGTTAATTAAATGAAACATCCAGTTCCTCAGTCACACTAGCCCTCTTTCAAGCATTCAAAAGCTACCTACATATGACTAGTCTTTGGACAGACAGATACAGCACATTTCCATCCCTGCAGAAAGTTCTATTGCAAAGTGACGGTGTAGACAGTATCCCAGCACTATCTAAACAAAACAGCATTTGAGTCTTGTGCCACAAATGCCACCAAGACACAGTAAGCCCCTCAATTTAGTAATATAATTTCTTTCAAAAACGAATGAGGCAAGATACACATTTTTTTCACACTTTCTTCTGTTTAGCTGTGAGTACAAATATATGCCATATAAAAACTTGGGAATTTATCCTGTCACACTTCTCAGTAGAGTTGATTATATTCCAGCAGAAAGTTTATATAAGGGGGAAAACTGCTTATCAGATGATTCAAAAGAAACACCTTCAAATATATATGTATACAACATCTTCATTGTTAACCTGATCTCAACCAAGAAATAACTAAAACACCGGAATCCTCATGCATCACCAATGTTTTGGCCAATTATTTCTAGTTCCCATACCAACATAAATAATTTAAACATATTTCAAATAATATAAAAGTATTTGTCTCCAAGTCATTGCAAATAATGTAAAAGCAAAGCTAATCCACTCAAAGTGAATCAGGGCATCTCATTCCCAGTTCTGAAAGTCCCTATGTTCGCATCAGCTCCAATTTTGCAGGTGAAAAGTTTTTTCTCAGTTTAGAATATGTTGTCTTTAATGTTTCAACTAATCTAAGGAACTCAAAAGAAATAAAGAGCCTACTTAGATTATATGAAAAATGAGAGGGAATGATAAGCAACTACAAAATGCAATGGCTAAAATATTCAAATGATAAGAAAATGAATAAAGGTTGAAATTTTCTTGCACATGTCATATTTATAAGTAATCCTTTGTAATTAAAGCTACACTGTAGAATTTCATGTAATTCAATGAGAGTTATATTCTACAAATGTCTTGGCTATTCAGGGTTGCCATTTTGCTAATCCTTTAATAATGTCTCATACTGCAACTTGAAAGAAAACTAACTGGATTATTTTATCCACTCATCTGCTTCATCAGAACAGATAATATTTTCAGCTCCCATTTGGCCTCAAGAAATATTTTATTTCTAAAGATTCTGAAGTAATGATATCTGCAGGTTGGCATTTTATTGATGGCTAGTTAGTAAGAGCAATGAGAGCACACACTATCTCACTGTAGAAACCAGAATAAAAAACAGGTACATGGTGATTTATTTTCATATTTGTGACCAGAAAGTACTAAACTTTATGCTAAAAAGAAGCATATTCTGGCTTTATTTATAGCACATGGCATAATGCCTGGTGGGTATGACTGTGGGTAGTGGACATTAAAGGGTTTAGACTTTAGACTCTTGCCTACGTGGCTTTGAATTCTAGTGTTGCCACTTACTAGCTGTGTGACCTTGGCACATACTTAACATCCTTGACTCTCCCTTTCACCTTCTGTAAACCAGCAATGATAATAGCAACTTTTTAGCGTTGATGTGAGACTTAAAAATAATTACATAGGAAGTGTATCTCACTTTTAAACTAGGTTTTTAAAAAATGTAAAATATCATCATGGTGGGAAAACAGTTGAATGACATTTAGGACAAAAATGGAATTTGTATTTCTATGTTGAAATAGGTTACTTCTTTGTTAGGCTAAGATAATCACAGCTCAGTTATGTTTCAAAGCAAATTCATCCCTCTATTTTTAAACAACATATATCTCCTTTTACTTCTATCATTAGGTACCCCTTCCTTTCAAGAGAAGTTTCATGATGTAGCTGAAAGTGAAGTTAAATATTGGAATCCTGGAAGTCAGACTTCATTACTTGTTAGTTCTATAGCTATGGTCAATTACTTAACTTCTCCAAATTCTAATTTTTCTCAACTGTTAAGTCCATATAATAACCCCTAATCAAGCCAATTGTGCAAAAAAAAATGCACATTTTATGAAGTAGTTATTTTTAATCAATAAAAGCATCAATTGTACCATACCTGGAAAACATTTAGTGAACACATTGAGAAAATACTCAGACTATTTATTGAAAACTTACATTTCCCAGTTCATTCTTATGAAGATAGTACTTACTAATGGTACTTTACCTTTTTTAGCAAAGTAAATTTAGCAATACAATTTTTAGTAATGGCAAGAGTATCTGATTTGAAATTAAGAAATCTGGATTAATTGCCATTAATCATTGAATACACAATAATGCCTTATTTGCTTTCATGTATAAGTAATGTATAATAAATATTATTCATTTATATATATTTGTTCCACAAATATTTATTAAATACCTACTATGTGCCATCACTGTTTTAGGCACTGATAAAACAAATAATAAAGTGTTATTTATTTTAAGGAGTGTATTTTCATTTTGATACTAAAAACCACTGCATGAGATGATCAAGTGAGGCTCAGAGACGTCAATAGACTTTGCCAGGATCAATAACAAGTTGTGGAGCTCTTGCCACTGCTGGGGGGGGGGGGGGGGGAGTGGACCAGGAGCAACAGAGATTCTCTTCTCAACAGGAAGAGGGAAAGACGCACAATTGATACGGAAGATGTGAAGTTCTTAGCCAGGAGGAGTAATTCACTGCTAAAATACATCACAAAGAAGAATGAAGAGATCATTCAGTTTAATATAGAACAAAAAGCAAAGAAGGAAAGGAAGTTAGAGCATGAAAATGAAAATTTAGTGGAGCTAGCAGAGGCTGGAGGAGTGGAAAGGGAGACTTAAACTCTATCACTGATTGGAAAAAAGCAGCCCTCCAGCAGATAGAGCCACCAAAAATGCATATTGCCACAAAGGGAGTTTTGAAGGGATAGGTGGAGATTTAAAAATAAATAAATAAGGAGAGGAGGCTTTTTGTGTTATATTCTCCACGTCATTGACTACAAAAGTTAGTTTAAAAGAGAGCTGGAAACTCTTAAGCAAAATACTCCCATCTCATGTCTTACTGAATGAAGCACATAAAAAAATTATAGCTATTGCAATTAATAAACTGTTAGCAGTTTTAAAAAATAACAAGTTGTGTCAATTTTAATCCAGTTCTAACTCAACACAGTTCTTCCAATTTACTCTCTGTAAAAAAGGTAAATCCTGGTTCTTTAAAATATAGTACTCTACTCAACTAGATTATACTATCCCCACATCATCAACACTGAGTTAGAGGAAATATTCATTCCCATCAGTTCTTCTGAGAACTACAATGCTTTATGTATAATGAAATAGGACATTGAAAATGCTGCTTCTGCCATGGCCGGTGTTGCTCAAGTGGCTGAGCATCGTCCCATGCACCAAGTGGTTGTTAGTTCATTCCCAGTCAGGGCATATGCCTGGGTTGCAGGCTTGATCCCCAGTGGGGGGCATTCAGGAGGCAGCCGATCAATGATTCTCTCTCATCGTTGATGTTGCTATCTCTCTCTCCCTCTTCTTTCCTCTCTGAAATCAATAAAAAATATATTTTAAAATGTTTGCTACAAAGGTAGATCTATGTTAAGTATTTTTAACACAAAAAAAATTAAATAATAATAGATAGGAAGAAACTTTGGGAGGTGATGGATATGGTTTTTTTTTTGTTTTTTTTTTGGTTTTTTTAAAATATATTTTATTGATTTTTTACAGAGAGGAAGGGAGAGAGATAAAGAGTTAGAAACATCGATGAGAGAGAAACATCGATCAGCTGCCTCCTGCACGTCTCCTACTAGGGACGTGCCCGCAACCCAGGTACATGCCCTTGACCGGAATCGAACCCGGGACCCTTCAGTCCGCAGGCCGACGCTCTATCCACTGAGCCAAACCGGTTTCGGCAATGGATATGTTTAAAGCCTTGATGGGCATAATGGTTTCACATGTGTATACTTATCTACAAACTCATCAAGTTGTATATATTAAATACAGATTTTTACATGCCAATCACACCACAATGAAGTAGTTTAATAATAAATAACTAAACAAACAAAAGTATGGATTTTGGAGAGAAACAGACTGGAGTTTGGGTCCGTTTTGCTACTTATTAACTGTATGACGCTGACCAAAATACTTAAACTCTCTGAAACTCAGTTTGTTCATCTGTAAAATAGGACACCACACATAAAATAATGTGATGTCTGGGATTTCCTTTTTTAACAACCTAGATGAGAGTGGGCAGGGGTTTGAATTAATCAATACTGGCCATAAGTTGACAATTTTTAAAGTTGGATGATACATACTAGTACATAAGTGTTCGTTATATCATTGTCTCTATTTTGTGAGACTAAAGAAAAATATACTGTTGTTTTAATCCTCTAGTTTGGTGGTAATTGGTTATACAATAATAGAAACCTAATATATATTTTGTTACCTGGAAGTAGAGTGCTTTGATAACAAACATCTAAAATGTGTCTGGCCGAAACCGGTTTGGCTCAGTGGATAGCGCGTCGGCCTGCGGACTGAGGGGTCCCAGGTTCGATTCCGGTCAGAGGCATGTACCTGGGTTGCGGGTATATCCCCAGTGGGAGATGTGCAGGAGGCAGCTGGTCGATGTTTCTCTCTCATCGATGTTTCTAACTCTCTATCTCTCTCCCTTCCTCTCTGTAAAAAATCAATAAAATATATAAAAAAATAAAATAAAATGTGTCTTAAATTGGGCAGTGGGCAGAGACTGCAAGAATTTTGAGTAGCATGATAGAAGTCTTAAACAGACTGTTAGTAAAAAATATGGACATTAAAGATGCTACTGATGAGAGCTCAGTAGAGAGAAACATATCACTGGAAACCAAAGAATGAGAAATCCTTGTTGCAAAAAAGAAGAGGAGGAGGCAGAAGAGGAGGAGGAGGAGGGGGAGAGAAGGAGGGAGGTAGGGCGGAAAAGAAGAAAGAGGGGTAGGGGAAGGTGAGGAGGAGGGGAGGGGAAGAACTACTACTACTACTATAAAAGCAGCTAATTATGTACAAGGAATCCTCCATAAGATTATAAGCTGATTTTTCAGCAGAAACTTCACAGGCCAGAGAAAACGGCATGATATATTTAAAGTAAGGAAAGGAAAACTCCTAAAACCAAGATTCAGAGTGATTCTGAGTTGCACTCAGGCTGCCAGTTCCAAATAATGTCACTAAAATCTCTAATAAAAAATATTGTGTTAGTAACCCAAGACTGGTGATGTTATGTATTGAGAAAGGTATGTTTGGATGATTATACATGAACCATTCTAAGTTTTCTTCAGGCCACACAGTGGATCCTCTGATTAGTAGCTAATGAATCTATTATTAAGACCTCAGGTTCATTAGCAAACATGGCATCACATAAAGTACTTAATTTACGAATCAGAATAGAATTCCAGCCCTAGCTGGTTTGGTTCAGTGGATAGAGCGTCAGCCTGCGGACTCAAGGGTCCTGGGTTTGATTCCGGCCAAGGGCATGTACCGTGGTTGTGGGCACACACCCAGTAGGGAGTGTGCAGGAGGCAACTGATTGATGTTTCTCTCTCATCGATGTTTCTGACTCTCTATCCCTCTCCCTTCCTCTCTGTGAAAAATCAATAGAATATATATTAAAAAAATAGAATTCCAGTCTTGGTTATCACTTATTAGCCCTGTCAGCTAGCCTCTATGAACCTGATCCCTCAATTAAAAAATAACTACAACTTCATAAAATCCTTGAGGATAAAGTAATATAAGAACTCTGGTAACCAGAGAACTATGCCAACAATGCTGTGGTGTTTCCGGGGTGTGGTAGGCCAGTGGTGCATAATATGAGTCAAAAGAGGTGAATTATACAGCATCTCTAGGGAAAGGAAGGCCCTTTAAGGTGATAATCCTCCTCTGAAAACCCAATGTTTCACTGAAGCTGGAAACATAACAATGCACTAAAATATCTCTACCAAGCCTGAAAAGGTAAGATTTGGGGACCTAGGATTACTTGGTAAGATAAGTACCATATGATTTCACTTCTGTGTGGAATCTAATGAACAGAATAAACTAACAAGCAAAATAGAAATAAACTCAGAGATACAGAGAATGGACTGATAGCTGTTAAGGGGAAGGGAGTTGGGTTGCTGGGTGAAAATGGTGAAAGGATTAAGCAAAATAACAACCACCTATTGTCTCTTTGCATCTACAAAAACATACATTTGGAATGTCAAAGTAAGTTCTTTTCTGTACCCCTAAAAGCACAGGTACGCAGAGCAGAGACCACAAATCCCCTCATTGTTATTGTCAACTGTTAACTAACCTGCACCCACTTATGTAAAAGATGTATCATTTTACTTTTATTTCATTCTTTTTTAATATATTAAGGTATTACATATGTGTCCTTATCCCCACATTATCCCCCAATACCTCCCACTCATGCCTTCACCCCCCTGTTGTCTGTGTCCATTGGTTAGGCCTATATGCTTGCATATAAGTCCTTTGGTTGATCTCTCCCCCTTACCCCCACCCTCCCCTGCCTTCCCTCTGAGGTTTGACGGTCTGATCGATGCTTCTCTGTCTCTAGATCTGTTTTTGTTCATCAGTTTATGTTGTTCATTATATTCCATAAATGAGATCATGTGATATTTATCTTTCTCTGACTGGCTTATTTACTTTTTATCCAATCCCATAGGATTCCCTGCTTTGCTTTCTCCCACCTCCCTAATTTATCACCAATGGATTTCATGTAACCCACTTACATCTTCTCTTTTGACTGTAATGTAGTGCTCATTTCGGCAACAGATATACTAAAATTGGAATGATTGTAATGTATAAAATAAGGATAAAAACTGCCATTCTCTGGAGCATAATCTCAATCTGTTGAGATTTTGCTTCTTGGCAATTGTTGACAGTTTGGCTCAAATAAACTCACAAGAATTCTCTAAAGGTTTGAATGCTTCTTATGTTGACAGTATGCTTTTTCAAAATGCTAAGAGAAAGAATACAGACACAATAGATTATGTTGTCTATAATTCCATTTATATGAAATTCTAAAAAAGCAAAAATAACGATAGACAACAAATCATTATTTGTCAAGGGCCATAGCTGGAAGGAGGGGGTTGACAGCAAAGAGTCACATAAACTTTGAAAGAGAAAGAAATGTCATATATCATAATTACTAGTGGTAGATAGATGATTATATGTTTCCAAAACTCACTGAACTTCTACACAGAAAATTGGAATTTTTTATTTAGAAATTATACCTCAAAATTTTTTAAAAGATTATATATAATAAATCAGCATAGTTAAGAGTGCTCCCGTGTCTCTAGCAGACAGCTGTCTCTCCTTGGCGGGCAGAATTCCCGCTGATTTTCACATCCAGATGTTATATGGGCACCTCTTCCTCGCTCTAGTGCTCTGGTGGGGGAGCGTGGCATGGGATTGAGACTCCATGCTCCTGTGGGGGAACCTTTTCAGCTGACAGATCCCTCTATCTCAGCCACCTGTGGGACTGAGACCATCCCTTTTTGTATCTCCGCCCTTCCTATCAGTCTCAATGTGGCTTCTTCTGTAAAATTTTGGTTATGAAGCTTCTGTTCAGCTAGTCTTCAGTTGGTTATTCAGGTTGATTGTTCTGTATTTTAGTTGTAATTCTAGTTTGGTCCTGGGAGAAGTGAGTGTAGCTTCCATCTATTCTGCTATCATCTTGGATCCACCTCTGACCTTTTTATAAGAAAATTTTTTTAAATTTTTCCCAGAAAAATAAGCAAACTAACACATACTTGAAAAGTAGCCTTGAACACAATTTAAAATCCTCCAAAAATGTTCCCTAAACTCAGTATAAACTTGGCAGGTCTCTGACTGCTTTTCCCAGAATGTTACAGTATAACAGAGGCTGTATGTTTAGATCATACAGGGGCCAGATTGATAATATAAGTGAGTGTCATGGAGCAAGAGGTACACTGCCGTAAACTGGAGAGTACATGACCCCTCCCAAAAGAGCTGCCACCACTGAGTCCTACAGATTGACATAGGAAAGAAAACATACCACAGTCTAGCCAGAGCATCTGAAGTTTGAAAAGAAGCAGAAATCTCGACTTGTATGGGAAGTGTCCTGATTTTTTTAGAATGATGTTCACATTTTTTATATCAATGTGTGGGCCAAATAAAACACATCCATAGGCAGAAATACGACCTCTGGTCCACAGTGCAGACTTCATGACTTTTTCCATAACAAAGTTTTGCCATCTTTCTAAACACTTAACATCTTTATTTGTAATGAGCCTAGAATAATATACAATGCTAGTGGAACTGAAGTAAAATTCATCTCAAAATCACATGAAGGCTAGTCACCTCTGGCCATTTTGCTGAACAACCATGTCCTGTTTACATTTCTAAGCATACTGGTTGGTAATAAAAAAAAAATCAGAATAAAGGGAGAGAGATGAGGAAAAACTGATGAAAATCACAACTTTAAGATCAGAATCAGCTTCTAGACTCTAGAGGAATAAAATAATCCACGTGTTGAAATTTGAGGACTTCATTGCCCCAACTAGTCCAACCGGGCTGTAAATTTCGAGCAAACAATTCCAAACAGTCCCCATCTGGCTTGATATAGTCTTTTAAAACCTCTGTTCGAAAAAGAGAAAAAAACACAAAAATTATTATTAAGAAAGGAATCAATATCCTTTTAGCAGTTAAGAGTAGAAGAGCAAAAATATTTCCTTAAAAAAAAAAGAGAGAACAAATTAATCTCAAGGATTTTGTCACAGGCTTTACTATTTATAGGTAGAAAGTCATTTGAAATAAGTACCCTTGAGATTGAAAAAAACACTATGAGAACTTCCAGTAGCCCTGATTTATCGGTTTTCGTTTGTAGATGAGAAATGAGGATTTTAACACCCACACAGATGACTTCAGTTTTCCAATAATGCTGACATGTCTTCTGAGTACAAACTTAATTTATTTTTTAATAAATGCAATCCATGAATAAAAAAGAAGTCTACAGTAACAATACAAAGACAACTCACCTTAAACTAAGTTAAAATGTAAGTCTCTGAAAACATATACTTTAGTGAAAGTAAAATGAATGAACATTTGGACCCAGAAATATTCAGAACACATAATTAACAAATAACTATATCCCCCTAGCTATAACTTGGTAGTACTAAGAGCATTCTTTCACTTTCAAATTATTCATCCTTATTTACCTAAAATTTTCACCATATTATTCCCACAATTAAGTATTCCTTATTCGTTATATTATTATTATTATTGAAAATGGTATTTTGTTGGAAAAAAAGTATCTCATATATACTGGATAAATTAGCTGTGATCAACACTAACAGAAAGAAAAGAATACCATAGAAGCTTTTACCATGCTCACTTAGACAAATACTTAAGTCAATTGAACCTTAATCACATTGCTAAGTTAGCTATTCACTAATTACAGAAACTGGGTATGAAAATCACAAGTCAGGGAAGAAAAGTCACTAGACAGGTAAAATAAAATCTTAATTGCTATACAAGATTGAGCTTGGAAGAAATCTATCAAATTCCCTTTAGTAATAAGGAGAGTTGCTTAGGAATAATTGATGTAGGTAAGGTTTAAAGACCAATATATGAAAATTTTTATGTTTTTATAATGTTCTTCAATTGCTCTCACAGCAAGATACTTATTTGTCTGAAAGTATTGGCCCTGTTTAAAAAAAAAATCAAAGAATTAAAAGTGCCTGTCTATAACTCAACAGAATTTAAATTTGGGCTTTGCTAGCATCTAGGGGATGGTAACAGAAAGACTTCTAATCCTTTCATAAGTATAGAATTAAATGTTACTGAACTTGAAAGAGAAAGATTTCCCCCAAAGTCTTAGGACAATAACCCTGTAGCACTTTTCTACTTTTACCCCATTAATTCAATGCATTACCAACCTCAGTTCACTTTTAATGTGGTCTAAGATAATAGTGAACCAAGGTTCTCTTTGTTTTTGCTTATTTGTTCAGTTTTTCAGTACAAAGGTATTAGCAACTCTATTTTGGAACTTTAATCTGGAATCTAAACTGGAGTCAGCCAGTCAAAAATATTTACTATTCTAAGTATCTACTTTAATCAGTGTTATGATTACAGATATCCATGTTTTCTAAGAGTTCACAATCTAATAGAAAAAGATGACCAGGTACTTAGAGTGGAAAAATACATACAACTTAAACCCATTTACCATGTCCTTTCTCAATGCAACACATTACCGCATGATTTTTTTTCTTTCTAATTGACAAAAAATAGAAAATCAAGGAGTAAGTCTTATGATGCTAAATATTTGTTTAAGTTCAAAAGAGGGTAAATGACATAATGGCAAATTAATAAAAAAAATTATTCTTATTAATTTTAAATATCAATTTAAAAGTAAATGCAAGATCTTAAAAGTTTCATCACAAGAAAAAATGCATAACTATGTGTGATGATGGATATTAACTAGACTTATTGTTGGTGATCATTTCGCAATACAGATGCTCAACTTACGATGGTTATGTCCTGATAACACAGCACAAGATGGAAACATCATAGGTCAAAAATGCATTTAATACAATTAACCCACTGAACATCGCAACTGAGCCTAGCCTACGTTAAACATGCTCAGAACACTTACATTAGTCTATAGTTGGGTAAAATCATGTAACACAATAAATGCACTGTAGGTTTTAAGTGAATTGGTTAGCCTTGGGACTAGGTGGCTACCTGGGAGCAGTGGTTCACTGCTGCTGCCCAGCATTTTGAGAAAGTATGGTACTGCATATCACTAGCCCAGGAAAAAAAATCAAAATTCAAAATTCAAAGTATGATTTCTACTGAATGTATATTGTTTTGGCACCAAGGTAAAGTCAAAAAATCGTTAAGTAGAACCATCGGAAATTGGGGGCCATCTGTATATACATATATTGAATCATGTTGTACATCTGAAACTAGTATGATATGTCACTTATATCTCAATTAAAAAGTAAGTGCAGCCAAGCCGGTACGGCTAAGTTGTTGGAAAACTGAAGTCATCAGTGTGGGTGTTAAAATCCTCATTTCTCATCTACAAACAAAAACCGAAAAATCAGGGCTATGAACCAGAAGGTCATGGTTTGATTCCCACCAGGGACAAGTCCGTGTTGCAGGCTCAATCCCCAGTGTGGGGTGTACAAGAGGCAACCAATCAATGGTTCTCTCTCATGATTGATGTTTCTCTCTCTCACTCCCTCTTCTTTTCTCTCTGAAATCAATAAAAGTATATATATTTTTTAAAGTAAGTACATATATATTTAAATGTGAGTATAACATGTACATACTTAGATAATTACATAATATCTGGCATTAGTAAATATACTTCTAACCAACAATGAGGAAGTAATCCATGCATAGCCAGTCATTCTCCGTTTGCTCTGAGAGCAAGGAGCAGGGTTGGGAAGAAGATGCTCAAACGCTATATAGATTCTCATAAAACTATGTTTTACTCTCCAGATAGAGACTGTTACTGCGTAAAGCAGTAAAAAGGAGTGGAAATTTATCTAAGGTAAAATATAAAAAATAAAGTTTGACTAAAATACTTTTATTTCCTAATCTTCCTATTAAATCTTTAAACTTAAGAATATACATTTATAATGTTGGGTTATAAGCCATCATAGTTATCGATGGCTTATCTTTCAATCTAAGGAGGAAACTTCAAAACTTAAAAATCGGGTAAATGTATTATTTGAAATGAATATGCTGCTAATTTTGCCGCTTTTTATATTTTGAGGCAGAAATAACAAATTATAATTTTTTAAAAAATCTTGGTGTTTCTAGAAGCAAAAGAGAACTTTTCATTTTATGAATTTGCAGTTTAAGAACATTTACATGTAAAAGTTCTAAACATTATATATATAACATGTATCATTCTAAATCCTAGAGTTATGATCTCAGAATAAAATATACTGCAGAAATTTGAAAGCTGCTTTCTGGTAGCTTTAATTTGTATAGCTCTACACCTAAAATACATGCACATGCTATATAATAACATGCACTCAAAAATAAACGATTACAAATATTTCTTGTCTACCACTACTTACCCAAAGCGTAAGGATTACATATATGGAATAATGTGATTCGCCCCCCACTCCATTACCCCCAATCTAACTTTTGTTTTAAATGGTTCTCAAAGTGTACTTGTGCTGCTCTCTACTGGGAATATGGCAGAACTGCATTTCATAGATATAGGCTGTAACACTAATTTTTATTAGTAGTAAAAAAAAACTAATTGTTTTCACTGTTTTACAACTTTATCTCTTTAAACATAATTTTATTTAAAAGTAATTGATAAATAGTTTAATTATTATTTAAGAATGAAAGATTTTGGATCTTAGCTTTTGGATTTTTAAAAGTAAAATAATAAGCCCTAAAGCAAACACTAAATTGAGCTTTGGCACTCACTGACTGATTAAAATTTAAGTGATAAGAATACAAATTAGAATTCCTCCATCAAATATAACTGGTGTCAAACAATTTTTTTTTCTCAAAGAGCATTACAACATCACTTTTCATTTAAGTCACATATTTATGCATTAAAGAATCTATGGCAGTCCAAAGTTTAAAGGCAATTATTCATAGAGAATCCTTCTTCTAAGTAAAAAAATTAATCATGAGGTAGACATCTGAATATTTCTCAAATGAAGTAATACTACACTGTTTCTTCTACATAAGCAATTTAAGAAACAGAAAGTCTAAGTGCTATCAATAAAAATTCTTTGGGGAATGTGTATTCACTTTCCTATATATCCTAACTCATAAACTATACCATTTTCTACAAAATAATATGACAGGATGGCAGCCTGTAGTTTTCCTGAGTAACAGTTTGAAAAGTTGGGGGTTTTAAAAGCAGGGATCATCAAATTAATAAAATATATATTCCTGAAGAAATTATTTGAATAGCAAACTTTGAATATCAAATTCAGTTTCTCTCAAGAACTTACATCCTATTGTTTGAACTTTCACTTGAAAAATATAGCATTCACTGAGCTTCTAGTATATGCTACAGAATTTCAAATATATTATAACCAATCCTCACATATTTGAAAGATTAAATATCATTATTCCCTCTTTAAATTAGGACTTTGAGGTGGAAAATGATTAGAGTAACTCATTCAAATTGCACAACCAGTATTCAAACTCATGGCAGTCAATCTCCAAAGCCAAAACTTTTCACTATTCCTTGCTGCTTAGTTTAATTGAATGATGAACATTATAAAAAAGCATTAAGTCTAGTGAGAGTTGCAGGCTGCAGCAATTACCTTTCCAATGGTTCAGAAAAGCAACACTACCTCAACATAAAACCCTGAGAGTTTCTACCAAATATCAAGGGAATTGTAACCATCTCTGACTGCTATTCTGAGCTCCTGATTTTAGAACAAGCAAGAGCAGCAAAACAAACAAACAAACAAAAACAACAACAAAAAACACTATTCATATATTCTGCTATAAAATTTTAGATTAATTAAAATAACATATCTGATTTAACTCCAAATCTCTAGACCATTCAAATACTAAATTCAATCCTTTTTTTTAATTTGACAGAAGTCAGAACAATTTTATTTAAAAAACATACCAGCAAGAGGTGGCTTATGAGAGTGAAGGGTACAAGGTACACTGACAATTAATTTGTGATCTGGAATGGGGAGCGTATTCCTAGTTAAAAGAGAACAAAGTAAATAAATAATATTTTACAGGACATTTTTTATATATGAGCTACAGTTGCCTTAATTTTTTTCACCTTTCAAATAATATCTGAATTTAAAATTAATTTAATAGAAACAATAATGAAAATCAACAATTTAAGTATTAAGTACTAATAATTTCCTTTTCAAAAATTATGACAATTACATACTACATACTACATAAGACAACATATTATAAAATTTCATGTACCATACCATTCATACTTTTCTGGTATGGGACATTTGCAGGTTTTTGAAAATGTAAAAATTAAAGAAAATCAATGATCAGTTGGTTCCTAAGTTTTAAAAACCTAAAGATTAATACATTTATATAACTTTGAAAAATCACCACTCCTACCTTAACGGTAAAGCAGTTTTTTCTTTAACTCTCCCCAGTATAAGACCTTCATAAGGCTTTTTGTGTGGAGAATCTAATGGGAACACAAACTCTCCTGAATTGGTGATCTGATAGGAAGGAGTGAAAAAAAATCATATATCTGTAAATATCCTGGAAAGGTTTGTTTGTGGGGTTTTTTCCTACATTTTCCACCAAAGAAAAAGAACTTATTAAACCTCCAAGCTAGTGTTGTCTAATAAAAATAAATATAATGTGAGCCACAAATATGTGTTTCTAGACGCAACATTTATAAAAGTCAAAAGAAAGAGGTGAAATTGATTATATATTTAGTTTAATCTAATATATCAAAAATATTATTTCAATATGTAATAAATTCAAAAAATGTATTGAGATATGTTATATTGGTTTTCATACTATACCTCCAAAATACAGTATTTTATACCTAACACCACATCTCAGTTTGGACTAACCACAAACTACCATATTGGACAAAGCAGCTGTAAGGGAATAAAAAATATTTTAAAAATCACTTTATATCTTGTACACAAAAATCTCCAATTTTCATTAACATTTATTCCTGGAAACCATGCCATCATTAACTCATTTATTCATTCATTCAAATATTTAATGATTACTGGCAATATGACTAAGTAGATTATAATACTTTCCTTCATTTATAGAAAACAGTGTCATTAATGATGTCAGAGCTAAAATTAATAATGACAGAAGCTCAGGGATTGATGAGATAGACAATAGTACAATCCTTGGGCATTATAAATCCAGAAATTAATTTTATCATTTCATCTTAAAGTGATCAGACTCTCAAAGACTCACTTAAACTTCAAAATGTAATTCATAACACTATTAATTCATTAATTAAAGGTGAAGATGTACATTTTCATTATCAGAATATTCATATCTTTTATCTATAGAATCCTTTACCCCATATCAAAGTACCTAAAAACAAAATCAGGAAAACCTTTTTATCACCACTAGGGCCCATGAGAGATAGCACCTCTACCATACAGTGCAGTAAAAGCACTGGAAATTCTCATTCTTTGGATATTCTTTATACTCAATACAGATTACTCCTTCTGTTATAACAATAGGGTTTCATATACTACACTAGAGGCCTGGTGCACGAAGTCATGCACCAGTGGGGTCCCTTGGCCTGGCCTGTGGGATGGGGCTGAAACCAGCTCTTCAACATCCCCCAATGGTTCCAGGATTGCGAGAAGGCACAGACCAGGCTGAGGGATCCCATCTGACCCCACCGGTGCACAATTGGAGCCAGGGGAGGGATGCAGGAGGTTGGCCAGCCAGAAAGGGACTGAGGGTGGGCTCTAGGGCATGTCTGGCCCATCTCTCTCAGTCCCAATTGGCAAGACCCCAGCAGCAAGCTAACCTACTGGTCTCGGTGCATCTGCCCTCGGTGGTCACTGCATGTCATAGCGAGTGACCTTAGCATATCATTAGCATATTATGCTTTGATTGGCTGAACAGACGATTGGACACTTAGCATATTAGGCTTTTAATATATAGGACTGTATTTTTGTTTTAAACTCTGGTCTTACCATATCATCTCTCAAAACTGATTACTGCTACAAATAGTCTTAGTTTTTATGTATTAACATTTTACTGGTTATGAGTTCAGAGGGTAACCTTTTCCTGACTTTGGCACCAGTCTGACTACTAAAAGAAATGTCATAATGGGCAGGATGAAATAAGGTTTTATATTCCTGTCATGATCCTATACCAAATCAACCAAAGCTAAGCCCAAAATACATCATGAAAGCAAAAATACAGCTGTGAATGCTTGTTTGGAAAGTCCCATAAAACAGATGCAAATAAATAATGTACACAGCTTTTACAACATTTCAGTAGACTACAAAGTACAAACAAAGCATATAAAAATAGAACTCTCCTGTGTCTAACATGAATGTACCTATCTAAATATTAAACATTTAAGTGATAATAATTTGGCTTATCTTTCTAAAATTTAGGAGGGCTTTGGTGGAATTCATCTAAGTGAACAATGTATCTTTAAAAGGTTGTCCTGTAAACTCTGAATTAATGCTTTAATTTTTCTGTATATTTTGGTATTCTTATAGCAAGCAAGATATTAAAGATCATTCAACCAATATGAGTATTGCAATCATTCCTTTAAAAAATATGCACAGCAGCACATAAGGCACTGAAGGGCCTAAGTTAAGATTTAAAGTATGAAAAGTTCTTATTTCTAGCACCTTCCCATCTCTTCCACACTGGGTTACTTTGCTATTCTCCCTCTCATCCCCAGCAACAAATGAAAGAAAGGAAAAGGAGTCAAAAATGGTGACTGAAATTGTGGATGTATAAAGAGGAAGAAGATGAAAGGTAAGGCTATTTCTATGTTTAGTGATGAACAGATGCCTCAAAATTTTTGTTTGTTGTTTTTTAAACTACAGACATCAGAGCTTTTTAAAAAGTCATCCTGGTATTTCTCTCAGTGGCTTGCTAAGGCCAGTAGTTTAGAACTCTGTTACAAAACAAGAGGGAACAAACAAAGCCTTAAAAATGAAAAGATAAAAGTATTTAGCAGCAAAGTAGAAGTTTTAATTAGACTATGTCGAAGGAGTAGAGCAGCGACGTGTTAAGTATTAAAAAGTAGATGCTATATTAAGGTGACTTACATGTCATGCTATATGAACAAACAATTTAACTTCTGAACTTACTTTTAACCAGTGCCATTCAGCAATTATCTCCACAGACCACGAAGGATAAAGTTCTTCTTTTACAAAACGTAAGTGCTTCTGTCTATTAGTCACCCAAGTAATAACAAGACAGTTTGGAGCAGCCAGTTTAGGGATAGGTATTTGTTTTATTTGCATTGGTGACAAATAACTATACCTAAAAATAAATAGAAAAATATTAGCAAAATTTGCTGCAAAAATAACAATAAGCAGGGAAAAAACCTGTATAACACTCCATAAACACAAAGCTCCCATAGGTATGTATTTGTATTATTAAATATGAACCCACAGTGACATCCAGTGGACACACTATTACAGGCAAGTCAGAAATAACTTCATTTTTTGTTTTTACTTGTTTAAACTTGTCAGGCTATATTTCTTTATCACTTCTAAATGCATTGCATTAGTAAATTTACTAATATTTACAACATGCTTTTTACCATTATTGTTTGGTTGTCATAATCTGTACATTACACAGGGACCCTGTCACATGAGTCTTAACACTACTGTCTCAACATTCTACCGTATTTTCATCCCTCAGTCTATCATCCTCCTTCTTCCTTCCTTCCCAATCAATTCCACTGGCCACTCTAAAACCCTCATGCCTTCATTACAAAAAAATTAAAAAAATTAAAAATCCTAGTCTTGCATCTCGTGGCCATTAATAGTATGAAGTCTAGTTTCCCTTGCACTACTTGCTCTACAATACTCAATCAAATATATGTTGCCCTTTCTCCAACACTCAATACATACAACTGGAAGAAGAGAGGTCAGATTTCTCCTAGGTCCCCTATTGCTGCTTCCAGGATATAATTCATCCATCCTTGCATAAAATCCCCTTCTCTTTGAGAGGTATGCTCTCCAGCCATGCTAACCTCTAATGTTTCTTATAGAACAGAGAATTTTCCTCAATTTGTTCTCCTGCCTACACCTAAATTAAAGGCTGATATGCAATTAGTCTTTCTGCTATCTCTCCTATGATTCCTCAATTGACTACAATGAGGTTTCTACTATTAAATCTGCTCTAGAAAGAGTAAATAACATCAAAATGGCCAAATACAATAAACACTGGACTCCAACTCTAGCGCAGGGTAACTGTATGTTGTACACCTGAAACTGATATAAAATAATGATGAATGCAAAATGTAATTGAAAAAGTTATTGGCTAAAAAAATAAACTCAAAATGGTTAAAGACTTAAATGTAAGGCTTGAAACCATAAAAGTCCTAGAAGAAAACATAGGAAGTCAGTCTGAGTAATATCTTTTTTTATATATCCCCTCGAGCAATGGAAACAAAAGCAAAAAAAACAAGTGGGACTTCAACTAACTAAAAAGCTTCTGCACAGTGAAAGAAATCTTCAACAAAACAAAAAGACAACCTACTTGAAAGAAAGAATATATTCATAAATGACATTTCTGATCTGAGTTGATATCCAAAATACATAAGAAACCCATACAACTTAATAATTAAAAAAATAAGCAATACAACAGAAAATGGGGAAAGGTCATGAAAAGACATTTCTCCAAAGAATAATACAAAAAGATGCTCAACATTACTAATTATCATGCAAATCAAAACCACAATGAGATACTGCCTCACACTTGTCAGAATGGGTATCAAAAAGTCAATAACAAATAACAAATGTTGGCAAGGATACAGAGAAAGGGAATCCTTGTGCACTGTTGGTGGGACTGAAAACTGGTGCAGCTCCTATAGAAAACTAAAAATAGGTCCCTTTAAAAACTAAAAATAGATATGCCATACAACCCAGCAATTCCTCTTTGCAGTATTTAACCAAAGAAAATGAGAACAATAATTCAAACAGATATACATGTACCCCTAAGTTCACTGCAGCATCTACACTAATAAAAGAGAAAAATGGTAATTGGCGTACGACGCTACCCTTTTCATTGGCTAATCAGGGCTATATGCAAATTAACTGCCAACTAAGATTGGCAGTTAACTGCCAACAAGATGGCGGTTAATTTGCATATGTAGGCACAATGCAGGGAGGCGAAAGGGAAAGCAGGAAAAAGCCCCCTGCCACTGACAGTGATCGGAAACCCAGGGGGGAGCTAAGAGCTGGGGGGCAGGGCAAAGGCGGCCCTGGGGCCGCCTTTGCCCTGCCCCCCAGCCATGATCGGAGAATCAGGTGCCTTTTCCACCCTGGCCAGTGATAGCAGGAAGTAGGGATGGAGCCAGCGATGGGAGCTGGGCACGGTTGAAGCTGGCAGTCCCAGGAGCTAGGGGTCCCTTGCCTGGGCCTAAAGCGAAGCCCACGATCGCGGGGCAGCTACAGCTGCGGGTCCCCGCTGCCCGGGCCGGACGCCTCAGCCAGAGGCGTCCTGCAGGGGCAGGGGCGGAGCCGGCGCGATCGCGGCGCCCCCCGCTGCCACTGCAGGTCCCCGCTGCCCGGGCCGGACACCTAGGCCAGAGGCGTTAGGCCTGGGCAGGGGCAGAGCCTGCAACCGTGGGGAGCTGGGGGTCCCCTGCCCAGGCCTGACACCTCTGCCGGAGGCCTCAGGCCTGGTCAAGGGGCCCATCCAGTGATTGGTGATCGGAGGGTGATGAGGGTCAACTCCTCTGGCCGAGACATCAGGCCTGGGTGGGGGGCGGAGCCGGGGATTGGGGGGATATGATGGTCCCCTTGCCCAGGCCTGAAGCCTGGGTCAGAGGCGTCAGGCTTGGGCGGGGGGTGGAGCAAGCGATCAGAGGGAGATGGGGGTCCCCTGCCCAGGCGTGATTCCTGGGCCAGAGGCCTCAGGCCTGGGCAGGGGCCAGAGCCAGTGATCGGGGGGAGATGGGGATCCCCTGTCCAAGCCTGACACCTCTGGTGGAGGCGTCAGGCCTGGGCAAGGGGCCGATCAGGCGATCGGAGGGTGATGGGGGTCTATGCCTCTGGCCGAGGCATCAGGCCTGGGCAAGGGGCAGAGCCAGCAATTGGAGGGGTCTAGGGGTCCCCTTCCCACGCCTGATGCCTGGGCCAGAGGCATCAGGCCTGGGCTGGGGGCAGAGCCAGTGATCAGGGGGAAATGAGGGTCCCCTGCCCAGGCCTGACGCCTCTGTCAGAGGCTTCAGGCCTGGGCAAGGGGCCGATCCTGCGATTGGAGGGTGATGGGGGTCAACCCCTGCGGGCTCCCAGTATGTGAGAGGGGGCAGGCTGGGCTGAGGGACACTACACACACACACACACACACACACACACACACACACACACAGTGCACGAATTTTGTGCACCAGGCCCCTAGTCCTATACAATAAAAGGCTAATATGCAAATTGTCCCCTCAGGAGTTCTACCAGGAGATGGGGAATTCGATCACTCAATATGGAGTGCGCTGACCACGAGGGGGCAGCGTGGAACATGGCAGGCAACAGGCACAGCAGCTGCAGGGCACTGAGAGAGCAAGAAAATGAGGAGGCAGGGAAGCAAGGAGATGGGGAACCTGATTGGCCCTGATCGCCGGTCAGGCCTAGCGACCCTACCCATGGTGTACCAGGCCTCTAGTTATTTATAATAGCCAATACATGGAAGCAACCTAGGTGTCCATCAACAAATGAATGGATAAAGATGTGCTATACATACATAAACACACACACACACACACTCTAAATGGAGTATTACACAGCAATAAAAAAGAATGAAATCTTGCCATTTGCAACAACATGGATGGAGAGGGTATTATGCTAAGTGAAATGTCAAGCAAAGAAAGACAAATTCCATAAGGATTTTCTTACATATGGAATCTTAAAAAAACAAAATAAACAAGACAAAACAAAAACAGACTTAATAGAAACAGAGACCAAAGGGATGGTGACCAGAAGGGAGACGGTGGAGGAATAAGTAAAAAGGAGAAAGGGAATATCATCAATAAAATTGTGGTAAGTTTGCATGGTGACAGATTACTAAAATTATTGGTGTTATCAGGTAAAAAATGTCAAATCACTATATTGTATACCTGAAACTAGTATAACCAATATAAGATTGTATACCAACTATACATAAATTGAATTTTTTTTATTGCATTGGCTATTTTTGGCCATTTGCATTTCCATATAAATTATGGAATCACTTTTTCAATTTTCACCGGAAATAAAATATCTTCTAAGATGATGTTTGAGATTGCAAAAAACCTAGACAATTTAGGGACAATAGACACTATTTATATATTAAGTCTTCCAGTTATATATGGGACATCTTCTTTTATTAAGATTCTCTTTGCTTAGCGGATATATTCAATAATATTATAGTAACTAAATATGATGCCAGATGAATACTAAACTTATCGGGGTGATAACTTCATAAGATACATCAATGTCTAATCATTATGTTCTACGCTTGAAAGTACTATAATATTGTATGTCAACTATAACTGAAAAATTTTTTCAATATTTCCTTTAACTTTTCTCAAAAATATTTTATAATTTTCAGTGTAGAGGTCTCATATCTTTCGTCAGATAATATCTAGGTAATACATTTGTAAAAGCTATAATAAACAGATTACACACATACACATACACACACACACACACAAACACACACACACACACACACACACACACACACTACACAAGCACAATCCTACCAGGTATGACAGATTACCTCCAGCAGCTTAGGGCAAAAGTCAGATTATTAAGGAAATCCATACTATGGTATGTATTTCTAAACTTTAGTGTTTGATATTAAAGAAGGCAAAAATGTTGCCCTTTGCAGAAACATCCCTGAACGGGTTCAGTCAGTAAACTCAGTAATTAATACATATGTTACTTTTAACATCCTTACACCTATATACAGCTCTAGTTCAAGAGAATTATCTTCTTAAAGAAATGAAAACTTTAATACTAAAGTGTTTTAGCAGTTTGAGACAACCTATATCAAAAACTAATGTTTTTAGCACATGTAACTAAAATGTTCAAAGGACGATAGGCTTCAGAAAACATATCTAATAGAAGACTTATTTATACCTACCTGTTACTTCTTTTAACTGACTTGTTCTGCCATGGTGGATCTATCACAATCACATCATATGTTTTTCTACCTAAGAACAAAGACACAATTTCAGAAACTTTAGAGTGTATGCAATCACCCTAAAACCTAAACATGTCCTTCAAAACCAAAGTGCATTCACCACATACACAAATATAATGCAATGCAACAAAGGATTTGTGGCATTTATTCAAATAGACTAAGTGAACTAAAAAATATTAATTTAGTACTGCTAGGATTTTAACATGATTTCACCTATTACTATTTTTATATAGACTGTCTGAAAATAACTATAGCTCACTTAGCTGGACACCAATGATTTTAAAACCCTGTTAGTCTTCATAGCAATATTAATATAGTTCTTTCAAACTTCAAGGTTTTTTGCTTTATTTTTTTTTAAGTTTCTTTATGAAATAAACTTTCAGTCTTTTAAATGATATATCAGCCATAATAAAATTTCCTCAATTGTCTACTAGTGTCATTTTTTTTTTTCTGGTCCTGGATCCAAATCAGGATCACACTTTGCATTTAGTTGTTATGTCTACTAAATCTCCTCCAATCTGGGGAAGTTCCTCAGTTTTTCTTTGTCTTTTATGATCTTGACACTTTTGAAGACTGCTGGCCAGTTATTTTTGTAGAATGTCCCTCAGTTTGAGTATTTCCTCATGATTAAATATAGGTTTTTTGGGCAAGAGTACCAATGAAGTAATGCTGTGTCCTTATCAAAACCACCTATCAGGAAATTCAGATGTCAGAATGTCTCATTATTGGTGATACTACCTTTTAATCACTCAGTTAAAGTGTAGCCTACAGGTTTCTCTAGATTTTCCTTTGTAATTAATAAGTGTCTTAGGGGGAGATACTTTAAGACTGTGCAAATATAGTGTATCTCATCTCTTCACCCACTACTTTCATATCCAACTACTGTGGTATTTGCCAAATGTAAATTTACCAGTTCCATCATTCATTCCATCCACATTTATTAATTGGAATTTCACAGTAAGGAAGAGCTGTCACGTCTCCTCCTTTTATAAACAAAAGTGACTTATATTTTTGTAAATGTACAATCTCATAAGTAATCAAAAGAACGCAATTTAAAATAAGGAAGTAACAGTTTTTAAACTATTAGAGTAACAAAAATCAAAAAGAATGGAAAAAATGTTCAAAAAATAGCATGATTTTCTCATTAATTTGTTAAACTATCATTTACCCTGTGGAATTTATAATACTGTGGCATGAATAACCACTCATGTGTAAGATGGCTTGATCACAATTAAAATAACCTTTTCATTAATAAGCTATGTCATTTTAACTAAATTTTTATATAAAATGTCCAAATAATAATAGCAGATTAAATTCAACTTGACCAATACCTACCTTTTACCTACTCATCCCTTAGAATACTGAGTTGTAATTTATTAAAAACATATAAATCACAGAGCTAAACTCGTGATGCAGATTATTCATTTAACCTCAAAATTACCCTGAGAAGTAAGTATTATCATATCCATTTTATAGATTAGGGAGCTCAAGCTCAGTTTTGTGAAGTACCCAAATTCACATTTAGTTAAGCTTCAGAATCTAAATTCAAATTCTGGTCTGGGCTTTAATATTTAAGGTTTTCAACTTTATACAGGAAAACGTTTCAAGAAATTTGGTACAATAAACTTGAACATTAGCTTAAAATAGAAGAACCTAAAAGGCTAAGAATTAATATTCATACCTGAAGTGTTTCTACTTTGCTATGAAGAAAAGTTAAATAAAATTATTTGGTCAAACCCAATTGTATCCTGAATTCCTAAGTACAAAACAGTAATTGTATTTGCTCTCGTAGGGACTAGGTATTTTTGACCCCTTGTTCATAATAAGAATTTAAAATATTTTTAAAAAGCAAAATTCAGCATTTTAAACTTGAATTTAAAAGCAAAATTACATTGAGAAAATTCAGTGTTTACCTTATCCTCATAAAACGTTTGCCCTCAGTTAGTATTCAGACTAGCTCCTGACTTTTGAGACCACAGAAAAATTATCTTTCTCTAATAATAAACATAATAATTACTTACAATTCAGAAGCGGGTGCATACAAGAAATGTCAGACAAAAGAAAACTGCTTTTTGGTGGCACTAGGTATTTCTGTCCCATTAAAGTAATCATTTTTGTAAATCTAGAGTTGTTTTCAACAATCCGTGAAAATAAATCCTGCTCTGTAACAGACATATCGTTTTCCATCAATTGTAATGTCAGAAGTTCCATTTCATTCAGAGAAGGCAAATGCTTTGCCATTTCACATAATTCTGATAAATTGCAGGTATCAAATGATAAAGTAAT
Source organism: Myotis daubentonii (assembly GCF_963259705.1). Classification (NCBI taxonomy): domain Eukaryota; kingdom Metazoa; phylum Chordata; class Mammalia; order Chiroptera; family Vespertilionidae; genus Myotis; species Myotis daubentonii. The sequence continues at coordinate 58,580,218 of NC_081847.1, forward strand.
GGGCTCATTACACTTGTCCTGTTTTTCAGAAAGTGGATGAAGAAAGCCACTTTTTAAACCTTCTTGGATTATCTGTGAAGATCCATCCAAAATCAGCCCCCTGATCTGTAAGAAAAAATTTTAAGTACATTAAAAGGTCACTGACATTAATACAATTTTCTAAAAAATGAAATTCCTACTGTGCTTTGAATATGTAAACATTTATGGATTGAAATCAAACCAGAATGCTTATAGGAAAATAATTTTATACTACAATGAAAAGATAAGAATGTATGAGTATACTTTTGAACTGCAGTTTCCTAATTGGGGAATGACCCAAACCTCATAAATTCACTGAAAATTAAATAACAAAGCAGTATATATAAGAAAATACATCCTTGCCCTAACCGGTTTGGCTCAGCGGATAGAGCGTCGGCCTGCGGACTCAAGGATCCCAGGTTCAATTCCGGTCAAGGACATGTACCTTGGTTGCGGGCACATCCCCAGTGGGGAGTGTGCAGGAGGCAGCTGATGGATGTTTCTCTTTCATCGATGTTTCTAACTCTCTATCCCTCTCCCTTCCTCTCTGTAAAAATCAATAAAATATATATTTTTTAAAAAAAGAAAAGAAAATACATCCTTAAGTTATAAAATGAATTTGATAGTGTTTCTAAAAGAAAGTATAATCTCTAATCTGTAAAGAGAATTAAGTTCAAATCTCAAGATTTAATCTTAAATTTTCCTAGTGAATTAATTTTAAAATAAACATACTTTGAGTTTATAAAATATAGCTTGAATTATTAAAAAAATTAAAGAAAAATAACTATAAAATGAATTTATAAACAGTTTTGCAGACATGCAACTACAATAATCATAAAAATAAAACCTAGTTCTGCTTCTGGACAAGATGAAGTACATTTCATCTGAAATAAACTTTTAAAAATTATTTTCTAAAAAGGCCTTCAGATGATGGATAGATGTCAAACAGAGCAGAGCAGTGAGTGGTCTCTAAAAAGGAGAAGCAAATGATTGCTCCAGCCAACTGCCTTGAGAAAGTTTCTAGGCAGCAGCACAGAGGATACCATTCAGAGTTCAACCGTCTCTCTGAGTTGAAGAAACAGAGCTTGGAGTCTGAAAAGGCCAAGCAGGTAGAGTATTCAGAGGAGGATACCACAGCGGAAGAGCTGCACAGAGAGAGGTCTTGAAAGCTGCAAAGGGCCAAGCCTCCACTTCAGTATTGATCAGCATATACATATGATGAAACTCAAAGTCAAAGAAAGAACCAGAAATGATCAAAGGGAATAATCCCCAGAGCTCATACAGGGCTGGGAACAGTTAGTGCTCCCACTGGCCAAATGAAAAATCTCATATTCACAAACATTGCCTCAGTAATGGAAACAAACAAAAAGCTCTAAGTCTGCTCTGGTCCTAACTAAAAAGCTTGAAGGAAGTCTCAAGAGGATCAACCAGTTTCAAAGTAGAGGATACCAGGGAACGGGAAGTTATTATTTGATAGGTACGGATTCTACTTGGAATGATGAAAAAGTTCTGGCGATGGATAGTGGTGATGATGGCACAATAGTGTGAATGCATTTAATGCTAAATTATACACCTGTAAAAGGTGAAAATGATAGATTTTATTATGTATATTTTACCACAAAAAAACATTTTTTGGGGGAAAAAACCAATGTCATACCATCACATTAATTCAACATGTCCAACCCTGGTTTCCCATCTCAATTGAAGGTGTTCCTTAGGCAATTAAGCTTAAATATTTGTGTTCCCTCAGTTTTCTCCCATTTCTTTATCTCCTAGATTTCATTTATCTCTAAGTTCCAGAAATATATCCTTCATATTATTCATGCTTTCTTCTGCCACTCTCTTAAGTTGTTTTAGCTATGGGCAGTAGGCTTTTATAACTTATAAAATTTCTAAACTTAACCAATATAGCATAAATTTACTTACATTAAATATGTAAAATAGGAATATATGAAGTTTTAATAAAAACTTTGTTTAAATTGTTCATTACTATAAAAGTAGCAATAAACCACTCCTTTATTAAATTCTAACCTTGATCACATGATTGCATTTTTAAGAACATCCTTATTTATATCGTCTGTCTGTTTACACTACTTCACATCAATCTTATAATGTTATCAATGAACGTTTCACACTTTACCTTTTCATGGTATTCCATAGCATCCAATTCACCTTGATTGAAACCAACACACCTTTTACGCTTCTAAAGAGTAAATTACAGGGAGAAAATTATACTGCCATCTATCACAATATTAATATTTTGAATTTTTTTTCTTTAGCACATTTTCCATATTGGAGCAACTCAGTCTTTAAAAGGTAATAATTACTGTTTAGGTCAAAATCAGTGCAGAGGGTATGGAGAAAGGATAAAAATGTTTTCCCACATAATTATTATTGTTACTTTTACTACAAATTGGATAGGTGATAAAAGGTCACCTCAGCCTTATCAGCTATTAGTAAGAAATAGTACTAAATAGTACCAGTGACATCCATGGAACAACTGAGACATTCTTTAAACAGTCAGCAGCGTCATCTGTCAGTTGATATATATGGTATAGTTATTCTGGACTTTCTTCAGTTCTGGAGAACTACTATCACCTATATACCTCAAAAATTGTCCCATGTATTTTTAATAGTTGTTTGTAATTGATCTGAGGGCTAGGTACAAATCAGATATACTAATACTATCCTATATCTAACAACTCCAGAGCAAAGAACATGTAAGTGCAATACAGAGCAGAGCCTATGTACTTTTTATTGCTGAATCTCAGTGCCTACATGGTGGCAAACTCCTAGCAGACTAACAATAAATGTTTGTTGGCTGAATAAAGAAATGGATTTAGATTAAGTTAATTGTACAATTTGCCATAGCATATCAGAAATAAGGTAAGTTTTATCAAGATAATCTCATTACATATGCTCATCTATATTTTTCCATATTAAAATGAGAAATTTACCCAATATAAGACACCTAAACATTTAAATACTAAAATACATAAACATTAAAAGACAATGTCCATTCTTGGTGAACTGTAAAGTCCTTTACAACTGTTTATTATTATTTGCCTGAATTAATAACAGTAATGATAAATTACCTACATACTATATTACTGAAAGCTCAGAAATATTTTCTGTGCCTGACACATAGCAGATGATCAGTAATTAGTTGAAAAAGAAAAAACATATGTACGAGAAAAAAAATCACATGAATATTAAAATTGCTACTTCAAGTACCTATAACAATGTAATAATTTACCTCTATTAATTTTCTTATTCTAACTCTCAATATGTTTATTTAATACTATCTTTCTTCCCTTTACAATTATAAGATCCATGAAGGCAAGGATTGTATAGCAAGGGTTATTAGCAAATTGTTAAAAATTACTCTGGATACACTAAAGCCTTCTTATGCTTGATTGATTCTTATGCTTTATTCTTTAAACTTAGTAAATCACAAGGTATTTGATACTGGAATAATAAATCTCTTGTTTTCTGTAGAAATATAAAAATTTCTTAAAACTTTCTACCTTCCCAAGAGTAGAAATGGAGATTTCTTTTTTAACACCATTCATTAGATCTTCCTTTTCATTATTTTGTTGGCATTCCTTGTGAATAGCTGAAGTTATATAAGGTTTAGTGATATCAAACAGTTCAGATCTAAAAATATATTTTTGTATGAACATTTCACAATTTTCTCCACCATCATTCTTGGGCTTAGTGGTAGGGTCGGAAGCAATAAATTTAGTTGAGGATCCAAAGGAGGACACAGAATCAAGGTGAACAGAAGCAGTGGGCTCATTTTCACTGCAACAAGATTCATGATGCTGGTGAACTTGATAGTTGATCTTGTTAATGAAAGAAAGATGATCCAGTAACCATCCTGGTGACAGCTGGTGCACGACTGACATTCTCTTTCTTTAAAAAAAGAAAAGAAAATACCTCTGGGAATGAGATTAGAAGTAAAACCCAACTTTCCAGATCAAGTTCTTAAATGTCCTGTATTTCAATAAAAATATACTTCATACACAAATACACAAGTAAATAAACTTGACATGTACACAAAAGAAAAGTTAGCACTCCTGATATGTAGCAGGTCTAAAAATAATTAGTGTTTTAATATAAACTTTTAATATGAGGGTTAGTAATTCAAAATTTTCAGCCAACTTGGACAAAGAGAGTTAAAACCTGATCTTATTTCTAGAATCCCAATTTGATCTTTCTATCTTCCTGGGCCCTGCTTGGATGCAGCCACTGTGTCTACATCTTCCAAGTCAGAAAGTCACTGAATCCTTAACAGGTGACAGTGTCCTGTCAAAGCAAAGAATACTGAATTACCTATGTGAATCCTTTTTAGTGAGATAAACCTAGAGGTCACAATTTCAGAGGAGCTGTTAGCATATCAGCTCTTGTTTTTCAAACTACATTTAACATAATAAGTCAGCCCATTGTCCCGGTATCATTGCCTTACTTAACCACTGGTACCAATGGAGTGCAAAAGGATAAAAAGTAAAGCAAAATGCAATTTTAACAGCACTAAACCACAGCAAAATTGCAAGGTTACAGAGACTAGATCTGTATTGGTTCTGAGCAGTTCTCCTCCAGCAAGTAGAACTTCCTTTTTTCAAAAGATGCTTTTCAGTTCTGGAGATTGCTTACTAAATCTAGTATAGTGGAACACTGAAGAGGGGGGACAAATTAATATATGTGACTAATAGCACAGTTAATACTAGTAACATCTAGATTCAAACTTTTACCTCCACGCATTTAGCTTTATGACCTTGGGACAAGCATTTGACCTCACTGAGCCACAATTTCACCTTTTTTTATGACATCTCTGAGGGCAGTTTAGAGAACGTAATGCGATAATCGACATGAAGTGCTGTGCAGTGCCTGGCACAAGGCAACTGCTCAAACAAATGCTTTTGGTGACGGTAAATCTGGTACTGGTCCTCCCTTCCGAGTCACCGCGGTGGTGAGGAGGTCCTGTGATCTCTAGCGCGAGCTAGAAATGTAGATAGGAAGAGTGAAACTCAGACAGAAGGGATGGCGTGCCCCCAATTACAACTGCAGTTAATGGCACGACTGCTACAAGGCCCAGGTACCCCGACTTTGGTTCTGAGCTCTTCTTCCAACCCCACCACCCCAGGTATCATAGGCGGTGTTTGTCCGAGTTCAGACTCGGGGAAGCGGGAGTGACTGTGAAGGGAGGGCCAATACCAGGTTTACCATCACCAACAGCAGAGCAGCCTATGCTCACTGCACCTCTCGGTCTCTCCTACTTCTCCGCTTCACACCAATCACCCCCTAATCATCCAGATTCCTTCTGCCTCTCACAGGACACCGCCAGACTGAAAAGGTGGTAAAATCCTAGCGAGCAAATTCTGAGCCCGAACCCAGGCGTGGGCCACACCGGCGCGATCTTCGGAACCGACTGCGCCCAAACTCAGCAGGCTCACTCCCTCCTCCCTCACTGCTTCCCTCATCAGAAGTGCATGCCGGCTTCCCAGATCTGCATCGTGAAAAAAGCACGCATCTAAACAGTTGTCCTAAAAGACGCCCCTTTCAGCCCAACGCGGGGGAGAGGAAATCTCTAAGAGCCAACGGGCGCGTCCATGTTGCTGTACGGACAAAGCGTTGCCAGGGCGACTCAGAGCGCTCTGCCCCCGACTCAGCGACTCAGAGCGCTCAGGCCTTCGGAGCTACACTGGGGGTCGGACCGGACTTGGTTGGGGACGCTTACAGGGCCCGGGAGACGCCGGCGCGCCCGGCGAGACGGCGGGACGCCACAGACGCAGATTTCCCGCGACGCGCAGCCCCCGCGAAAGAGATGCGCACGCGCGCGCACGGGACGTGATGACGTCAGCAGCCGCGGAGATTTTAAAATTCTAACGGCGCGGGTGGGTGGGCCCAGGCGCTGGTGTTTTGGCGGCTGCCCTCCTGTCCCGCAGGTTATCGCACGGTTTACGGAAATTTGATTTCTGAATCCGGTCGGAAAACTGGAAGAAAGGTGAGTAATGACTTTGGGGTTATTTTGTGGCGGCAGGGAGAAGGCGAGGGCGCCCACCACCAGAGGCCCAGCGGGGCGATGGTCTAGTGTGGGCTGTTGTGCTGCTGTGGGAAGCCTCGGGCCCCACTCTGCGAGGCGCTGGTGTCCGGGAGTTCAATAAATTTCTCCTGGCAGCGACTTCCCACGGGAAAGGGGGTGGCCTGGGGGCCGCTGATGGGGGGGAGAGAGGCAGGAGATCGGAAAGGGGGGAGCACTGAGGGGAGCCAAGGACAGGAGCCGCTTGGTGGATTTGAGATAGGAGTGTAACAGCCTACTAGGGCCTGGATACGTACTTGGGGAAGTCTTCATCTCCATCTTCAGAGTACATTTCAAGTATTGATGGGGAGCGGGCCTATGGGTTAGAGTGGAAACGTTGATGGATGGACGGATGCAGAAGCATATGTTTAAAATGAAATGCATGGGCAAACCAAGAAATGGAGAAGAAAAGAAAAATGCTGAGAGGTTGTAAATGAAACTGCAGCAGCCAGAGGCCGAGAGAAAAAAGCAGAACAATTAGCCTGTTGATAGCTGTTGACCAGCAGCTAACACAAGACGGCTCAGATGCATCTATGTTTGTGGGAATTTAGGATCAACTCCCTGGGAAAAGATTATTTTAAAGGAACAATGAAACTTCACTGCCTTTCTGTTTGAAGATAAAAGTGGGTGCTGCATAGTGCCCCCTGGAAAGTTGTGTTTTTTTAATACTGAATTCATGAATGCAGGTCGTAAGCATGAAGCGCAGTTCAGTTTCTACCGGCGGTGCTGGCCGCCTCTCTATGCAGGAGTTACGATCCCAAGACTTCAATAAACAAGGCCTCTACACCCCTCAGACGTAAGTATCTCATGCCTCATTGTCTTGGACAAAGCAATCTGTAAAGGCGATAATAGCAAAGCTGCACTATCAGTGGTGACCGATGAATCTTGTCTGTGGCCAGTGGCACCGGATTTTGGGTCAGTGACAGCTAAAAGTGGGCATATTACTAAGGTGTTGTGCCTTCCCTCATTTGTTCCTTAAGGCTCAATGCCGTGTCTTTTGCCAGGCAACTGACATTCATTCCCTGTGCAGTAAGTTTCAGCTTGCTGAGGTGTATTCAGCTAGCAAAGTTCTCGATTAAAGGTATTATTTGCAGCAAACGGTAAGCTGCAGTTCAGTAGCCGTCCACGGAACACCACTTCTCCAAACTGTTTTCTCAAGATGCGCTGGGAAAAAAGGTGTCCAAAAGAACTTGCTGTGGTAAACTAGTTTTACTCTATGAGTGATTTCCTTCCTACTAAGAAAAAGGCTATTCGTGAGCCCCTGTAGATCTGTACAAATCCTTCTCGCATACCAAGTGACAAGACAGACATTCTGAAGTGCTCTAAAATAAAATGGCATGCAGCTTACCGTGGCCTGAGAGGGTGAGAGACGGTTAGCCGTTAGTAGCTGTGGACCACCTATGACGAAAGATTGCTCGCATTTCTCTATATATGTTGGAATTTAGGCTTAATTTCAAGATGGCTATTTCTGTGAATATCCAACAGAGAATAGCCAGGTGCCTTGGAAGCCCAGGTGCCTCTCCACTTGTTAGTTACATATCAACTTTTCAGACTGCCACCCACAGCTAACCCAAAGGAGTGGATGCTTCTTCCTTACTAACTCTGGACCCATCCCAGAGCTGGCCCCACTTCAGCTTCTCCCACCCCTTTTGCCCATAACTAACGTAAATTCTTTCAGAATAGCTTACATCTCCCAGGACATCAGACATGTCTTTTCATCTAGCCATGCTGCTGGCGGTTCAGACTTAATACCCTAGAGCAGTGATGGCGAACCTATTGAGCTCGGCGTGTCAGCATTTTGAAAAAACCTAACTTAACTCTGGTGCCGTGTCACATATAGAAATTTTTTGATATTTGCAACCATAGTAAAACAAAGACTTATATTTCTGATATTTATTTTATATATTTAAACTAGGGGCCCGGTGCACGAAATTCGTGCGCTTGGGGGGGGGGGAGGGGGAGTGTCCCTCAGCCCAGCCTGCCCCCTCTCACATACTGGGAGCCCTCAGGCGTTGACCACCATCACCCTCCAATCACAGGATCGGCCCCTTGCCCAGGCCTGACGCCTCTGGCCCAGGCGTCAGGCCTGGGCAGGGGACCCCCAAACCCCTCCGATTGCTGGCTCTGCCCCTTGCCCAGGCCTGATACCTCGGCCAGAGGCGTAAACCCCCATCACCCTCCGATCGCCTGATCGGCCCCTTACCCAGGCCTGACACCTCCGCCAGAGGTGTCAGGCTTGGACATGGGACCCCCATCTCCCCCCGATCACTGGCTCTGACCCCCGCCCAGGCCTGAGGCCTCTGGCCCAGGAATCATGCCTGGGCAGGGGACCCCCATCTCCCTCTGATCACTTGCTCCACCCCCCGCCCAAGCCTGATGCCTCTGACCCAGGCATCAGGCCTGGGCAGGGGACCCCCAGCCCCCCGCCCAGGCCTGATGCCTCTGCCAGAGGAGTTGACCCTCATCACCCTCTGATCACCAATCACTGGATGGGCCCCTTGACCAGGCCTGAGGCCTCCGGCAGAGGTGTCAGGCCTGGGCGGGGGACCCCCAGCTCCCCGCGGTTGCAGGCTCCGCCCCTGAGCAGGCCTAACGCCTCTGACCTAGGCATTAGGCCTGGGCATGGGACTCCCAGCTCCCCGCGATCTCCCTCTCTGCCCCTGCCCAGGCCTAACACCTCTGGCCGAGGCATTAGGCCTGGGCAGGGGACCCCCAGCTCCCCGCGTTTGCAGGCTCCGCCCCTGCCCAGGCCTAACGCCTCTGGCCTAGGCGTCCGGCCCGGGCAGTGGGGACCCGCAGCTGCAGCGGCCCCGCGATCGTGGGCTCTGCTTTAGGCCCAGGCAAGGGACCCCTAGCTCCCGGGACTGCCAGCTTCGACTGTGCCCAGCTCCCATCTCTGGCTCCACACCTATTTCCTGCTATCACTGGCCAGGGCGGAAAAGGCGCCTGATTCTCCGACTCTTAGCTCCCCCCTGGGTTTCCGATCACTGTCAGTGGCAGGGGGCTTCTTCCTGCGTTCCCTTTCACCTCCCTGCATTGTGCCTACATATGCAAATTAACCGCGATCTTGTTGGCAGATAACTGCCAATCTTAGTTGGCAGTTAATTTGCATATAGCACTGATTAGCCAATGAAAAGGGTAGCATCGTACGCCAATTACCATTTTTCTCTTTTATTAGTGTAGATGCCATTTAACAAAGAAAAATCAACCAAAAAAATGAGTTCGCGTGTCACCTCTGACATGTGTGTCATAGGTTCACCATCACTGCTCTAGAACCTGGTCTTTTTTGCTAGCAATGGCCTAATAAATCCTTTCTTTTCAAAAAGAATTTCAGCCATGAAATTAACATATTTTGTTTAACATAAGATACAAGTTTTATTTGCTAACTGTTCTTAAATTGCTTAGGTTTACATAGTATAAGCTGCAGCTACTTTTAGGAATTTGAAATATTTATGTATGGTTTTTCTTCTGAAGTCAGAAAAAACTTTTGTAGTGTTGCATATTACTTAACGCTGAAAGATTTGTCTTGAATTGCACAGAAACTAAAAGGCTACCATTTTCAATGTTTTAGGTCTGTAATTTAGATAATGTATGTTAAGTGTAGCTGTGTTCTGATAGACTAGGCCTCAAAAAAAATTTTTTTAATGTGGCTATCCTATGATTGAAAATATTTTTTAAGTTTTTTCTTTTCCTTTAATGTTGTTATCCATAAATGTCTATATTTTAAGATAATTGAAATCATAATGTAGCTATCTTTTCTTCATAACATTTTAGCATTATAACTTATACTGTATTAGCCTATTCTCCTTATTGCAGTTATAATTGCTACTAAAAGTTTTCATAATTTTGAATTATTTTTATAGGTAATAGGAAACCTAATATGTTGGTTCTAACATATTTCCAAAAGTTTCTTGAACTAATATTTTTTTATATTTTTCTTAAAGAGTGTGTTTTCCTCCTTTTCTTAAAGCAAAGAAAAGCCATCCTTTGGAAAGTTGAATATGACCAAACCCACATCTGAAAGAAAAGTCTCTCTATTTGGTAAAAGGTAATGATATTTTTTATTAGTTCTACTGAAGGTATTCTTCAAGCCTAGGGTTGAACTAAATGCTCTCTGGATACAAAAAATTAGATAGCATGGTCCCTTTCAAGAGAAAGTTTTAATCTAGCTCTCTTCCGTTTTAAATGGTTATATCTGCTTTAAATGATGCAAAGAGATATATCAGCACAGTCAGACTACTATTCTTTGTTGATTTCAGAGGGGATGGAGGGGGGGGAGAGAGAGAGAGGGATGGAGGGAGGGAGGGAGGGAGGAGGGGATGGGAGAGAGAGAAAGATAGAAACATCAATGATGAGAGAGAATCATCAGCTGCCACCTGCACGCCCCCCACTGGGAATCAAGCCTGCAGCCTGGGCATATGCCCTGACCAGGAATCGAATCGTGACCTCCTGGTTCATAGGTCGATGCTCAACCACTGAGCCACACCAACTGGGAAGACTACTATTTTATAGTTATAAATGAATAGTTAATTTAAAATTCTATACCTAACTTTCAGATACTATGGAATCATAACATTTAAAGTTAGGAGGAACTGTTATCTAGTTAAACATTTTAGTCCCAGACTTCTTTATACATTTAAATATTAAGACTCCAAAAAGCTTTTTATTTTGTGGGCTATATCTCTTGATATTAACCATATTAGAAATCAAAACTGAGAAAACTTTAAAATATGTATTAATTCAGTTTAAAATAAGAAGCCATTACATGTTAACATAAATAGCATCTGTTTATTTTAGTTTTTCATAAACAAAGCTGTTTTAATAAGAAGCGTGTCCTTGTTTTCATCTTCGCAAATTTTGTTAATGTCTAGCTCAGTGGTTCTCAACCTTCCTAATGCCATGACCCTTTAATACAGTTCCTCATGTTGTGGTGACCCCCAACCATAAAATTATTTTCGTTGCTACTTCATAACTGTAATTTTGCTACTATTATGAATCATAATGTAAATGTCTGATATGCAGGATGTATTTTCATTGTTACAAATTGAACATAAGTAAAGCATAGTGATTAATCACAAAAACAGTATATAATTATATATGTGTTTTCCGATGGTCTTAGGCGACCCCTGTGAAAGGGTCGTTCGACCCCCAAAGGGGTCGCGACCCACAGGTTGAGAACTGCTGGTCTAGCTTAATAGAATATATTAAATTCTCATATCTGCTGCATTCAGTCTCTTACAGTATCATGCATCATATAGTCAGCCTCTGGAAAACTCCACTGTAAACTCATGAAGGAATAAAAATAAAAGGGACAAATAACATATTAGTTTTTTATGAAAATAGCTTTGACTTCTCCTGTCTCCTAGATCACACTTTGAGAAACATTGTCTAGAGTAGATCATTGGTTGCCTCGCGTGGAGGTGGAGCAGTCTTGACTATTAAGGAGCATAAGATTTGGGGGATGGTAGAAATAGTCAGTCTTTTTGTGGTAGAGATTACACAAGTGTATACATTGTCAAACCTCATTAAACTGCACATTTTATTCTAAGCAAATTGCATCTCAATAACGCTCATTTTTTTAGAGAAATGTTCAAACCTAAAATTGAGAAAATAAACTGTTCCTTTATCTCATCAAAACAAAATATAATTGTTTAAAGACAAGTCTGTTTGTTCAATTAGATAGATAGATAGATAGATTAAAGGTTAAGCACCAGTAGTATAAAGAAAAGTGGTTCTCAAATTAGCAAATCCTGAAGGGCAGTGAAGTGAGAAGGCCCAAGCCAAAGAACGTTAGAGTCTGGACAAGAAAGAACTTGAAAGCAGTAAGCAAGCTTGCGGGGAGAAATTAAGTTTGATGAACAGAGTTCAGATAGTACAGCAAAGTTCATTGTACAGACATCCTCTGGAAATTAGTTCCAGGACCTGTCCCTTATATAAAATGTCCTAGTATTTGCATATAATCCATGCACATTCTCTCATATACTTTAGATAATCTCTAGGTTACTTATAATACCTAATACAATATAAATGCTGTGCAAGTAGTTGTTATACTGTACTTAGGGAACAATGATGAGAAAAACCTCTGTACATGTTCAATGCATACACAACCCTCATAGGCCTAACTACATAGTACACATTATCAACAACATAACTTTTGTTGTTAATATTTTATTTCCATGGTTGGTTGAATCATTGATGTGGAACCCACAAGATGGAGAGCTGTCTGTAATTCAGTCTTGTGGCATCTGTCCAATAAAGAAAATTATTGTTCCAAAGATATTTAATAAAACTACAATGGTGAGCTAAAGTGGGCCATATACTTAGGCAAAAGGAGCCATTATAAAGATTTAACCAAATAAGGTTTTGTTTTGGGAGAGGGGCTTGGAATGGAGCATATATACTACAGCCATTAATGACTAAAAAATAGTAACATACATATTTATGATAAATTAACAGACACATAATATTGCATGATAAAAATGTTCATGAATAAAAGCATGCACAATGTATCTACCATCTCAAAGACAATTTTCTTTTAAGAAATAATGGCAAATGGTTTGGGAGTGAAAAAGCAATCATGGAGGGGAAAATGGAATGGCAAAAAGACTTGAATTATTGAACAGATTTGGAGAACAGTTGGTGTAGAGCAGGGGTCCTCAAACTTTTTAAACAGGGGGCCAGTTCACTGTCCCTCAGACCGTTGGAGGGCTGGACTATAGTTAAAAAAAAACTGAACAAATTCCTATGCACACTGCACATATCTTATTTTGAAGTAAAAAAACAGAACGGGAACAAATACAGTATTTGTATTTGCATGTGGCCCATGGGCCGTAGTTTGAGGACCCCTGGTGTAGAAGATCTAGTGGACTCAAAATGCACATCCTTAGAAGATAATTGCAAAGCACCAGAAGTATATTCTTTTTATATTCTACTCTTCATTATTTGCTTTTTTTCTCTACCTTGAAGAGAATTGCTTAGTTAAATAAAAATTAAAGAATTGTTGAACTTGAATGTTTGATGCTGATGTTAAAATTTAAAATCACCTTGAAAGAATTTAGATTTGACCACAGAAGAAAATAGTTTTGACTCTTTTTTTTTTTTTTTAATGTTTCCAGAACTAGTGGAACTGGATCCCGGAATAGTCAATTTGGTATATTTTCCTGTTCTGAAAAAATCAAGGACCCAAGACCACTTAATGACAAAGCATTCATTCAGCAGTGTATTCGACTACTCTGTGAGGTATTTTATAATTTTAAATAGCCTAAATTGTGAGCATTTCCTATAATTTTTCTATTATAAAATGTTTGACATTTCATAAAAATTATTGTAGTTCCTTACAGAAAATGGTTATGCATATAATGTATCCATGAAATCACTACAAGCTCCTTCTGTTAAAGACTTCCTGAAGATCTTCACTTTTCTTTATGGCTTCCTGTGCCCTTCGTATGAATTGCCTGACACAAAGTTTGAAGAAGAGGTTCCAAGAATCTTTAAAGGGCTTGGGTTTGTATGTTATATTTCTTATTAGCCTAGGCAGAATGTTAGAACACAGATAAGAATCAATCTCAATAAACTTATAAAGATTTTGAGTTAAGAGAAATAATATATTTTAAGATGGTCCCCGTGGGCAACATATGTAGGATAACTTGAAAAGCTATTTGAAGGTTATTACCTAAATACAGATGACAGATCATAAGGCCCTTAGCTACTGAAGTGACAAGGAATAGGTACGATGGGCTGGATACCACAGAAGCAATATAGAAGCAAAAAGGATAGGATTGAAGACCTGGTGAAAAAGGGGTGAGATGAAGTTAGAAAGCTGTGTAGAGTAAACACGGGGAAGAATGGATTTGGGGATGACAAGTTGCATATGTGTGGTTGATTTGAGGTACATTCAGTTTGAGGGGATAGATGATCTTTTATGAGACAAATTCATACTGGTTGTAAATTGCATTCTGTAGCTTAGGGGATATATATATATATATATATATATTCACAGTAATCTGCAGAAAAGAAACCAAAAAATACACAAAATCATCTGAGAGTAAGATGACTAAGGACAGAATCTCAACAATGATCTTCTAAACAACTCAAGACTATTGGTGTAGATGTTGAAGTTTTTAAATATAATTTCTTGGTTAATTTAGACATTTTTATAAAATCAACTTATTAAGTTAGTTTATTTTTTCTGATTTTTCATAGGTATCCTTTTGCATTATCTAAAAGCTCCATGTATACAGTAGGGGCCCCTCATACATGGCCTCACATCGTGGCAGCCTTAGTTTGGCTAATCGACTGCATTAAGGTATTTGATTTCTCATTATAAAATGTATACATAGAAATTTTTTTATCCTCAAGTTATTTTCTTTTTCTCTCCTAATCTTGCTTTTGCCAGTTACCTTAAAGTCTCCATCAGTTTTCAGTTTTCAAATGCTTGATTTTAAATTCTTCAAACTATTAATACATGATTCCAGAGGTGAGGAATAGGAAATACCATATTTGCAAGGAGAGTCATGAGCTTTTATAGTTCAAAAAAAGTGAGTCAGTAGGAAATTATTTCCCCCAAAGCACTTATTTATTTATTTCTCTTTTTAAATTAAAATTCCTATTTATTGCAAAAAGTTTGGAAAAATACAGAAAAGCTTAAACAGAAAGTGATATACCCACAACTCAAAGATAATTTAAAATATTTCCTTGAGATACAGTTTTAAAGTTACATTTTTGCTGTGAAAATTATGTGTATTTTTTAAACTTTCTATGCATATTGACAAATTTCCCTTCAGAAAATTTGCACCAGTTAAAAGCTCCTCAACAATGTATGAACATACCAATATTCCCATTCCATAGGCATTCGTGCTTTAAGATCTTTACCCATTAGGAAGGTGAAAAATAGCTTGTTTTAATATATATATTATTAAGTGATTATGTTTTGTATGATTTGTCATAATTTATTTGTACATTTTTTTGGCCCTTTTTGTATTTCATTATTTACTCCTGCTATTAATTTGAACCCTTATTTATTGAATTCAGATATTAAGCTTATCAATGTTTTTAATAATTGACATGATAATTTTCATATTTGCATTTTTTGTTTTTAAACTTGAACATTTTTCACATTATTACTGCCTATTTGTGTCTTTTGCCTTTTTTTCTTACTGATTTGTAAGTGCCATCCTCCTATATAATAAAAGAGTAATATGCAAATAGACCCTAACAGTGGAATAACCAGGAACTACTGGTCACTATGACACACACTGACCACCAGGGGGCAGACACTCAACACAGGAGCTGCCCCCTGGTGGTCAGTGTGCTTCCACAGGGGGACCACTGCTCAGCCAGAAGCCGGCTCATGGCTGGCCAGCGCAATGGTGATGGCAGGAGCTTCTCCCATCTCCACGGCAGCACTAAGGATGTTCGACTAACAGCAGGTGGACATCTCCCTAAGGGCTCCCGGGCTGCCAGAGGGATGTCTGACTGCTGGCTTAGGCCCAATCGCCTGGGGAGTGGGCCTAAGCCATCAGTCGGACATCCCTGAGGGGTCCCAGAGTGCGAGAGGGCACAGTCCCGGCTGAGGGACCCCACCACCACCACCACCCTACGCCCCCTCTCTCCCCCCCACCCCCCAGTGCACAGATTTTCATGCACCGGTCCTCTAGTTTTGTACATAAAAAATAATTAAGTTGGAGAAATTAGTTATTATGTGTAGGATGCAAGTATTTTTTCCTCTTTCTCCTCTTGATTTATATGCTGTATTTTGACTGCTCAGAGGTGTGAATTTTTATCTAGCCTCATGCAGTTTCTTTTTATAACTTAGTTTCCTGCCCTACTTAGTGCTAGAATCCTTAAAATCAATACTGTCCCCCTAGCATTATTTTGCCCATCAGCTGGCTCTTAACTAAATGTAGTCAGGCACTGGGGGAAGGATTTTGACCCATTATTCATTCTAGTACACTCAATACCCCCAATTAGAGTAGAAATCCAATACCATAGTCCCTTAATACAACTCAAATTTTATTGAACTTTATATATAACATTTATATATCAATTTGGTTTTCCTCAGTGATACCTATGGACATTGGGTAACCATCTTTCTGCTCCCCCCACCAAATAACCCTGTTGCCGCTAAAACACTTTACCCTTTTTTGTCTAAGCAGCTGTCATTATGTGTTTGGAGATAGCATTTTCACATTTATTACAGAAGGTCATGGAATACCTATTGTGGCTTCTATTGACAAGTGAGCTCCTAAGATGACTCTAAGTCTATTATAAAAGTCGAAATCTCCTTCCTATCTTGGTTTGCTTGAGGTAGTGAAACTCAACATTATAGCAATTTAAGAATCAGTGAGAGACTTCCCACTCAGGAATTCTGTATTGAGCCCTAGAGTAAGGAAATTTAATGAAATATTTTCAGTAGAAACCACATTCTTCTTTTTACTCCTAATGCATAGCCCTTTTCTTAGAAGCTTAATGTTCATTATACTAGATATACATTTATATCTTTACATTTTAATAGCAATTTCATTTAACTTTTCTTTTTTTTCCTTTTAAAGGGTTACATATATTTTTTAATATGTTTTTATTGATTTGAGAGGAAGGGAAAGGGAAACATCAATGATGAGAAGCATCATCGATTGGCTGCCTTCTGCATGCCCCTACTGGGAATTGAGCCCATATCCCTGGCATGTGACTTGACTGAAATCAAACCATGACCTCCTGATTCGTGGATCGATAGTTCCTTTCAAGGTGCATGGATTCGTGCACTGGGACCCCCGGAAAGGATAAACATCTGAATGTTTTGCTATAAATTATTATCTGTAGTAATTTTTAAGCTTAAACAATTGTACTTTTGAATATTTTATATTGTGAAATTCAATCTAAATTTCATATTTATACATACTGAAGGAGTCAGTAGATAACATTTGAGCACCAAAATTTGAGTTCATATAAAAGAGAAATAATTATTATTGGTTCACCTTTTATGTTTTGGATTCTCAGCGTTGCATTAAAATGTTTGTATGCCCTAGCTGGTTTGGGTCAGTGGATAGAGCGTTGGCTTGCAGACTGAAGGGTCCTGAATTGTACTGTAGTCAGGGCACAAGCCCAGATTCAGGCTCGATCCCCAGTAGGGGGCGTGCAGAAGGCAGCCGATCAATGATTTTCTCTCATCATTGCTGTTTCTAAGAAACTCTCTCTCCCTTTCCCTGCCTCTCTGAAATCAATAAAAATATATTTTTAAAAATGTTTGTGTATGCTTTCAATGGGTTAATAGTGTAAACATCAGCGTATTTTTCTCTGTAGAATAGAACTAAATATGGAACCCATTCTTTTTTAATCCTATGGGATTTAGTTACTAAAATATAAAGGATTATAATTTAAGGCTTAATAAAATAATCTCTGAAGAGACTTTCAAGTGTGAGCAATGTAAATGCATCGAAAAATGACACTAAAAACAATTGACACATTAGAGCTGTGTGTTTTTCTCATAAACATGTTGCTTGTGTACTGATTAGTTACATACTGCCATGAAAGAAAGCTCACCTTTATTTGATGATGGCCAGCCTTGGGGAGAAGAAACTGAAGACGGAATCATGTATAATAAGGTAACTCTGATTACTATAAATATCATTTTATAGTAATCAACTATAAATGATATTATTAAATAAATGTGTACCTTGAGATTAATATGTTCTTTTGTAGAGCTTGTCTTTTTACTTCCTGAAAAACTTCTAAAATGATTTTTTTTAAATGTTAGTCAATGGATTTACTCTTGGAGTTATACTGTAACTTCCTGAAATTTATTAGGCACAGACATTTGAAAATGTTAACTAAGTAAATGAAAAATACAAGGCAATTGGAATTAAATCATGACATGTTATTGTTAATTTATACATAATAACATTTCTTTTCCTCTCCTATCTCTTAGAACCAGGATTTCAATAAGACAGCATTATTTTAATATAATTCTTTGTCAATACAAAGCATAATTGGTTGAGTATTCAAATATTGCATATGGGGTTTTTGTTTCTTTTGTGTTTGACTTTTCAGTTAGGCATATTGCCACTTAGATCAGATTTACCACTTACAAAAATAGTCTAAATTGGTTCCCAAACCACACTCTATTGGAGCCCAGAATGACTAGCCCCACCTTATTTCCTAAAACAAACGAATTCATATATCCTAATGAGCAGACAACTCTAAGGAATAAATTTATAATGTTGACATTAAACATTAATGTCCCTTGCCATATGTAAAACAGCTATCACCATGCAGGTCCCTAAAAATATATATATATATATACATTATCTGCTCTAATTCTTATCTTCACTTTTTGGAGCATTTTTCAAAAAAAGATAGTGGAAATAACTTTAGATCCATCTTTTATTACTACCTATGAAACAGTTCAGTGATGCATGAACTGATTGATATGATATTGCCTTTTTTTTTTTTTTAACAAAGAATAATTATGCCCCTTTACTACTTCAACTATGGAGAAGCAGCTAGAAAGAAAATTCTCAAGTTGCATATGTGTACTGGACTAGGTTTATTTGAACCTCAGTTTTCACCCAATTATAAGTTCAACACGTATTAAATATTAATTTTTTTACATTTATTTTAAAGGTTAAACCAGTAAACGTTACTCTTGCTATTTTAACTATTATTTCAGATAACAATATATGGAGAAGCACTTTGGTAACTATAAAGTGTAATTTTTAATTAGAGAATTATCAACTGTTTAACTTCACCAGATTCTGAGCCACAGCTTTATGGATCCAGAAACGTGTTTTGTGTTTTTTAATCTGAAAAATTAAAATTGACCAAGCTTAAAGGAAACTGATTCATCCTCATTGAATTCACAAAAAACTTATCTAAAGTAAACTGAAAATGTATTAGTTTACCACCAGAGATACACCTTTCCTGTTATAGGAATACTCACACTGCCTATTCAGAATACCACTTTCATATCAGCCAAGTAATAAAAAGGTTGCTTGTAAGCACAGAATCAGTGCAAAGGGAATTGGTTTGTCTTGAGGGATATTTACGTCATCTAGACTATGGAAAATTCTGATCAGTCATCCTTACCTCCTAACAAAGTATGGACCAAAACAACTCATAACTGCAAAATACAGTGTTACTTTCTCTTGGATAAATATTAAGAATGATAGTATAATATTATTTAGATCTCTACTAATCATGCTGTTTTTAAACCTGAAGTTACAATGAAATTATAATCTTTATTAAGTTCTGGTTTTTACAACTAGATCTTGTCAGCTTACTTAGACTTATATGATTAATGATTCATTAAAATTTTTATAAAGTAGATTATCCCTAGTAAATAAATTTGTGCATTTTATGTTGACTTGTATTTATTAACAAGCTTCCTTGTTTGACCTTCTCAGATTCTGAAGGTACGTGTTTTTTTTTTACTGTTTACTATCATTTTTATCCAAATTTAAGTGTATTTTTCGTCCCCAGTATTAGAAATACATAGCAGACCAAGTCTGTGCGGCATTATTAATGATATAACCTAGGGTTGTGTCTCATTTATAGGAGTTCATATAGCTAATTAGTATTCTTGACTTTTTTAAAAAAAAACTTCCACTTAAAAAAGTGAAACAAAGTAAATAGAGAATCATGGTTTTGTTTTTAAAACTGCTTAACCCCATCAGTTGTTTTTGGACTACACCGTAAAATGCTATGAGAGCTTCATGACTGGTGCCGACAGCTTTGAGGAGATGAATGCAGAGTTGCAGTCAAAACTGAGTAAGTAATCTCATTCCTAGCATACTTGCTTTTGGTCATTTATAGCTTAGCTTACCATACCCAGTCCTATATAATAAAGATGTAATATGCAAATGGTCGTTATGCCGTGAAGGGTAACAACCAATCGATCGCGTCACGACCGGATCAACAGGAGGGTGGGGCAGCGAGCTACAAGCGGGCGGTGGCAGAGAGCTACAGGAGGAGGCAGGGCAGCAAGCTATGAGGGCGTATGGGGGATCTACAGGAGGGTGGGGCAGCGGGTGGAGAGCTACAGGAGGACGGCAGCGAGCTACTGGCACATGGATTCGTGTGCAGGACTACTAATCCTATCTAATAAAAGAGAAAAATGGTAATTGGCGTACAACAATACCCTTTTCATTGGCTAATCAGGGCTATATGCAAATTAACTGCCAACTAAGATTGGCAGTTAACTGCCAACAAGATGGCGGCTAATTTGCATATGTAGGCACAATGCAGGGAGGCCAAAGGGAAAGCAGGAAGAAGCCCCCTGCCACTGACAGTGATCGGAAACCCAGGGGGGAGCTAAGAGCTGGGGGGCAGGGCAAAGGCGGCCCTGGGGCCGCCTTTGCCCTGCCCCCCAGCCATGATCGGAGAATCAGGTGCCTTTGCCGCCCTGGCCAGTGATAGCAGGAAGTAGGGGTGGAGCCAGCGATGGGAGCTGGGCACGGTTGAAGCTGGCAGTCCCAGGAGCTAGGGATCCCTTGCCTGGGCCTAAAGCGAAGCCCACGATCGCGGGGCTGCTGCAGCTGCGGGTCCCCGCTGCCCAGGCTGGACGCCTCAGCCAGAGGCGTTAGGCCTGGGCAGGGGCAGAGCCTGCAACCGCGGGGAGCTGGGGGTCCCCTGCCCAGGCCTGACACCTCTGCCGGAGGCCTCAGGCCTGGTCAAGGGGCCGATCCGGTGATTGGTGATCGGAGGGTGATGAGGGTCAACTCCTCTGGCCGAGGCATCAGGCCTGGGTGGGGGGCGGAGCCAGGGATTGGGGGGATATGATGGTCCCCTTGCCCAGGCCTGACGCCTCTGTCTGAGGCGTCAGGCCTGGGCAAGGGGCCGATCCTGTGATTGTAGGGGGATGGGGGTCAATGCCTGAGGGCTCCCAGTATGTGAGAGGGGGCAGACTGGGCTGAGGGACACTCCTCCCCCCCCCCCACCCACCCAGTGCATGAATTTCGTGCACCGGGCCCCTAGTGTTTATATAAGCACTCACATTCATTTGGATGCCTACTGATTTTTACCTTCATTGTTTCCTTGGTGAAAAGAAGTAGTAGTTGAACAAAAAGAATAATGGTGTTGCTCCTCACTGGCTATGTGAACTTAACAAACTACTTGTTAAAGTTTTGCAAGATTAGATGGCCATGTGAATAAAGTATCAAACACTACCAGAAGCACAGAAGATAATCAGCAAGTGTTATTCCCCTTGAAGAATAATATTTCTCTGATATCTTTGCTTTACTATGTGAGAAATTAAAGCATCAATTAGTCAAAAGACCTAAGATTGCTTTCAGAATTTGTGACAGTTAGTGGTCCATTATATTTCCAAAGAAAACTTTTTCCACTCAGCTGTAACCTAATGACACTCAGTATGTACTAGCTAACTCTAAAATGTTCCAAAGGCATTATTTTACATTTTTGTTCCTTTTATTGAAATAGCCTTGTATATAAAATGCCAAGTAGTAGGTAAAAGAGGTAAATTTGTGTAAAGCTATTCCTCCAAAGACAATAAAATCAATCAAAACAGGAGAATATTGCCTTGCCACTATTGCCATGAAAGGTGAAAGCAATTCCCTATGTTCTCATACTCCTGATGAGGAAGCAGGATAATTTCACATGAGAAAGGGAGCAAGGTAAGTAATGTTTTAAAAAAGAAAGATTCATAGTGATCTAATACAGAAAGCGTCTATTTAGTTCTTGGATATTTCTGTTTGTAATTAGTTAATCATAAATTTTATTCATTTATTCAAACAATATTTATTATATATTTAACTGTGTGCCAGCAACTATTTAGGCACTAAGGATACAGTGATGAATAAGTGATAAAAGTTCTACCCTAATGAGCTTAAATTCTTTTAGACCGAGACAGTAATCAAATGAACAACTGTAAATCAATGGTGCTAAGTGCTATGCAGAAAAATAAAGCAGGATAAGGAGGCTAAGAGTGTAGAGGAGAAGGGAGAACAGTTTGCTATCTGACAGAGAGTGGGTGTCCTTCACTGAAAGTGTTTTGTGAGAGCATTGGTGAAAACCTGAGGGACAATGTTCCAGGAAGATTTGAGATTTTTATGAAGTTGTTGGTTTTTGTCTCCAGAGGATTTATTTAATGTAGATGCTTTCAAACTGGAATCATTAGCAGCAAAAAACAAAGCACTGAATGAACAGATCGCAAGATTGGAACAAGAAAGAGAAAAAGAACCGGTTAGTAAACATGCTTATCTTCAATAAACTTATATACTTAGCTCTTTTGGACTCTGAGTCTTTTTATTGAATACCAGCTATTTATCAGTTTTTTTAATAGATTACAAAATAAGCTTCTTAAAAGCTAAATATTTTTTATAGAACAGAACTCCCAACAAAAACACATTTCATATCTCTGGAGGTTTGTTTTCCCTTGGGATCTATCAGTCTTGGACTAATGATGTTCAGAATATGATGAAAGAGTCTTACCTATTTACTTAAGACCAAAAGATATTTTGAACCAGGTCCCCATATTATACACCTCTAGGAAGCACTATATAAGAGCCCTAATTTTTTTTTATTTTATTTTTTTAGTTAGTGGAAAGGAAGTGGTAATCAGAGTTTATATAATATAATGTATTCTAGGGACTTTCTAAAAACTGATAATATCCAGATACCTAATTTTACTTTGTGTATTATATTATTGAAATAGCTAGACTGTTCTGTAAAATATCAGATTTTAAATGTTTGGCTTTTTCATTCTGGCTCTTGACTTTTTCTATCCCAAACTGACTTCTTGAAAAATACACCTTAATTATGTAATAACAGTAAAGTCCCTTGATTTCCTCTAAAAATAAAACTCTATTTACCCTTCTCTATGATGAATTTAAGAAATATTTCTTTACTTTCAAGGAAAGTATGGAGTTATTATTGATGAGAATAACTAATTTAATGTTCTGTTCTTTTAAAGAATCGTTTAGAAACATTGAGAAAACTGAAAGCTTCCTTACAAGCAGATGTTCAAAAATATCAGGCATACATGAGCAATTTGGAGTCTCATTCAGCCATTCTTGACCAGAAATTGAATGGTCTCGATGAAGATATTTCTAGAATAGGTAAGCACAACTAATACTAAAAGACATCATTCATATTGGGATGGGGACCTGCATGGGATTTATCATATATAGAGACATCTTTGTCATCTTATCTTTTTTCCTTTAATGGTAAATAGCTAAAGCAGGCTACGAAGTTTTTTTGTTTGTTTATTGGTTTGTGTTGGGTTTTTTGTTTGTTTGTTTATTAATCCTTACCTGAGGATATTTTTTCCATTGATTTTTTTAGAGAGAATGGAAGGGGAGGGAGAGGAAGACAGAGAAACATTGATGTAAGAGAGACACATTGGTTTGTTGCCTCCCACACGGCCCCAGTTGGGGCCAGGGATCAAACCTGCAATTCAGGTATGTGCCCTTGATCAGGAATCAAACCCGCAATGGGCAGATGCTCTAACCACAGAGTCACATCGACCAGGGCTGGCTTTCAATTTTTCAGTGTTTTCTGAGGCTGCTGTAACAAATTACCACAAACTCAGTGGCTAGAAACAACAGAAAGTTACTCACTCACAGTTCTAAAGGCTAGAAGTTTAAGATCTGGCAGGACCAGCTAACTCCAAGGACTGTGGAGGGGAATCCATTCCTTACCCTTTCCAGCATTCCTGTCCTTGTGGCCATGTCACTGCAATCTCTGCCTCCATTCTGACATTACTTGATCTGTATGTCTGTCCTCTTGTCTGTATTAGTTTCTCTTTGCTTCTATCCTTAAGGGCATTTTTAAAAATATATTTTTATTGATTTCAGAGAGGAAGGGAGAGGGAGAGATAGAAACATCAATGATGAAAGAATCATTGATCGGCTGCCTCCTGCACGCCCCCACTGGGGATTGAGCCGCAACCCCGGCATGTGCCCCTGACTGGAATCAAACCCGGGACCCTTCTGTCCACAGGCCAATGCTGTGTCCACTGAGCCAAACCGTTTAGGACCTTAAGGGCATTTTTTATAGCATTTAGGGCCCACCTGGATAACCCAGTGTAATCTCTTCTCAAAATACTAAATTGCATCTGCAAAATCCCCTTTTCCAAATAAGGTAATGTTTACAAACTCCAGGGATTAGGACTTCATATCTTTGGGTGGCCATTATTCAACCTACTATACCTTCTAATGTGTTTTTAGGCACCTGGCTTTTTGAAGCCAAGAGGGACCTAACCTAAGAGCATATGCTGCCTGCATATAAATAATACTAGTATATTGTATTCCACATTGTAATTAATTAGCCAGATTCTTAAATCACTGCTAGCCTCAGTGTGCTATGATTATCTTATCCTCCATCACTACCACCTAAACTACTCAACAGCTTAAGCTGACTGAAAATACAATGAGAAGAGGCAAGTACTATAATTTTTATGAAACAGGAGCCCAACTAAAGAAAGTTTGTTTATAGCCTGTGTGTTCCTAACATTGTTTTCATAAACACATTGATCTTAATCATAAAACACTGAAAATGTTATTGTACTAGTACATGACTTGTCGAAACTTCTCTAGTGCCAGAAGCAGAGCAAAGGAAGTTATCTACAAATCACAGGGCCATTGGATGACAGTTACAAAATAAAAAACTACTAGTATATGAACCTACTATACTATTTTCCCAGGTCTTTGCCTGCTTCAGTTTACTCTTTTTGTATTTTACAGGCAGTGTCTGCCTCACATAGGAGTTATATAGATTGTCTTTAGGATATTTGATATAATTTTTATCCTATGAAATATTGATCATCTGTCAAGGGTTATAATTAATGGTGTGATTGGCTAAGTAACTCAGATTGTATGTATTAGATTTGCTCGAAACCAACTCTTTGAATAGTTTACACTTGATCTTTAATGTTTGTTCTCTATAGCGACAAGGAACCATGGACTACTTTTTTTCTTCCTAATCACCATTTATCCCTCCATACCTCTTCCACCCTTCTCCTTCCCACAGTCACCACACTGTTGTCCGTGTCCATGAGTTCTTTCTCTTTTTCATTTTCCTTTTAGGTCAAATTAATGGGGCCACCCCATTAATTTCTTATTATAGCAATGTTTGTCATGCAGTTAAATCAATACTTTATAATATTAATAGTCTATCTTCTTTATGGGTGTTTAATCAAGATAATTTTCATACTTCCTACTTTTTGGTATGGGAATTTTTTTTCCCAATAACTGCAAAGTGAGAGAGAAGTACTTAAATCATTTGCAATTCCAGAGTGATTTAGTTTGATATAATAATATGACAGCTGTTAACCTAAGATGATTTTATTCTTGATTATTTAAACTTTAACTTTCTTGATTATTTAAAGCCATTCATGGCCAAAAGTGAGTGAGACATATTTAAACTCTACAGATACTGTACATAACAGATTTTTGTGTGCAGACTCCTGTATAAAATTTTACTTAAGCCAACCATTAATTTATTATGAGCTCAGGTGCCGAGCTTCCCAGCAACAGTGTTACAAATAGATTATAACAAAACCATGATCTTGATCCTCTCAGCCTTCAAGATGATCTCTCTTGGCCCCTTTGGTCATGAGCATCTTCATCCATTTACTCCAGCCTGCTTAAAAATGTTTTCATATTCTTTGCAAGCTATGAGTCACAGAAGGTTAGAAAACACTATTCTATATAACCCCAAATAGTTTTAATTTTATAACTTCTCTTCCTCCTTGCATAATCATTTGCTGTTTCTATGTCCCATATTTTCTTGGTACAAGATAATCATTCTAGATAACAAATTTTGGTAAATACTAATAGACAAAGCAAGAGCCTAATCACTATGGTTACTTAACATCTGATGAAACCACTGAAATATCAATGAAATAAGAATAAACTGATCTATTTTAATAAAAATATTTCTGTTTATGAAGAACTTACGGGTTTTCAAGCTTATTGCAGAGAATCGCATAGGAATGTTAATCACATAGGAATCGAACATTAACAGACTGTCCCTCTTAGCTGTAACAGTTCTTAGTTGTAATCATTATACATGGGGTCATATGTTTTATGTAGCACTTTCTGAAAAACATGGCATGGCAAATACGGAAATAAGGTTCACATAAAACTTTGTTTATTAAGAATGTTATTAACAAGGTGGGATCAAATAGAATTATCCAAAAGAGAAAATTATACATGTAGATAACTTGAAAATTTAAACACCTTAATCAACTCTACTAAATAATGGCATAATTTCTTTCTAGAAATTGAAGGAATTTAACAAATTTGTGTGTTTTTTATGCAGAACTAGAATGTGAAACAATGAAACAGGAGAATACTCGACTACAGAATATTGTTGATAACCAGAAGTACTCAGTTGCAGATATTGAGAGAATAAATCATGAAAGAAATGAATTGCAGCAAACCATTAATAAATTAACCAAGGAATTGGAGGATGAACAGCAGCAGTTGTGGAATGAGGAGTTAAAATATGCCAGAGGTAAAGAAGCGGTAAGTCATAGCATTTCCAGAGTGGTAGCTCACCAGAGCGAGCCTTTGTAAAGGTCTATCCTAATTCAGAACTGAGTCCTATCTAATAAAAGAGAAACATGGTAATTAGCCATACCTCCGCTACCCTTCCCATTGGCTAATCAGGGTGATATGCAAATTAACTGCCAGCCAAGATGGCGGCCGGCAGCCAGGCAGCTTGAAGCTAACGTGAGGCTTGCTTGCTTTAGTGACGGAGGACTCCAACGTTCCCCGCCTGCCGCTGCCGGCCTCTGAGCTTGCAGTTTGAAACATTGTTAAAAATATAGAAGCTAAACAAAACCCCAGAATCCGGCTTTCAGCCAGCCGAGATCTCAGAGCTGGAGTTGAAACAGTGTTTCGATTATAGAACCCAAACAAACCAGATACCTGCTTTCAGCAGCCGAGGCCTAAGAGCTGGAGCCAAGCCTCAGAGCTAAATCTGGCCCAGAGTAATTAAAAAAAAGGAGCAGTTGGGAGCTTCAGTCACCCACCAGCCTGAAAACAGCCCTCAGCCCCTCACCCAGACTGGCCAGACACCCAGTGGGGACCCCCACCCTTAAGGGGGTGTGACCAGCTGCAAATAGCCATCATCCCCTGACCCAGGCTGGCCAGGCACCCCAGTGGGGACCCCCACCCTGATCCAGGACACCCTTCAGGGCAAACAAGCTGGCCCCCACCCATGCACCAGGCCTCTATCCTATATAGTAAAAGGGTAATTTGCCTCCCAGCACCGGGATCAGCAGAGCCGCGAGGCCTCCCAGCAATGGGATCAGCATGACAGGGGGAAGCGCCCAAACCCCCTGATCGCCCTGTGGCTCTGTGTGTGACAGGGGCCGGGGCCACAACCCCCCTCTCCCCCCACAGGCCCTGCTCTGTGTGTGACGGGGTAGAGCCATAACCTCCCCATCGGCGCTGCCCTGAGTGTGACAGTGGCGGCGCCCCAACCCCCTGATTGGCCCTGCTCTGTGGGTGATAGAGGGCAGCGCCCCAACCGCCCCCCACGGGCCCTGCTCTGTGTGTGACAAGGTAGAGTTTCTTTCTCTTGCTGCCTTTAAGATTCTCTCTTTGTCTTTTGCTCTTGGCATTTTAATTATGATGTGTCTTGGTGTGGTCCTCTTTGGATTCCTTTTGTTTGGGGTTCTCTGTGCTTCCTGGACTTATAAGTCTATTTCTTTCACCAGGTAGGGGAAGTTTTCTGTCATTATTTCTTCAAATAGGTTTTCAATATCTTGCTCTCTCTCTTCTTCTGGCACCCCTATAATTCTGATGTTGGTATGCTTGAAGCTGTCCCAGAGGCTCCTTACACTATCTTCGTATTTTTGGATTCTTTTTTCATTTTGCTTTTCCGGTTGGGTGTTTTTTGCTTCTTCGTATTTCAATTCTTGCGCTCCTATGGTCTGCTGTTGGGAGTCTGTATAGTATTCTTTATTTCAGTCAGTGTATGCTTAATTTCCAGTTGGTCCTTTATCATAACATCGAGGGTCTGACTAGATTTCTTGAGGATCTCACTACATTTATCGGCGGTCTCACCAGTCTTTTCAAGGGTCTTACTAAATTTATCGGCCTCTTCTAGAAAGTTCTTGAAAAACCTTCAAAGTGTGGTTTTGAATTCTGTATCCAGTAGTTTGCTTTCCTCCATTTCTGTCATTTGTGTCCTGTTTCTTTGTCTCCACATTTTTAATCTTCCCTGTGTTGATAAAGTGCTTTTCTGTGCTAAGTGTCTTCTAGGGCCCAGTGGTTCAGCCTCCCCACTTACCTGAGGAGGACACTCTTGGTGCACCCCCTTGTGGTCTTTGTGCACAGTCTTGTTGTAGTTAAGCCTTGATTGTTGTAGTTAACACTGGGAGGGAATGACCTCCAGGCCAATTGGCTGTGAGAATCAGTTGTGTCTGCAGTGAGAGAACTTCTGTGCTGAAGACACCCCTCCGGGGCAAGACTTGCTTCAATGGGGCTTTGATGCTCACTGGGTCTGCCCCCTGAGTGTGTCCTTTAAAGGTGTGAGGAGCTGCAAACTGGATGGTCCCACTCTGACCACTGGACATACTCGCTCCTGGTTCTCTAGGGAGGTGCTAATCTAGCCTTTGCCTGAGGCTACCCAGCAAAAGCCTCTATGCAGAGCTTGGGCGGGGTGGGGCAGGTCCCACGGGATCAACAGGGCGGAGTAAGCAGTTATGGCTGCTCTCAGTCCTGCCCTCAGAGGCTCTGCTTCTCAGCGCCCCGGTAATCATTGCAAGCCCCTCGGAGAGAAAGCTGCCCTCGAGTTCCGACCAATGCCAGACAGTCCCGCTTCTCCCGTATGGGTCTGGGTCCCTAGAGACTCGCCTGGAACTGGAGCTCAGATCCTGAGACTCCCTCCCGATTGAAAAAGACAACTGCACCCTCAGCCGCCAGCCCGCTCTGTGTGCACCCCTGTACCTTAGTATTTTACTTCCCACCACACCTCCTCTGAGTCTCGGTATGCTTTTCTCTTTCCTTCTAGTTGTAGAATTTCCACTCAGCCAGCCTTCCCGTGGTTCTGTATGATGTCCGTTCCGTCTTTTAGTTGTATTTTTGAAGTGGTTGTGCGAGACAGCAATCTCCATTGTTTACCTAGGCCGCCATCTTGGTTTCTCTCCCATATTTTTCCTTAATGTTTGCTCTATTTATTGGTTCTATATGGGAGGGAAGGGGAATTTTCATTAATATCTCAATGTGGCCAAAACCGGTTTGGCTCAGTGGATAGAGCGTCAGCCTGCGGACTCAAGGGTCCCAGGTTCGATTCCGGTCAAGGGCATGTACCTTGGTTGCAGGCACATCCCCAGTAGGAGGTGTGCAGGAGGCAGCTGGTCGATGTTTCTCTCTCATCGATATTTCTAGCTCTCTATCCCTCCTCCTTCCTCTCTGTAAAAGATCAATAAAAATACATTTAAAAAAAAATATCTCAATGTGGCTGGACTCTTATTTCAAACTATTTGTCAGATAAATGGAAGAGCAGTAGTGTATTGCTTACTAATTATAGTCTTATAATTATCCTACATATTTAGTGTGAATAAAATATTTTTATTTTTTGTATTTTAAAATTGCCACTTTTACAACTAAAAATACTACATTACTAAAATACTAAAAAAAATAGACAGTATAATTTTGTGTAAAATTACAGAACTGCCGATTGAAAACCATTTAGAATGGGGCTATTTGATTTTTTTTTAACATTTTTTTTCTCTTCTTACAGATTGAAACACAATTAGCAGAGTATCACAAGTTGGCTAGAAAATTAAAACTTATTCCTAAGGGTGCTGAGAATTCCAAAGGTTATGACTTTGAAATTAAGTTTTATCCTGAAGCTGGTGCCAACTGCCTTGTCAAATACAGGGCTCAAGTTTATGTAAGTAATCATAAGTATTTCAAAGAATTTCAGATACATGATTGCTATCTGGTTCATATGTCTATAAGTAAAAGTTTAAACTTCAGCATGTCTATTATTCCAGACTAAAAATAAAGCACTGAAAATTTTTATCTTCTTGGTAGTGGAAATTTTCGCTATTGTACTTAACTCTTAAAGCTATAATGCCTTTTCATCCTGTCTACCTATTTTATCTATTTATCTAGTAAAAAAATGTGCTTTATTAGAAGTCTTTACAAGGTATGGTAACAAGACCACTTCTTCCCAGAATTGAGAGAAAAAGCATCCACAGAGCTGGTGAACCTGGAATGAATCTTAAAAGGTTTATCGGGGTTGTCTGTGGAGAAGAGTTTCATATACAGGAGACACATGAAAACATGAAGCATTAAGTGACTTAAGCAGTCAACAATGAGAAATCTGCAAATCTGCACCTAATTTGTTAAATATATCCAAGGATGTAATTTGGGGAAGAAAATTTTTAATTGCTCTATTGCAATTTCTCGATTATTCACTAATTTCAGTACTCTAGTGCCCCCCCCCCCGAAAAAAATGTAAATTTTTAAATACTTAATTTTTAAATAAGGAATTTCAATTCTAAAGTTATGCATTTTCCCTTTGAGAATTATTCATTCCTTCAGTAAGTTATTTAGTACAAGTGTTCCATATTAGCTAAGTGCTAGAAATAAAATACCCAGAAAGATACAGTTTCTAATTTCTCAGAGATTACAGTTTATTGGTAGATAGATTTTTATTAAATAAAGCCACACTCATTTTCAATTTCAAAAGGTGCACCCAGTAAACATTTAGTCTTCTACTGAATTGTTTCTCAAACATTTGCTAGATGAGCACATAGGCATCAGGTAGGCAGGCAGCCAGGCAGATAGAATGTACTCACTGCTGCTTTGAGTAGTTTAACTTGACTAGTGTAAGAAAATAATTACCTGAGTCAAATCAGAAAAGATTATCCATTGCAAAAAGAATACATATGCTCAGAAAAGAAGGAAACATTTTTTATTTTTTCGTAGTTTTCAATAGAAATAGAATAATAAAAATAGAAATACCATCAAGAAGGTACCATTCCAACTGTTTTAAGTAGTATTTGGAGAAAAGTTAAAGAGGACATTACATCTTTCAAAACAGAACAGCTCAAATTAAAACTCACCAATAACTTCAAAAGGCCTACTGAAACATAGTAATGTACAGGATTTTCTTTTGGAGTGATGAAAATGCTTTGGAACTAGAGGTGATGGTGATACAACATTGTGAATTACTAAATGCCTCTGGATTGTATACTTTAAAAGTTAATTTTATATTAAATTTATTTTAACTTAATTATTTTAGTTTAACCATTTTAATGTGAAAGTTTTACATCAACAAATAATAATAATAATAGGAAGCAATGAAGTGCTATGTTGAAATAAATCAGTAAAATAACAGAAAAAAAACACATAAGAAAAACAAGCAGGTAAGAGCTTCTGGGTTTGTGAATATGTGGAGATGCAGAGAGAGTGGCAAAGCCCAGAGAGCATGCCCCTTCCCAAATACCTTACTCTATGTAGCTCTCCTATCTGGTTGTTCCTGTGTTATATCCTTATTTAAATAAACTTGTAAACATTTACCTATTCTGTACACTCACCTTGCTTTCTTCACAGAACAACATACCCCAATGATCTTTCTACAGTAGTATATTGAGGTGTTCCTTGTTTCTTTTGCAGCCTCAGAGTCCTCTGTTTGTGTGGCTTACTGAGCCAGTCCCTGTTCTAGTCTTTGCCATTACAGTAGGGTCACAATGAATAGCAAAAAAGTGAAGAAATGAAATACAAGCAGATAATTGTAAGGCTAAACAATTAAAAAGGATTAAAAGAAAATGATACCTCTGGAGAATATAGCATAAAACATACAAATTGTTTCTAAGACTGTATTAAACTGAGTATATTTGTAAAATGTTTAATAACAGTGGATTTCCAGAATAGATAAGCAAATCTAGAATTTTGCATGTATTCAAAACCAAAAGCAGGTTATATTCTATAGAAATTATATTAAAAATTAATTTTATATTCTTATTGACAGTGTGTTCATTTAGATTCAGGATATCACAGATTCACTTTTTTTCTCCAAAAGTGGTTCCTCCTATCACATTGTGTAGATGCCTCATAAGAGAAACTTTGTAATTACATATGTCATATGTAACCCCCATTCTTATATATTTTATAGGTACCACTCAAGGAACTCTTGAACCAAACTGAAGAAGAAAGTAATAAAGCTCTAAATAAAAAAATGGGGTTAGATGATACTTTAGAACAAGTAAGTAACAAAACATAATCATTAAAAGCAAAAAATAAGATTTTTTTTTAAACTTAAAATTACATGTAATTTGTGGTTTCTAATTGCTAAGGAATGAATTTTAAAATATGATATATGAGAGGGGAATACCCTTGACTTAGAAACATTTGAAGTAATTTAAGCATCCTAGATTTCATATATCATTGATATAAGAAAGGGATATATGTAACTGAGTAAATTTCCCTTTGATTGTTTTTTTTTAAATATATTTTTATTGATTTCAGAAAGGGAGGGAAAGGGAGAGAAACTTCAATGATGAGAGAGAATCAATGATCAGCTGCCTCCTGCATCTCACCCCCCCCCCCCCCCCCGCCCCAATGGGGATTAAGCCCGCAACCCAGGCATGTGCCCTGACCGGGAATCAAACCTGGGTCCCTTCCATCTGCAGGCTGACACTCTATCCACTGAGCCAAACCGGGTAGGGCGAAGCAGATATATTTTTGAAAGCCTGCTGTGTATCTGGTATTGTTGTAATTGATGTTGGTGATACATTATCTACCCTTTTTAACTCTATTTCAAGTAGAAAGGAGGGCTGGAAAACACTTATTTTTCTTATAACATTTTTGTAGTGTAAATACACCTATCTAAATAATACACTTATCTAAAATAATCACTAGGTTCTTTCTGAAGGAAGTGGTAGCTGAGCTGAGTTGTGAGTAACAAGTAGGAATTGGCCAGTGGATTACACAGAAGGATGCTAGTACACACACACACCACTGAAGGTCCAGAGACCAAAGAGCATAGCATGTTAATGAAATACTATTAGTATAATAAATAGAATAAGGGAGAAGCCTGGAGTAATAATTAAATAATTATGAAGGGGTTTAGTTGCTTGTTGGCTAAATGTTTATTCTGTAGTAGGCAGTGGGGACCACTGAAATTTTTTCAGTCAGGGAATAACACCTGTGTGTTTTAGTAAGCTCACAGTATTGCCCTTTCGAAGGATAAAGACACACAATTAAGAGACTTCACAGTAACTTGAATGATAAGTGGTAAGAAATCAAACTAAGGCCACTGCAGTAAAGATGAAGAAAAAAGATTTAAAGGTTGAAACAACATAATTTAGTGGTCCATTTGTATGTAAAGTTTAAGAAAGAGAGAAATTAAAAATGTTCATATGTCTAGCTTTAGTATATGGTATGAAAGAAAAAGTATTCATGACTCTTGTTAAAGACCATAAGGCAGACTGTATTCAAGGGAGACTATTACAATGGGGTTTTGTAGTAGGCAAGAGAGATTGGACTCAACTCCAAATATAACAAAGAAAAGGGAGAATTTATAGCCAAGGAGCAGGGTGGAGTTCAGTTGTTAGAAAATTACTGAGCAAACTCAGGGTTAAGGGGGATTCTGGCTAAACCAACCTAACAGAGCTCTTACTGAAGGCAAGAACATCACACGGGAATGGGGAGGGGCATGGAGGATGAGAAAGAAACCTGATCAGATATTGAGGATGGGAAGATTCTGGTTAAAATTCTTGTTAAAATTGAGCACTACAGAGACAAACATGAAGCCCAAAATTCAGCCTAGTTGGGAGTTCAGAAGAGCATAGTTTTGTCAAGGAGAGAATCTTTGTCATTGGTGATGTTCTAGAACCTTGATAAAGAATACAAGAGAAAGCTATGGAAGAGAGAATTTCAGGCTGGGATATGCTGAGTTTCAGGTCTCTGGGAGACCAAAGTGGAGAATGTCCAATAGACAGTTGGAGTTTGGAGATATATAGATATAGGTAGGTATTTCTTAGTATGCAGTTAATTAAAGCCAGGAGATCTCCCAGTTGTGAGATTGAGAGAAAGCTCTCCCAAATGAGCAAATGAGAATACAGCCAAGATGGGAATCTTGGGAGAACATCTACACCCAAAATATATCAGACAAAGAGAAATTTGTCACTTGTAACAAAGAGAAAGAATTAGAAGGACCTCCCAAAACTTAAAGAGGAAACCAGGAGTTTACATGGTCTTAAAATCCAAGTAAGGGGATTTCAGAAGGGACTAATCAGGTGTTACTCCAATGTCAAATAAGATAAAGTCTGTAAGTTGCTCTTTGGCTTTAACAATTAAGATATACTAGTGACATTTTCAAAAGCAGAGGAGCCAAGAAAGCATTTTACTGTGGATTGAAGCTTAAATGATGAAAGATAGACGAAAGATACTTTAGTATGAATAGGTTGCTCTTTGTGGACTACTAGAAGTCAGACTATTATAAATGTGTCTAAGGGAAGGAGATGAAACGGTAGTTAGAAAAATATGGGAAAGTTTTTGTTTTTTGTGGTTTTATTTTGTGGTGTTTTATGGGGGAGAGGGTTTTGTTTTAAAGATAAGGGAGTTCAAGGGTAAAGTTTTTAAAAATTAAGAGCAAAGGTGATTGATGGATATGAATGTAGTCCATGAAGAAATATGAAGGCATAGAATCCAGAGAAGAGCTGGAATCTTACTTGTCTTCATGAGGAAAATGGGTGTTCTGTATTTGAAACTGACTTGAAGAAGGGAAGATCTCCAAGTATCTTGGTTTATTGGAGTCAAGTAGTGATGGAATTCCAGTCTATTAGTGGCTCTAACTTCTTATAAGTAACTTTAGAGCTCTTTATTGAATGAAAGAATGTGTATTTTCATAATCAAGTGAGGAAATGTTTAATTAATTGATGAAACTTTAGTAAGCTGACATGGAAAATAGAAGCTCCTCAGAGATAAGTAAACATAATTTTGACCACCCGTGAGTGCCCAGTGGAAGTTCAGGTTATTTGGGTGTCCATTGGTCTTATTGCAGGTGAATTTAATGAAACAACTAGCTTAACTTACTGATTACTTTGGAAATATATTTAGGTTGGAAGCAAAGTTTATAGCTTCAGTAACTCTAGGCTTTAAAATAATTGACAAGGCAGGAGGTATAGAGAAAGTCCTTGGAGTTAGAATGTCTATGTCTGAGTTCTGGGCATATGCTCATTGCATGATCGTGAGTAAATAGCATTCTTTCCAGCCCACTCCTCTCACTTGTAAAATAAGAAAGGAATGTCCCTTACAAGGGATTTTTGATGATTGAATGAGAAGTATGTGCAAGTGTTTTTAGCAAGTGTAATCATTTTACCATTCTATCTTTTGCTAAATAACAATAACTTCACTAAATTTTTCTCTATATATAAATAATTTTTTTTAATTTTATGTACATATGGAATCATCCTTTTAAAGAAAGATGTCAGTTTATACATTTTACTATTTTCTGTTTCCTGTGGGAAATATTTTCCTGGGTTTTAGTTTTAACAGATCTTAAAGTACAAGATTAAATTTGCTTACTTTATTACTCTTTGGAAGAATGCATTGACTATAACCAATCAGCAAGTTATTGGTAAAATCCATATGAATAGTTTTCTTTAATATCCCAAAAAGTGAACATTAATGGAAAATTAGATAACTAAAATAGATAGTCTTTAAAAAAACTAGAAAGCAAAAGCAATTTATATTTACTATTAATAAATTAATATAAAAATATAGGATATGATATTTATATAATATATATGAGAGCTTAAAAGCATTGTCACAGCTACTAGTAGAAAAACAGATAATAGAATCCTATTTTACTGAGAATTAAGCCACACCTTTGATTTCTAGTTAATGCCCTTCTATACTACTCTCTGCATTTAAACATTATTCATAAGTTTTCTTGAAATTAACTCCCCTTTGGGGAATAAATTCTTTTTTTTATTGAATTTATTGGCATGACATTGGTTAATAAAATTATACAAGTTTCAGGTATACAATTCTACAATAAATAGCTTCTTAAGACAAATCATAGGTGAGTGTCCAAAAGGACTAGAAGAAATAGCATGGTTTAGTTAATTGTTAGGACAAAAGTCCTATAACTTATTATTAAAATTGTTTTGATGTATAGTTACGATTTCTCACCCAACATTTTCTTCTCCAAGTTAAATACAATGATAATGGAAAGCAGAAGAAGTGTAAGAACTCTGAAAGAAGAAATTCAAAAGCTGGATGATCTTTACCAACAAAAAGTGAAGGTAAGAACTTTGCCGCAGTTTGTATAGGTTAGGCAAAGCTATGTCATGAGCGATTGTTGGGGCACCTGTACTAACAACAAACTGAAATATTTAAGCTGTATCTTATAACTTGTGTATTAGTTTTTCATCTCTTCCAAAGTTTATTGTAAGGAGTTATTTATTTTATTCTTTTAAATGACTTTTTTCTGGACTTGGGCTATTTCATCATAGAAAATGTTTACTCTTTTGCTAATTTTTTATACTTGCATATGTGATTTAGTATCCTTGAAAGACCAAAACATATTCTTAAAGCTTAAACCCCAATAAGGCCTTTTGTATATGTCATTTCATATAAAATGTCATTCCAAACTGACAATCCTGGCCAAATTCCAAAGATCATTTATGTGAAATCTAAAATGTGAGTAAAATAATAAGATTCATTTCCTACCACCTCTAATCCACCTTCTGGCCAGCATTTTACTTAAGGAAATACTCATAACCACTTATACAATTTATGTGAAAATTTTAACCACACCAGTGTTTTTCACTTAGTTACAATGACAAAGTATTAGGAATTAAAAACTTTTTTGTTTACCTGTAGTATATTTAGGGTTTACACATTTTTGAAGCAATGTGACATTTTTAGAAAATACACCACAATAATAGGATCTTCATATGAAATGAGGCATTTGGTAATCATTTTTGTTTTTTCATATGTCCTCTATGACAGCACTTGAGTTATTTTCATTAAAGCACCTAAGTGAAAGACTTCTTTAGTATATTTCTTCTTGAGAAACCTAAGAACTTAGGAATTTTGGCTACTTTGCCTATACATAATTAATACATATGTGAAATAATGGCAGCATGAAAATTATCCACATTTTACGTATAATAAAGCATCTTTAATGCTCATGGAAAAAAATTTAAATTAGAATATCATAAAATTTCCTATGATACAGACTTGAAAATACTGCGGAATGAATTTTATGCAGGCCTCTTGAGAAGGTAACATTTATGTTTACAGTATAAGGTTCTCAGAGGAACATTTTAATATCTCTTACATGTAAAGCAATAAGCATCCTGGGAATACAAATGATGATGCAACCTGATTTTTTCAAATGTTTTGCATACATTTTTTTAAATCCACCTGAAGTATATAGAATGTGACTATCAAAAAAATATATACATATATATAATATAAAACCATGACTTTATCCTGATAGGAAGCTGAGGAAGAGGACAACAAATGTGCCAATGAGCTGGAGTCCTTGGAGAAACACAAGCACATGCTGGAGAGTGCTGTTAATGAGGGCCTCAGTGAAACTATGAATGAATTAGATTCTATTCAGCGGGAGTAAGTTCATTTTACCAAGATTTATAATGTTTATTTTCAGTTTAATTATTTAACATTTCCATAGAACTAGATCTATGGTTATTTGCTTTAATCTGTATTGCAGAGCTATTTGGGGGTTGAGGGAATGGTGACTAGAACTTAAGCAGAATAGCTTACAACATGAAGATACTCTCACCAGACAAATACATTCTACTGCTATTATAGCTATTGCCCCTCCATTTTTAGATCTAATTAAGAAATGGCTTTTAATCCCTCAAAACAACACAAAATTTTAAGTCAATTCAAATAATTTAGGCTATTTGTTAGTAAATTTTAATAAAAGTTCACTAAGCTTTAATAAATTCCACTGAGCTCTTATTTTTTAAGATACAGTTTCTAGAAATTAGTTATATATGAACTATTGATACTTTATATAGTCAGTCTGTCTTTGTAATCACTACACTATGCAAAATATGCAATAAAAATCACAGGACTTAAAAGAAAATTGTGATTGGGACCTAATACTCAAAAACTCCGTCAGTGATACAAACAAAAAACTGGAACCTAATGAAAATGCTAGCGCAATTGTAACCATGTTAAATATTTCAGAAAAGCATAAATACTAAGATAAATGTATTTTACCTTTAAAAGACCTGAAGTTTGTGTGGGGAAATAGGTAACCAAAGGGTTGCAGCTTGTGAATTATTGAGAAGAGGTAGAAGGAGGATTATCTGAAATTAAATGGAAAGTTGTGACTACCAGATGTGGATGCATGTGGCTCATCACATATGTAATGAACTGGAGGAGCTAGTGCTCCTGTTAGGTGTGTGCTTAAGTATTTTGTGTTTTATGTATTCCTTTGCATCTGGATTCAGCTGAGTGCAGTTTTCTGCATTCACCTAATGTTTCTCAAGCAGGAAATTGACATAAGAGAATGCAAAATTTGCATTATGCTCAAATTGCTATCTAATATATGAGGTTGAAACATATTTCCAAATAAGCATTATAGCGGAACTGATTGGACACTATGGTACATTTCTTAGAAGTTTTTCATTTTCAAATTATGCATTAAGTTTTCCTGGCTGGTTTTCCTTATAATTTTAAAACTTACAGAGGAAAATTTTAGACATATTATATAATAACTGTAACTTAAAATAGTGACATTTCTTCCTTAAAAATATTCTGCCTCTGTTTACATAATTCTTTCATGCAAACTATATAAAATCAATTTACTAACTAGTTAATTCACAGGTTCTCTAAGTCTAAAGTGGCCTTTGAGTAACTTAAAATCTTATTTTAATGTTGGAAGTACAAGCCTTAAGAAAATCAATTCTTCATTTTCTTATGTGTAGCCTAGGAATAGGAAACTTAGTTGAAGGTTTTTTTGGCTTGTAGTTTTTGTTTCAAGTTTGAATTTGAATGCCTAAAAACAAGACTCCCCCCCCCCCCCTCTCCTATTCAAGTGTATTTAATGTCTTGCCCCTGAAAGCATTTGTAAAGAGGATTTTTTACTATAATACTATTATGCATGATAATCATAGGAAAATATTATATCAAAAATTCAGTTTACAATCTTTTGGAGATTTAGGTAAGACCATTTGCTCCCAAGCTTTGTATATCAAAGAATGAGGTTTTGTTGCTGTTTTGCTTTGTTGTTTGTAAGGGGTCTTTGAAAACATTTTTTGCCGGGAGCCGGTCCATGCTTGCTGTTTCAAAGGACCTGGCATATATGGCATACTGTTCTTAAAATGTTTTGCTCACCTTCTTGGCACTATGTGTTTTAACCAAGGTCTCCTCTCTGAGAAAGGTTGTTTCCCCGGGTAGGGATTTTGCCCTGAAGTTAGGGAGGGAATAAAACCCCTCAACTAAGTGCCAGGCGGGTAATTAATCACTTTAACTACGAACAATCATGCTTAAGCTACATAATCTTTACTCCCTGGAATGGAGATAAGAAACGCCCTAACCTTTGTAATAGAGATTGAT
The DNA here is from genome assembly GCF_963259705.1 of Myotis daubentonii. Taxonomy (NCBI): domain Eukaryota; kingdom Metazoa; phylum Chordata; class Mammalia; order Chiroptera; family Vespertilionidae; genus Myotis; species Myotis daubentonii. The sequence continues at coordinate 58,619,842 of NC_081847.1, forward strand.
AGGATTGAATCAGCTGGTATAAATACAGATGTAACAAGACAGAAAGAGACAGAACTGAGAAGAGAGAACCTACAGACAGAACCTACACAGAACCTACAGACAGAACCTACACAGAACCTACAGACAGAAGAACTTCGCTGGAGAGAACATGGCAAAAGATCCTGGACTGAACCTGACTACAGAAATATGGCAAGAGAACCTGACTAGAACTTGGTGACCGAACATGGCTGGAGATCTCAGACAGAACCTGGCTGGAGAACCTAGCGAGGGAACATGGCTACAGAACCTGGCTGGAGATCCTAACCAGAACTTCGCTGGGGATCCTGAACAGAACTTGGCTGGAGATCCTGGCTAGAGATCCTGGCTAGGCTGCTGATCAACTGAATGCTGTCTCCATGTCATTCCTTCTTCGCCGACTCCGTCTACGCCTTTGGGAACCCCTGGACCTGCTGGGGTTGGACCCCGGCAATTTTTATTTCTGTTTTAATGATTGGAAGCTGGCTCTCTATAAATTATATGCGAACACGCAGCAGATATCCCAATCACAGCCTGGTTTTATTGAATCTGAAAAGGAGAAGTGAACTAACTAGAACTGATATATTAATTTTTTTCCCTACACAACTCAAATAAGAGTTTTTATTCTACAGATACCAACTGGTTGTACAGACTACAACTGAAGAAAGACGAAAAGTGGGAAATAACTTGCAGTGTCTTTTAGAGATGGTTGCCACACATGTAGGTTCTGTGGAGGTAAGTGTGTGAAGGTCTTTTCTACATTCTAAGAAAGCTTTTTAAAACTCTGATATATTTCTGTCTTATTTCTACAGAAATTAAATGATATATTTTATTTCTATGGGAAATATGATCTAGTATAAATTTATCAGAAGAACCCTACTTAGCGGTGTGGTAAGGGGACACTTGTGCCTCTCATAAAGTAATCTGTTTTGTTCACATAAACAGCAAACAATGATATTATTACATCAACAGTATAGAATTTGCTGCCAAACCTTGTTGTACGTACTGAAGACATTTTAGTATACTTAAGATTTCATTCAGATGACAGAGCATATTATGACAAATATTTTTTCTTGCTATTAATTTTATTAAACACAGCATAAAATATTTCTGAAACATGAAGTTCACCTTATCCTCACCTTTCACGCAGCTTGAAAATTTTACAATAAAATGATTCTTCCAACCTGCTGTACAGAATTCAAAAGCTAAGATAAATTGCTGAACTCCAAAATTCCTGGGTAATTGATTAGGTGATAACTTCCAATTGTGAATGGTTTAAGGAAAGAAGACTCATATCACACTAATAGGCTTCATGTATTGTAAGCGGAGTACATGATATCCTACTTCCTTTCATCTCTCCTGGAAGACATTGAGCTGCTGCTTTCTTGCTTGCCAGTGCTCTTCACTGCTTTCTAGTAAAAACTAAGAAAAGCATCCTGGACGCTACATCAAAAAACCTGGTTTCTACCTACTTCTAATTCAGCCACTTAGTGGCTCTATAACCTTTAATGAATCCTTTTTCAACCACAGACCAGAAAATTATTTGAGTGACTACTTTCTTATTTTCCCAAGGATGATGGTGTTTTATTCTAGGTTCATAAGAAATATTCATTCATAATATATAGATATTGGCGTAGATTAAGAAAGTGCTTACTGATATATGTATCATTTGACTACTTTTGGTCTTTACTTCATCTGTAAAATGAGAGAGTTGAACTAAGTATTTGTCAACATCCTTTGTACCTCTGTCTATTACAGATAACTATTCGTCTGACCTTAGTGGTGTTAATCCAGTAGTGATTTATCACTACGGATTTATGGGAAAGCTAACCACAACTATTAAACTTTTAATCAGTTAATATAAAATTAGATTTGAAACTCTGATAAATTACTATTACTTTTTAATTACTTTTTGTATATTTTAATATTCAAGAACATCAGACCAAATTCAACAAACATTTACTGAGCACTTATTTTGCACTATGCGAAATTCACAATTAGCCAGTACAGTGTAGAAGGAGCATAGAAAGTCAACCAATTATCATTGAAACTTAATGTGGAGAAATTTTGAATAATGAAATTGTACTAGAAAGAAAACAAGATTTGGATCTGAATAGTTTTATTGTAACACAGCCACTTCATTCACTTCCATACTATTTAAGGCAGCTTTCTTACTACAACATCCGGGCTCAGCAGGTACAACAAAGACCATCTGTTGTATTTTAGGCCCGCAAAGCCTAAAATAGTTATTACTTGGCCCTTGACAGGAAAAGGTTGCTAACTCCTTTAGATTCCTAACCTCCCTGAGAGGACACAAAATCTTTTTTTCTTCTATTTTGATGTTCCAAAAATTATTATAAAGCTATAATAACTCACACACTTTAGTATTGATACATACAAACCAATCTCTCTGGTTGAGAGTCCAGAAAAAAATATATGAGAATAGACAGAAAATTGATATATGAGGGAGTTAGTATTGTATAGTCGGGGTAAAGTGAGTTATTCAAGTAAATTCAGTTTTATAAAATTAAGATCTCAATATCAAAAGACAGAGAGAGTAGGAAAACAAGCCACAAAAATGGTAGAAGATATTTTTTAAAACAACTGATAAAGGGTTAACATATATATGTGTGTGTGTGTGTGTGTATCCTCTGAAAACTAGATATGAAAAGTGGGTAAAAGATTTGAATGGGAATTTCACAAAGACCTAATATGGCTAGCAAACGTGAAAGATATACCATTTCCCACCCTCAAAAAATTGGCAAAAAATTTGTTTGCTAATATTAAATGCCAGCAAGAATTGGAGAAATGGGAGTTCTTATTTACATTGCTAGAGTTACAAATTGATGTAACAGTTTTAGCGAACGGTTTTGTAACCCCTAATAAAACTATGCATTTTCACTCTTAAGTATTTAATTAAATTTCTACTTTGCTAGAGGTACTGTACTGGGTTAAACAGTATACCTCCAAAATACATGTCTATCTGAAATATCATAATGTGACTTTATTTGGAAATAAAGTTTTGTGTATATAGTTAGATAAATTGCTGTCATACGAGATTAGGTTAGGTCCTAAATCCAGTGACTGGTAGACTATAAAATGTCTGAATGGAAATAGAGGCAGAAATATAGTGATGTAGCTACCAACTACAGAGTGCCAAGTAAAATAACAAATAGTAAAATAACAAAATAACCCGGAGTATTAGTTTTCTATTGGTGCCATAACAAATTATCACCAATTTTTAAATTGGCTTAAAGCAACACAAGTTTATTTTCTTATATTTCTGGTGGTCAGAAGTCTAAAAGGGGGCCTCTGCGCTGCAGTCCTTGAGGGGCCACCTACACTCATTGGCTTGTCGCCTCTCCCTCCAGCTTCAAAGCCAGTAGCACAGCATCTTCTATCCTCTCTAACTTCTCTTCTATCCCTGACTGTTACACTGCTCATCCCCTCTTAAAAGGACCCTTGTGGTCTACTAGGATAATGCAGAATAATATTTTCTTGAGATCCTTAACTTATATCTGCAAAGTTTCTCTTGCCATGTAAGATAACGTATTCACAGGTTCTGGGGATTAGAACACAGACATCTTTTTTTTTTTTTTTTAATCCATTGATTTTTTTACAGAGAGGAAGGGAGAGGGATAGAGAGTTAGAAACATCAGTGAGAGAGAAGCATCGATCAGCTGCCTCCTGCACACCCCCCACTGGGGATGTGCCCGCAACCAAGGTACATGCCCTCGACCAGAATTGAACCTGGGACCCGTCAGTCCCCAGGCCGACGCTCTATCCAGTGAGCCAAACTGGCTAGGGCAGGACACGGACATCTTAGGAGAGGCTACTCTTCAGCCTACCATGCCTTAAAATACTGGATGAAAAAATAAGTGATATTACATTTAATATCATTCAATAAATATGAAGGTTGAAACCAGGTACCACTAACTATATTGTTTAAAGACACATACGTGTGTGTGTGTGTGTGTGTGTGTGTGTGTGTGTGTGTGTGTGTGTGTGTAATAAGGAAAAACATTCAGGAGAATGGTTGTCTCAGGAGAAAAGAGAAGGTGATATGATTAGGAAATGACACAAAGGAGCCTGCATACTGGGTACAAGAGTATTTCTTCTCTTACAAATGGTATATTCTTGTCTGTAAATTTGACAATTAAACACTTTAAATGAAATTAATGTTTTTACATTAACAATTGCTAATTGTTTCCACTAGAAACACCTTGAGGAGCAGATTGCTAAAGTTGATAGAGAGTATGAAGAGCATGTGTCTGAAGATTTCTTGGAAAATATTAGAGGGATTGGAGAAAAGTATAAGAAGAAAGCTGCTCTAATTAAATCTTCTGATGAATGAAGATAAAAATGTTGATTATCTAAGCGAGAACTTTATTAACATTGTAAATTTCGAAATGTCCTTTGAGGTTTGAAAAATCTCTTACATATCCTATACCCATTCTTACAATGAAGTCTCATGACCACATCTTCCCATACTTGTAAAATATTTTGTAGCTTTTATAAATCTAGTTCATTAACTTAAAGTGTGTACAACCGGAAATTATGAAAATTTGTTGGTTTGTTATTTTTAGATATAAGTACCAGTTATGTTATGCACCCAGAGTTAATAAAATGTTAACATTAAAGTGTGGAGGTTTTTTTCCTGATTTTTCTGCCTATCTTCAGATGGTTTGAAAGGTATTTGATCTAAAATAAGAGTCACCAAACTAACTGTGGACCAAATCCAATCACACCCATTCATTGACACATCATTTATAACTGCTTTCATACTATAATGGCAGAGTTTCGTATATGCAACAGAAACCACCCCATGGACTGCAAAGTCAAAAATGTGTGCTATTCTGGCCCTTTACAAAAAAGTTTGCCGATCCCTCATATAAATTATATAGGGTTGCTACTGTTGAACTAAAAAACTTTCTTAATGATTCTGGACATGTTGTCCAATCTACTCCTTATTCAGAGCCAAGAAGCTAAAACTATGTCTAGTTTTTTTCCATCTTTACTCTGAAATAAGCAGAATGTGGAATGTGAGAATCAGAAGAAATAATAAAATAATCTAGTTCAACCTCATTTTAGAGATGAGAATTCATTCCTAGAGAAGTTCTGATTTACCTCGTCACAGTTCTTAGTGTTAGACGCCACACTGCAATTTACTTGAATCAATAAAGTCACAACAGCCATGAAATATGAATGTGCTTGGTGGTGAGTAAGTTGTGCTATGATGTTGAGTCTCCATGATGAAAAAGCATGGTCTGTTTTTCTATTTGTTGAAGTCTTAGGAGTTTTTAAATTTTTCTTCATAAAAGTCTTGCTTCTTTTAAATTTTTTTCTATGTATTTTTTTGTTGTTGCTATTTTAAATGGATCTTCCACTATGCTTTTTCTCTGGTAATAATTTGTAGAAATGAAAGAATTTGATTTCTATATATTTATATAACTTGTAACTAATTTATGAAGTCTTTATTACTCAGTTTTGTTGTTAATGTTGAGTCTCCGGGGTTTTTCAATTACATAGTCATAATACTTGCAAATAGTAATAGTTTACTTACACCTTCCCAATTATTATAACTCCAATTTCCTCCTTTTGTCTAATTGTATTGAACAGTAAATCAAATATAATATTAAATATTTGTGAGAGTGGCCATTATTGTCTTATTTCTAATTTTAGTAAAGATGCTTGAAGTATTTACCCATTAATCATAATTTCAGCCTTTGTGCTGAGTTAGATATATCATGTTAAGAAAGTACCATTTTTTTTTCTTAATTTATTATGCTTGTTTTCTTAGTAATGGTTGTTGAATTTTTCAAATGACTTGTAAGCATCTATGACATGGAATCTATTATTCTCTTCTAATATTTTCATATGATTTTTTCCCTAATATATAAACATCCTTACATTCCTAGAATAAACCTTACTTGGTCATAAAGTATTTTTTCTTTTTGTTTGGTTTTTACATGCTGCTGGATTCTGTGTTAATACGTTCTTTAAGATACTTTTGTATTTTTATTCATAAGTTAGATTAGTGGTCTGATATATTTTTTTTATTTTTCTCAGGTTTTGTTATCAATGTTACCATTTTAGAGAAATTAGATGTTTCCTTCTTTGAAATTTTCTCTGGTAATAATATTAATATTAGAACTAGAGACCTGCAGCACGAAATTCATGCACTGGGGGAGGGGGAGTGTCCCTCAGCTCAGCCTGCATCCTCTCCAATCTGGGACCCCTTGGGGGATGTCCAACTGCAGGTTTAGGCTCGGTCGGACATCCTTCTCACAATCCAGGACTGCTGACTCCCAGCCACTTGCCTTCCTGATTACCCCTAACTGCTTCTGCCTGCCAGCCTGATCACCCACTAACCAATCCCCTGCCAGCCCGATCGCCAACTGTCCTCCCCTGCCAGCCTGGTTGCCCCCAACTGCCCTCCCCTGCCAGCCTGGTTGCCCCCAACTGCCCTCCTGTACAGGCCTAGCCCCCCACAACTGCCCTCCCCTGCTGGCCCAGTCACCCCTAACCACCCTCCCCTGCTGGCCTGATCACCCACAACTGCCCTCCCCTGCAGGCCATCTTGTGGCTGTGGGCACTGCCATATTTGAGGGTGGGGCAGTCAAATTAGCATATTCCCTCATCAGCTGTGGACGCTGCCATCTTTGCTACAGCGTGAGGGTCAATTATCATATTCCCTCTTAATTAGGTTGTATGCTTTCAAAGTTTGGTAGAATTCACCATCTGGGTGCGCTGCTCTCTGTGGGTGTAACTCTTTGACAGCTCTACTTTTCCTAGAGTTCTGTTTTTAAGTCTTTGTTTTTAATCTTTTCTATGATTTTGGTAAATTATATTATCTTAGACATTTTTCTATTTAATAAAGTTTTTTAAACTGGTGAACACAGAATTGAACAAAGTAATTTATTGCAATTCCATTAACTTTCTGCTTTTATGGTTCTTTCGCTTGCATTGTATTTTTGCACATTTGCTCTCTTCCTTTTTTCCTTAGAATCAAATAGTTGATGGTTTCTCTATTGAATTAGTTTTTTAACTTAATACTTTTGTCCTTCTGTTTTCTAACTTATTAATTTTTCCTTTTTTCTTTGCTAGGTAACTTCTTTTGTTTTTCTTCAATTTATTTTATCAAAAAAAATAATAAAATAAACAAAAATAGAAAAAATAACAATTTATTTTATCCCCTTCCCCCCTAACTTTTTGAATTAAATTCTCAATTCATTTATCTTAATTCTTTTTTTTATGTAAGAATGTAAAACTATGAATTTTTCTCTGGATTGTACAAGTTTTTCTGTTGGTCTGTTTGTATTTCAGGTTTTTTAAGCACTTTATTTTCCTTGCACAATGGCATGTTGCTGGCAACTAATGTTCTCACCTGACAATAGAAAACCAAAATTTGTTGTTACCACTTAAAGAATTATTTGTACAGCTTTACATAAAAGAATTAATAAATTTACAGGTATAAATGCAATCCATTTGCCAATGCAAGGCAATTAACAACTCACAGTTCTGGCAGGAAAACATCATAAGAAAGGAAACTGAGTTTGAAGTCTTGGACTCTTCCAACACTGTTAGACTGGGAAGACAGAAAGGACAGCTGATCAAGACCTGCCAGCCTCTAGAACCCTGGAATAGTCAGTGTGCATACTCTAATACCCTGCACAGATCAAGAATTTGATGGTCTTACAGATTCTCACCAAGCCAATTTCTCTTCCATAAATGTGTTCTCTTACCTCAGTCAGGAAGTACCAAGGGTTTAAATCAAAGATAACTTTGTAATATATACAAAGATAACAGTTAACTTAAATATAACATTAAAATTAACAAGTTCTACAATCCAGCTTGTAGCAAATAAAAGCTTCAAAGACAAATTTCTTTATTTGTTTTTTATTAATTTAAGGGAGGAAGAGAGAAACTGAAACATCAATGATGAGCGAGACTCATCAATCGGCTGCCTCCTGCACACCCCACACTGGGGATCAAGCCCACAACAGGGGCATGTGCCCTGACCAGGAATCAAACCCTGACCTCACACTTCAGAGGTCGACACTCAACCACTAAGCCATGCTGGCCAGGCGACAAATTTCTTTTTAAATGTTTATTCCAGTTTCATGAGGTAGGACAAATGTATACTTCCGATTTAATTCATGCAACAAATGGTATGTGTCTGCTTGCAGTCCATTTAGAATCATTTGCAATGGACAATGGAGGGGCTCAACTTGTTATATTCCTGCTTGCTGATCCACATCTGCTAGAAGGTGCACAGCAAGGCCAGGATGAAGCCCCCAATTCACACTGAATACTTGCATTTAGGAGGAGTGATGATTTTGACCTCCACTTGCTGAGATTCAGTGCTGTGATCTGCATGCAGTCAAACATGCCAGAGTACATGCTGGTTTCATCAGAGAGCACCGTGTCACACACATGTCCTTCCAGATGTCAACATCACAGTTCATGATTGAGTTAAAGATGGTCCCAGGACTCCATACCCAGGAAAGAAGGCTGGATGAGTGCTTCTGGACACGAGAATCACTGGTTGGTGATGGTGAGCACCTGATGATTGGACAACTGGTAACTCTGAAGTAGAAGGACTCGGTGGTGGCCATCTCCTGCTCAAAGTCCAAGGCAACATAGCAGAGGTTCTCCTTGATGTCCTGAATGATTTTCCATTCTGCTGTGGTGGTGAAGCTGTAGGCGTGCTCTGTGAGGATCTTCATGAGGTAATCCATCAGGCCCCAGCCAGCCAGGTCCAGACACAGAATGTGGTGAAGCAGTATAGGCCTCATAGGTGGCACCATGTGAAGGACCCCATCCCTAGGGGTCCATTATAAAACCAGTGATGTAGCCAGAGGCATTCAGATACAGCAAGGCCCAGATGAACACGTACATGCCCAGGTGTTGAAGGTCTCAAACATAATCTGAGTCATCTCTCTGAGGGCTTTGGGGTTCAGTGGAGCCTCAGCAGCACCAGGCGCTCCTCAGGGACCACATGTAGCTCATTGTAGAAGGTGTGCCAGATCTTCCTAATGTCGCCCCAGTTGAGGACTATGCCAGGCTCCATGAGGTACTTCAGGATCAGGATGCCACACTTGCTCTGGACTTTCTGCCCCCCAGACCACCTGGGTACCCAACAATGGATGGAATCATGGCTTGGGGGTCATCATTTCTAGCAAAATCACCTTTACACCTGCCAAAGCCGTTGTCAATGATGAGCCCAGCGATTTCTTTTGCATTGCAATCTAGAAGAGTGGGAGCAGAGGAATGAGGAGGTTGAGCCACAGGAGCACATGGATAGCCTACAACTCCAGGAGTTTTTATATATTGTGTCTTTATTGTCTACAATTTCAGTTAATGGTTTCTCTTTGTTCTAAACTTTGTTTAAAATAGTTTTAAATTTCCACATAGAAAGAATTTTGTCCCCTAATTTTGTTAATTTACATTATATTGCATTGTGATTTTTAAAAAAAAAATGCTATCACCTGGCTGGCGTGGCTCAATGGTTGAGCGTCAACCTATGAACCTGGAGATCACAGTTCCCATTCAAGGCACATGCCCGGATTGCAAGCTCAATTCCCAGTGTGGAGTGTGCAGGAGGCAGCCGATCAGTGATTCTCTCTCATCATTGATATTTCTATCTCTCTCCCTCTCCCTTCCTCTCTGAAATCAATACAAATCTTTACAAAAAAAAAAAAAATGCTATCTTTACAGTTTAGTCAGTGATGGAGAACCTTTTGAGCTCAGCGTGTTAGCAGTTTGAAAAACCCTAAACTTAACTCTGGTGCCGTGTCACATATAGAATTTTTTTGATATTTGCAACCATAGTAAAACAAAGACTTATATTTTTGATATTTATTTTATACTAGAGGCCCGGTGCACAAAAATTTGTGCACTCGGGGGGAAGCGGGGGGTCCCTCAGCCCTGCCTGTGCCCTCTCGCAGTCTGGGACCCCTCAGGGGATGACCACCTGCTGGCTTAGGCCTGCTCCCCGGGGGATTGAGCCTATGATGGCAATCAGACATCCCTCTGGCAGCCCGGCAGCCCTTGGAGGATGTCCACTTGCCAGCGGGGAGCAGGCCTAAACTGGTCGGACATCCTTAGCGCTGCTGAGGAGGCAGGAGAGGCTCCCACCACCACCACTGTACTGGCAGCCATCAGCCTGGCTTGTGGCTGAGCAGAGCTCCTCCCATGTGAGAGCGCCCTGACCACCAGAGGGCAGCTCCTACATTGAGCGTCTGCCCCCTGGTGGTCAGTGTGTGTCATAGTGACCAGTCATTCCCAGTCTTTCTGCTGTTAGGGTCAGTTTGCATATTACCCTTTTACTATATAGGATAGAGGCCTGGTGCACGGGTGGGGGCCAGCTGGTTTGCCCTGAAGGGTGTCCTGGATCAGGGTGGGAGTCCCGCTTGTGTGCCTGGCCAGCCTGGATGAGGGGATGATGGCTGTTTGCAGCTGGTCATACCCCCTTAAGGGTGGGGGTCCCCACTGGGGTGCCTGGCCAGTCTGAGTGAGGGACTGAGGGCCATTTTCAGGCTGGCAGGTGACTGAAGCTCCCAACTACTCCTTTTTTTCTTTTTTTTCTTTTTATTCTGGGATTTATTTACCTTCTATGGCTGTCACTGGAACTGAGAGCTGGCTTTAGCTCTGAGGCTCGGCTCCAGCTCTGAGACCTCGGCTGCTGAAAGCAGGTATCTGGGTTTGTTTGGGTTCTATAATTGTAACACTGTTGCAGTCCTGCTTGCTTCAGCTCTGACAGCTGAAAGCAGGTTTCTGGGGATTGTTTAACTTCTATAATTGCAACATTGTTTCTTAGAGTGCAAACTCAGAGGCCGGCAGCAGCAGGCAGGGAACCTTGGCTTCCTCCATCACTAGAGCAAGCAAGCCTCCTGTTCGCTTCAGCTGCCTGGCTGCCGGCCACCATCTTGGTTGGCAGTTAATTTGCATATCTCGCTGATTAGCCAATGGGAAGGGTAGCAAAGTTATGGTTAATTACCATGTTTCTCTATTATTAGATAGGATATTTAAATGCCATTTAACAAAGAAAAATCAACCAAAAAAAAGAGTTCATGTGTCACCTCTGACACGTGTGTCATAGGTTCACCATCACTATTTTAGATGTTGCTAAGGTTTTTCTTTGTGGCTTAATTTTTTTAAATTAATTTTTTTTGAGAGAGGGGTAGAGAGAGAGAAAGTGGGAGAGGGAAAGAGAGAGAGAGAAATGATTTGTTGTTCTACTTATTTATGCATTCATTGGTTGATTTTTGTATGAGTCCTGACCAGGTATCCAACCTGCAACCTTGGAATATGAGGACAATGCTATAACCAACTGTAACCAACCCTATCAGGACTGTGACTTGATAGTTTTTGTGAATGTTTATGTATTCTCTTTTTAAAATTTGATATATTAATCAGATCTGCCTTATCAATTACATTACTGAGCTTTTCTTAATTTACTTATTATTTACTGGTACTCTCATAGACAGAGAACTAGAAAAGTTAAATAATTTTACTAACTTCTCAATAGTACATGGTAAAGTCCTTTAGGAAATGGCAAAACTGAATTTAGACAGTCTGACTTCAGGACCTCACCACTTAACTATTATATCATGAGGAAGAGAGATCTCCCAGGGAAACACTTTGAATTCAATACAAAGGTCATGAAGACACAGGAGTTTGTGTAGCAATTTAGTAAGATATCCAAAAAGCTGGGTAATTCAGGGGCTGAGAAATTGTGCATGATGTAAAAAGACTAGAGAAAAAGGAACTGCAAACTATGTGTAATATTGGTCAGTGAAGTTGCCAAAGGTGTGGTCTATTTAGCAAGGGTGCCGTGTGTTGGGGCAAGGAGGGTACGGTTACATATGGGATGATGATGACTAATATTAAACTAAGTGGAGAACAAGCTTCACCACCAATCTGCAAGAGGCTTGTGATAGTGGAACGGTTTCATCTCTGCAGACCTTCCAAGCTCTGCTGGGGAGGAAGCTATCATCTCCGAAGCAGGAGACTCTACCAGCCAGAGAATGGCAGGGTGAAAATACAAATGAGAAATGCCCCTGAGTTGTTTTTCCCATTAAGGGAGGTGATAGCTCCATTGTGGTGGAGGGTGGGGCAATTTGTAGCTCTCACTGGCAGGCCTTTCAACTCCTACCAGGATAAAGATGTGCTGCAGAAGTTAATCTGTTCACTAGCTGAAATGAATCCACCTCAGGGAAGTCTTTGGATATAATGTCTAAAAAAGGATGCAAACCAGAGTAGTGTTCTGCATGGGAAAAACTACTCCCTGCATATCTTTTAGCCTCAGATGTAGAAACAGTGTCTGCCCTCCATAGCAGAGAGTAATCTAGTTGCTCAGGCCCGTTGGAGAAGTCCCTGGGGTACTTCCTTCACAAGGATGGAGAATGCAAAACTTTACCAATATGCTGGGAGAGAAATGGAATGGCTATAAAACCGATTTCCTAAGTATCTGACAGCTTTGGTGTAGGGAAGGTGAGATTAGGTATGTTGGAGAGAAAAGGAGTCACACATTGCTCTAATACACTCTCATGCCTCACATCCTGAGAGAGGATATGGGGAAGTGAAACAACTGGCTTTTTCAAGTTGTCCACTCTCAGGTGAGCAAGGAAAGATGTGGAATTGAATCAGGCCAGAAATAATGTTGGCCATGGAGAGGGGGAAAGGCTGAAGTGGTGTGTGTGACGCATCAAGCAGGAAACCTCTGATGGAAGGTGGTGAGCAAAGAGTAGATCTTGGAGCACTGTCAACCAATAGTTGTTGATGATAATTCAATGCCATCAGGAATCCCCAATTTGGGGTGCGGTGAAGAAGGAAACTTTAGTCAGTGCAAAACAGCTCAATTGTTATACAGGACGGCTCTGAGGCAGCCCTCGGGAGAAGTGACCCTGGCACCTGGACCCTCTTTGGCTAGACAGCACTGCTCTGCTCCTCGCTGGTCTGTACTGCCCTGCTCCATGCCAGTTCGCTTTGCCCTGCACTGGCCTGCTTCACTCTGCTCTGGCTAGACACCTTCGGTATCTAACCAAAGGAAAGGCCAGCAGGTCATACCTATAGACAAAAGCTAATGAACTTGTAGTGAGGAAGAACTGGTTTAGGGATGTCTCATTAAAACAGAGCACGGGGTTTGGTTGGTTGTGCTTGTTAGTCATTTTTGCAACTGCAGTGTAGCATTAATTATGTTTGGTTAGAAACATTGTTCTATTGGCTTCCCTGCATCCTGTTGAAAACTTTATCACAGTCTGACCTTAGCAGAGTTGCTTTGCACTTTCTCAGGACGTAAGTAGAGTTGAACTGAAGGTCATAGCTGGGGAGAGTAATTTGGCTGACTAGAAGGCCATGGAAAAGCTTCAGTGGGGTTGTGACTCTAGAGGAACACTCCAAGAAAAATTCAACTAAAGCAGAGAAAATGAGGAAGGAATATGGCTTGTGTGGAGGTAGCAGGCCCCTCAGCAGTTATTGAAATATCAGATAAACCTTTCCTCAGTTACACAGCAGCTGTTCCCTGCACTTCCCTGCATACTCTATTTTGTAAGAAGACTGAAGCACATGGGGAGGCAACCATAAAATGATACTGAATATATGACACTGTGTACTTCCTCTTCCTGTTGTGGTTGGATTTGAGCTTGAACACCTTGAGGAATTTGGCTTTGAGATGCAAGCATTTTTTTCTCTTAGGCTAGCAAAGTTGGAGACAACACACAATTTAGTAATAACCTCTCTTCGTTCTGAAAAAAGGAACAGGCTGGACAGACTTAGTTTTGTAGTGTTAAACAAAAACATTCTCTAAAATGGAAAGGGTTGATATCATGAAATTAAAAGTCTAAAATATTCATGGAAGGTGTATAGTGTGTGTGTGTGTGTGTGTGTGTGTGTGTGTGTGTGTGTGTGTACTTGAGACTCTGCTCAACTTCTTTTGAGAAGCATATTTTTAGGTTTAGGTAAGAGGAACGGGGGAGGGACACACCCAACAGCTGTAGAAGCAGGAAACATCTACTCACAAACTGAAGAATAAAATCATGTAAGCTGAATATTTTGTTCCAACTACCATTTTTGATAAAGTCCTTATTTGATAAATGTATGATTGAGAGTGGGGATGCTTGCTTTTCTTTGTGCAGAGTATCCAGGCAGCTTTACCTCTGCAAACTCATTGTTTCCTCTGGAGAGTATTTCTTTTAAGATAATTTTCCAGAGGTATTAGGAGCTAAGTCCCACAGGACAGCAAGGGGGGTAATTATGGGAGTGATGTTCACCTCAAGTTGAAGGAGGGTCAGTGAAGAGTTACTGACTGGCCTGGGTTTGGCAAAGGTCAAGTTGAATTGAACTATTGATGGCAGTATTTAGAACTAAAAAATATAGACTTTAAGAAAAGTGAAAAAATGCAAACTGTCTTTGTTTATCATAATTTATATGGTTATATAAAAACTAGAGGCCCGGTGCACAAAACTTTGTGCACTGGGGAGGGGGGGGAGGGGGGGTCCCTCAGCCCGGCCTGTGCCCTCTTGCAGTCTGGGACCACTCGGGAGATAACAACCTGCTGGCTTAGGCCTGCTCCCGGGTGGCAGAGGGCAGGCCCAATCCCTAGGTGCAGCCCCTGGTTGGGCTCAGAGCAGGGCCGATTGGGGAGTTGGGGCACTGCCCCGTCATTCACAGAGCAGGGCAGATTGGGAGGTTGTGATGCCACCCTCAGTCACGCTCAGGGTAGGGCCCATCGGGGGGTTGGGGCACTGTCCCCGTCACACACAGAGAAGGGCCCATCAGGGGGTTGGGGCGCCGCCACTCTCACACTCAGGCAGGGCCGATGGGGAGGTTATGGCTCTACCCTATCACACACAGAGCAGGGCTCGTGGGGGCGGGGGGTTGGGGAGCTCCCCCCTATCAGGCACAGAGCAGGGCTGCTCAGGGGGTTGGGGCCCCGCCCCCTGTCACACACAGAGCCGCAGGGCGATCAGGGGGTTTGGGCTGCCCCCTGTCACGCTGATCCCGGTGCTGGGAGGCATATTACCCTTTTACTATATAGGGTAGGTGGGGCTGGCTCGTTTGCCCTGAAGGGTGTCCTGGATCAGGGTGGGGGTCCCCACTGGGGTGCCTGGCCAGTCTGGGTGAGGGGCTGAGGGCTGTTTTCAGGCTGGGAGTGGCTGAAGTTCCCAACCGCTCCTTTTTTTCTTTTTCTTTTTTATTCTGGGCCAGCTTTACCTTGAGGCTTGGCTCCAGCTCTTAGGCCTCTGCTGCTGAAAGTAGGTTTCTGGCCTTTGCTTACAATGTTGTGAATCTGCTGGCTGAAGTCCGGCGGTATTTGTTACAATGTTTCTTAAACTGCCCGCTCAGAGGCCTGCAGCCGCAGGCGGGGAACGTTGGTTTCCTCCGTCACTGAGGCAAGCAAGCCTCATGTTAGTTTCAAGCTGCCTGGCTGCCAGCAGCCATCTTGGCTGACAGTTAATTTGCATATCTCGCTGATTAGCCAATGAAAAGGGTAGCAGTCATACGCCAATTACCATGTTTCTCTTTTATTAGTGTAGATAAGTGAATTACCTGCTGCAATATCTGTGTATCTCTTGTAGTGATACTGCAATCTAAATTTATAACAGGCCAACCAACTTCCCTGTAAGGAGAAGATGAGTAGTACCCAGTTTTCAGGGAAGAATTTAGTTCTCTTTAAAGAAAATGAAACCTATGTGGCAAATGGAACCTTAGTCCATAGGGAAACCTGTGTTTCGCTCTGGGCTTTGTTTGGGAACTATCTTGAAATAAGGTAGACATGTTCGCACAGCTACTGATTGTTAGG
The DNA here is from genome assembly GCF_963259705.1 of Myotis daubentonii. NCBI lineage: Eukaryota > Metazoa > Chordata > Mammalia > Chiroptera > Vespertilionidae > Myotis > Myotis daubentonii. The sequence continues at coordinate 58,635,665 of NC_081847.1, forward strand.
GGAAGATGATCTCTGACCATTTGAAGGCCAAGGCTATAAACTGCAATTGACACAGCTGCATTTTTGTAAATCAGACTATGTATTCTTTGCTATATTTATCACACTTTTATGTTGCCTGTGGCCCAGTGTTTCTCAAGATGTGGTATTTGGATTGCCTTCATTAGCATTACCTAGAAGTTGTTAAAAATAAAAATTCCTAATCCTGAACTTTAAAAAAAATTATCTTTATTGTTGAAAGTATTACAGATGTGCCTTTATTTTCCCCATTGACCCCCTCCACCTCGCACCCGCACCCGCCCCTCCCAGGCTTTCACCACACTATTGTCTGTGTCCAAGGGCTATGCATAATCCTGAACTTGACTAATTCAAAACATAGGCATGGAACCTCAGGATCTGTATCTTAAACACCCCTCACAGGTTATTCTTATGCATACTACAGTCTGAACACCCCAGTAGGATCTCAACTATGCTTCCAGGAATTAGGATAGGGTCTGTGCTCATGAAGGTGACAGACTTAATGTGAGAGGTGGTGGTGATAACAACAGAAATCCCAAGTGAAATATTGGAGTTTCAAAGTCTAGCTATTCTACGTTGTCTGTGTGTAAATTCTCCTTCTGTTGCCAACTAGCCTTTAGTCTGTTTTGCAGGAAATAGTGATTTCCTGTAGGCTTTGCCTCCCTATGGAGAAGCCTGGAAATACGTTCCCTACTACTTGCCACTAGCTGAAGGCTGAGGCTTCCACGGTGGGCTGCTGTTAAATCTTTAAGAAGGTGATCTTCTTTGAGCCAGGCAATATATTCTGCGACCTTTTGAGTTTCATTTTCTCCAGATACTGTAATGCAGTGATGGCGAAACTTTTGAGCTCGGCGTGTCAGCATTTTGAAAAACCCTAACTTAACTCTGGTGCCGTGTCACATATAGAAATTTTTTGATATTTGCAACCATAGTAAAACAAAGACTTATATTTTTGATATTTATTTTATATATTTAAATGCCATTTAACAAAGAAAAATCAACCAAAAAAATGATTTCGCGTGTCAGAGGTTCGCCATCACTGCTGTAATGACTCCTTACTTAGGCATTCCGTTTCATTTTGTCCAAATACTACAATGACTACTTAGTGTTTTATTTGGACCAGCCTGCTGTGTGGCTTTCAGGGCCTCTGATGCAACTTAGTAATCACACAAGGCTGACGAGAGCCCCAATAACAGTGAATGCTTTCTCCTTGCCTCACATGCCTGCCATGCCCAACCCAACATACGCTTACATACCATCAATCCCATCTTTCTAGCCATCTTTCCTTCCTTCTGCATGCTTTATTCTGTCACTAATCTCCTGCAGAAGCAAAACTGACACTTGTTCTTCTTCTGGTATGATTAAGCACATCACATACTGTAGTTTAGACCAAAATAAGTCTACTTTGCACTCTTAGATATTGCATTCTCTCTCTCTCTCTCTCTCTCTCTCTCTCTCTCTCTCTCTCTCTCTCTCTCTCTCTCTCTCTCTCTAAATAGTAGGCTCATCCTGACTAGTTCTGCTTCCAGAATAATAAACCCTGGAACATTGAACCCTGGAACATTTCCTGTAAGCCTGAACCCTCTAAAGATTGTTATCCCTGATTTTTTATATTCTGATGTCTGAAGACATGAATGATCTTTGTAAATATGATAGTTGTGTGAGAAAGTAGTTTTTTTTTCCCACCACGAAAAGACTAATATAAACTTGGTGTCCTTGATAAATTTACCTTTCCTTCCCTTTAAATACCTATAGTTTGAATATGGTGAGCCGGTCTTTCTGACTTCTTCAGAAAGAAGCCTGACAACCTTGCCCTGATGACAGGTAAAAGTTTGTCCATCCTTTCCTAAATGCAACAGTTTCTTGAGCATTTTTGGCGGTCCCTTCCAGCTCTTTGTATCGTGCCTTCCAGAATACCTTCCATTGCAGTAAAATGGAAGCATTATCATTTATCTCTATAAAAGCATTATCGTTTACCCAGTGGCCTAAACCCAAAGCCTGGAGTCATCCTTGACTCCTATCTCTCCTTACTTCCTTCTCTTCTCCCCTAAAAGTCTTTCATATCAGTTCCTAACACAACCATGACCTCTTTTATTCATTCATTTATTTACTTAGGTTCGATCATTTTTTATCTCTTATCTGTTGCTTTTTTGAAAGCATCTTTATTGAGATATAATTCACATACCATAGAATTCACACATTTAATGTGTACAATTCAATGGTTCTATGTATATTCACAGAGTTGTGCAAACATCACCACAACCTAATTTTAAATATTTTTAATCACTCCAAAGAGCACACTTTAGCAGTTGGCTATAATCTCTTGATTGGGTTTCCAACTAGCTATTAGTTTAAGTTCTTGTGATCCATTCTTCATGTTACAGTCAGAAAGAAGTTTCTAAAGTGTAAATCTAAGTGTGTCCCATTCTACCTTAAAACGCTTTAATAGCTCCTTACTCCCATTGTTTTCCTGATAGAATAAAAAATCTTTAAGGTAACTCCAGGATCTGTAAGGGTCTGACCTCTTTCTTTAATTCAGGGATAAATAGTATTTTAGAATCATCTGGGGATGGTGAAAGGCTTTAGAAAATTGTTTGAAATGTACTTGGACATTTCTCTCCATGAAGAGATAATGCTCAAATTGTACTAGATTTTCCACAGTCTAGAATATCTGGAGAAATAGTTTAATTATATATAATTTTACCCATTTTATAGTTTTTTATTGTTTGAGATTTCATTTTATCTATGAGCAGGAAACACGATCATATTTTCAGAGTTTAAGGTTTCTAACGCTCATTTGGCTCAGGGTCTGTGGGGTAAGGAATGTCAAGAAAGGGGGAATAAGGTCTAAACTGGGCCCAGTTGGTTAAACTAAGGGTATCGGGAGGCTATTGGGAAAGAAGGAAAGAAGGACCATGGAAAGGGGAGAGAGAAGTCTATTGGAGGGAGGAGTGGAATGTCAATGCCACAGCAAGTCTGGTCTTTATTCCCTGGGCCACTTGCTTCTTGGGAGGATGGGAACTAGGTGCTGATTTTTCTTATTCAGCTTCGAAGCCCCAGAGCCTGGCACACGGTAGACATATGGTTGGCAACAAATGCTGAATGGATAAATGAATAAACAAATGAATACTTCTAATAAAGCATTGCAGTTATTTATGTTTCTGTGTCTGTTTTATTCATCTCTGCTTAGTTAATCTTGTGCTCAGTACCTGTTGAATTGCCTTTAGTTGCATAGCTAGACAGGAATTAGGTTTGGCACTTGGGAGTACAAGTTCTTATGCCTATGTACTCTTGGGAGTACAAGTTTCTTATCCCTAACACCCTGTTGCCCCTTTAATGCTGTACAAATATTAAAATATGCCCCTGAGTGCTCTAAGTGTTTCTCAGAGGCTCACAAACCACAAGTTTCTTTATCTGATAATCAGTTTCATTTATTTTTAGCCACACCTCTCATTGGTAAGGAACATTTTTTTTTCTTCTAGCAGTGAGTTTCAAATATTCAAACCCATGGTCGTTGTATTTTAGGTAACCACAGTGTTTTATCTAACTTATTTTAAAGAGCGTAAAAAGTGTGTGCTTTTGAACCTGCCGTGGTACTACAATGTCTCAGGGGTAATAGATTCCATCTGAAGAAGAGCCTAGTGTATTCACCAATATAGCACTTTGCCTCAAACTTCTAATTGATTGAAAGAAGGTCTATTAAAACTGAAACTTTCAGAGAAATAACAGACTTTGCTCTTATGAGGCCCTTACCATTATTCCTTCTCTCCTCCATTTATCTCTCCGTTTTCATCCTCTATTTCTCTCACACACAATGCCAACCATGTTCAAAACTGATTTACACTTGTTTTCCCCCTCCAGCAACATTTGTCTCACAGTTCTTTACAACTTGCTTCTTCAGCTTTCTGCTCAAATAATGCCCTAACAGAAAGTGCTTCCTGGCCACTATATAAAAAATGTGGCCTTCTGGTTCCCATCCTTTAGAGTTTTCTCCATAGCACATTAATCACCACCTGACATTCTGTATATTTAATTGCTAAATTGTTTGTCTCACTCAATAAAATATGAGCCCCATGAAGACAGAGGCTGACTTGCATCCTTACACACCAATGACTATTTGGTGAATGAATGATTGATATATGACCTTTAATAACTGTCACTTTGTTTATCATCTAAATAAGCTATAATCTGTTCATAATAGTGTCTGCACAAAATGATGTCCTTCATTAACACGGTTGCCACAGTTATATTTTTAGAACACATCTAATTATGCCTCTCACATGTATAAAATTTTTCTATTGTTTCTGACGGCCACTAGCCATGCTTCTCAATTTGAGGTATGAGGGGATGGAGAAGTCACAGGATAAAATAGCACATAATTCTATTTCAGAGGGCTAATTTTACTTTCAGGATTTTTTTGGGGGGTGGGGAGTTTCCAATTTTACTCATCTTTAAAAGTTTTGTCACATGCATGTATAAACTCTGTATAAAGTCAAGAATGTATAGGACTTGAACTTTTCAGTGTTTTACTGTTATTAATTTACATAGAAAATATATCCCCATACAACTTTTAAAAATATATATATTTTTTATTGATTTCAGAGAGGAATGGAGAGGGAGAGAGAGACAGAAACATCAATGATGAGAGGGAATCACAGATTGGCTGCCTCCTGCACACCCCCTACTGGGGATCGAGCCCGCAACTCAGACATGTGCCCTTGACCAGAATCAAACCTGGGCTGATTCAGTTCCTGGGCTGACACTCTAGCCACTGAGCCAAACTGGTTAGGACCTCATACAAGTTTTGCAGAACTCTGAAATAGTTATACAATGCAATGTTTCCAGAAATGAAGAGCTCCTAGACTTTTATGAATACACTAGGGGCCCGGTGCACGAAATTCGTGCACTGGGTGTGTGTGGGGGGGAGTGTCCCTCAGCCCAGCCTGCCCCCTCTCACATACTGGGAGCCCTCAGGCGTTGACCCCCATCACCCTCCAATCGCAGGATCGGCCCCTTGCCCAGGCCGAACGCCTCTGGCTGAGGCGTCCGGCCCGGGCATCGGGGACCCGCAGCTGCAGCGGCCCCACGATCGTGGGCTCCGCTTTAGGCCCAGGCAAGGGACCCCTAGCTCCTGGGACTGCCAGCTTCGACCGTGCCCAGCTCCCATCACTGGCTCCACCCCTACTTCCTGCTATCACTGGCCAGGGCGGAAAAGGCACCTGATTCTCCGATCATGGCTGGGGGGCAGGGCAAAGGCGGCCAGGGCTGCCTTTGCCCTGCCCCCCAGCTCTTAGCTCCCCCCTGGGTTTCTGATCACTGTCAGTGGCAGGGGCTTCTTCCTGCTTTCCCTTTCGCCTCCCTGCATTGTGCCTACATATGCAAATTAACCGCCATCTTGTTGGCAGTTAACTGCCAATCTTAGTTGGCAGTTAATTTGCATATAGCCCTGATTAGCCAATGAAAAGGGTATTGTCGTACGCCAATTACCATTTTTCTCTTTTATTAGTGTAGATACCCAAACTTCATTTACAAATTACTATTTCTAGTATCAAAATGATATCTTATTGTTATTAGATTTAATTCTTTAATAGTTATATGCTATTTTTTAAATACCTGTATCTATCTAGGTTCCTCAGACCCTATGACCCCATATGGCAACCACTGTTTCAAAATAATGGCAAAATAGCTAGTCAACGTGCAGCCATTACCCCCTTGATTGAAAATAACCAAAATTTTAGCCTTTGCTCTAAACTATTTCTTAAACTTGGAGAGTCACTAAAAATCTTTAATAGACCTTCTTTTTTTAAAAAAAACAAAACTGTGAAGAGATGGCATTAGACATTCTCTACCATTGCTTCAGAGACTACAAATCAGTTTAACTTCCTTGAGTTTAGGTTTCTTATTTGTCCATTTCAAAACATTAATTTTACCTTGCAGGACACCATTGCATATAGTAGATGCACAATAATCACATGTTCAGCTAAATTAATAAGTATCCCACTAAATTTGTCACAGGCCTGGCTTCTAATGGTTAATCAATGAATATTTGTTGAGGGAATGAAAATATCTGAAAGGAGCCTAGAAGGACAGAATAATCACCTATCTTCATTCACCAGCATGAAGATAGTGTTATAATTTCATTTGAATTCACGTATGCTAATCAAAATATTGAATTTCCCCAGAATTTATTTTTTTTCTACTGCAACTATAAAAGACTTACACACAAAAAATATCATATTGGCAAATGCACATCTTCAAGGTCTTTCCATTTCTTTCTGGATTAGTGCACAAAATGATGGCCTGGAAGACAAAAATAGTCCTTTTGGGCATCACATAGTTTTACTGCAAAGAACAGTTTGATAAGTACCTTCACCCACAATTTACAGAGTGAAGGGAAAAGTAGGTTTCTAGTTGTTTATATGGAAAATGATGCAATAATTAATAAACTCTGTGTTCCCATACTTTTGCTCCACCCTGTGTACTCAGTTCCTGATTAAATTATGGGTTTTGCTATTACGGAAATGCTGGTGGCCACATCTCAAGTGTCTCTTAAGTGAGAAAACACTGAACAAAAAGAGGAAGTAGTCATCATTCTTGACACTTAAAAACCAACTACGTTACACTTATGAAGAATAAGGTGAGGTGGTTTGCTTTATAAGTTAGATAATAAAGTTACATAATTAAGGTGGTGCAGTATTAGCAGAGAGGGAAAAAGTTTACCAATAGAACAAACTATAAAACCCAGGAACAGAGAAACATGCATTTGTAGAAACTTGGTATATGAAAAAAGTTACACAAAATATAGCAGGGAAAAAATGGACTATTTAATAAATGATGCTCAGACAATTATTTATTTAAAAATGAAACTGGATTTCTTTTCAGTATCATACATAAAAATCAACTCTTTGTGATGAAAATTAAAGAGCAAACTCATCTTTCTCTATTGAAAAAAAACTATTTGAGGAGTTACTTTCTGAGAACAAAAGTGACTGGCAAATGATTCTAAGGATGGTTCAGACTGCCATACTATTATATAAGTACTAGAGGTTCAATGCACGAAATTCATGCAAGGGGCTCAGCTCCCACTGCCACGGCAGCTGCCTCGGCCTGGGCCTCGGGCCCCTGCGGCTCCAAGGCTTAGTCCGGAAGGTCATCTGATCTAATTAGCATATTATGCTTTTATTATTATAGATTCAGATTCAACCTCCCAATAAGAAGATAGGTATCAATGTTTTCACCAATAGTTGCCCATATTATTGTAATACACTTCTCTGGTAGTATTTTGGATCTCTCTCCTCCTAGCGATTATACTTAAATATCTCCTAAAGACAAGAAAATGATTTGTTTGTATTTATATATTTGTATAATTTGGTATTACATAGGAATGAGATATAGCCTTGCTGGTGAATTTCCAGCCCTAGTCCCAATTTGATGAAATCAAAAAGCAATTCACTTTATCCATTAAATAAGATTTAGAAAAACAATTTGTATTTTTCTTGGGTCATTAAAATCAAACATCATTATATAATGGAATAGAATGATAAGTTCACGTGAATTTGAAAGGTAAGACGTGAGATGTCAAAGAAATCCCATAGGGTTGAGGGTTACTTTGATCTTTGTTTCCCCAAACAGTCCCCCTTCAAGAACAAGGAATGGCATTTGGCCACAACTTGACTCTTCCCAATTTTTTCTTCCAAAATCCGCTGCTCCATTCTCCCCGCTTCCAGCCCTATTACTTATGCTCCCCCAAACACACCTCTTCGCACTTTTTTTTCCAACTGTGTTCTACCTGTAATCTTTTATGTCTAGCCACACACACACACACACACACACACACACACACACACACACCATGATTCTGGAACACCTCCATGTGGACAAGCAAATCTAGATTTCTAACTAGCGATATGAGTCTATCCATATCATTAACCATGAAGATTTTGGCAAACTAGTAAGACAGAAATTACAGGGTGTCCCCAAAACATGTATACACACTTTAACTACTGATAGCTCAATTGATGTTTCTTTTCAGCCAGACTAAACTTTGAACAAAGGAAATGCATCCTAAAATGCTACTGGAGGTTTGAAAACACAGTTGAAGCACCGACACTGCCTTTGTAATTATTCAAAGTGCGTATACATTTAATTTTCACTCCTTTTAACTCACTTAACTTTCACGCCTTTTCAGGTTTAGCTGATTTGTAATAATGGATGAAGTCAGACTAAGCTTTGAACAAAGAAAATTTATCCACTAGACTTTTTTTTTTTAATGGAGATACAGAAAAGATAAAGTTTACAGTACAAAACCTGTCAACCGTTAATGAATTGAGGCGCACAGATACCCAACGACATGATTCTGGATGTTTGCGATTCCATTGCTTCCTGTCAGCAGCAGTGCCTGAACTAGAATGGTCGTCAGTTTGAAAACAGACATGAACAAAAAAAAATTATTCATTTCTGTAGATTCCTCTAAATTTTGTAAAGGATCTGTATGCTAATAAACACTGGCTTCATAATCATCCGAAGTGTATATACCTTTTTGGGGGGGTACCCTATGTACTAAATGTAACCCAAAAATTTACTTTGGAGAATTGAAAAATCGCCCCCGCCTGCTATTCCTTGGGCTTAGTGAATACACATCTTCTTCTGAAGTACAACATATTCATTACGTATTTTCAAGAATTGCAGAGTAAATGGTTGAACCTAGACACCCCCCCCCCCTCCCATAATGACTGCATTCTTTGTTTTTGAGTTAGGGCACTATACGGCCCACAATAAGGACCTTTAATGAGACACAAAGGCTTTTACTTCAAGTGTCCTACATGTTAAACATTTTGTCTAATTTAACCCGCATACCTCTTCGGCACAGGTGTTCTCATTCGCAATTTTCAGCAACGTGGCAGCAGCGGTGGAGGCGAGGCGGGTGGTGAGAAGATTCGGCCGGGGGGGTGGGGTAAGGACACATTTGTAATATCTTAATCAATAAAGGGAAAACAATAAAATAAAACAAAACAACCACCAAAAACAACAAAAAAGAAGACTCGGATGCGGAGATGCTCCAGCGACCTGCACCCCGTCGTCGTCGTCGGTGCTCCCGCCTCGGAGGCCACGGAAGGAGACCGCCCGGGTCACAGAACCTCTGGACCTGTCAGAACCACCAGGCTTGGCCCGGTGGCCACACTGGAGCCCACGTCGAACCATTAGGACATGAGACGGAAAAGGTGGCACCGGGTATCCTGGCATGTTTCTCCCCGTGGAAACGCACGTGCTCGCCGCGGGGAAAGTCTCACCCCGTGAGGCCTGCGGGCCAGATGCCTCCCGCCGCTGCCTGAACGGGACCGACCGACCGCGCGGGGCACAGCCTGCGCCGCGCCGAGAGCTCGAAGCCCGGCAGGTTCGGTCCGGTCCTCGGCGAGGCGGGAAGATACCAGGACCCTCTCGGTCGTGAGAACATAGTCCTCGGAAGCCTCCCCCGCCCCTCCCGGGACAGGCCCTCCCGCCTCTGCTACGGGTTCGCCCCCCACAGCTCAGGCGCCCGCCCAGGGCCCGCCGCGCGCTTCCCTCCAACTTCGCGAGGCGAAGGGGCGGGCCCGGCGCCGAGGCCCCGCCCACACCGCGCGGCGCCGGAGTGGCCCCGCCCCCTCGGGGACGCAGGAGGCTCCTCTTCCTTCGGCGGCACAGGCCTCGGCCGCGGCCCTGGTTTCGGTTCCCGCTACGGGGCTGTCGTGGGCGGCCGCTGGCGCGGGTCCGGGCCCTGCGAACAGCGCGCCGCGCGCCCCCGCCGCCCCTCGAGCCGCTGGCCGCGGAAGTGACGTGGGGTCCAGGCAAGAGTTTGTTTGAATCGATTCCCGGCCGGACCTCGCGCTCGCCGCTCTTCGGCCACCGCCGCGGAGGGAGGAGCTGCTGGGCGCCGAGGGGGAGACCTCGCGCCCGGGGGACCGGAGCTGAGGCGCCGCGCGGAGCCTGCGTCTGGGCCCTGGGCGCGGCGGCCGTCGGCGCCGGCGCGGCTGTTTTTTTCTCCTTTCCCCCAATATGGCAGCGGCGGGCGGCGGCGGGCCCTCGGCGGGGACTGGAAGGGGCGGCCGAGGCGACCGCTGCAGGAAGGTGTACTTGTTCGACCGGCGCAAGAAGGAGTCGGAGCAGGGCGACCGGGTGGTGCAGGTCGGGGAGCGCTCGGACTACGCGGGATTCCGCGCCTCGGTGCGCCAGGTACGCGGCGGGCCGCGGAGGGATGCGCAGGGCGAGTTGGGGTCGGGAGGGGGACGAGAAGAGAAGCCCAAGTTTCGTGCTCAGGGCCATAAACCTGTCACCGGCCCTGGCCCTGAGGCTTTCGGCTTCTCTCTCCCGGGTGCCCGCCATCTCCGTGGCTGAGCGGCAGGAAGCCTCGGGTCGACGCCCGCCGGGGCCTCGGAAGGCAGACCCGGCCTCTCCGTTGGGCCTCGCTCTGCCCCAGGGACCTCGCTGCCCAGGGTCTGAGACCTCGGGTTTCCTCGGGCCGGGCGAGCTCGGCACTCCGCTCGTGTCTCTTTCGTGTGGAGCTTTTATTGTTTAAAGAGGAGAGCAGAGGTATCCCGGAGGGCTGTCAGGAGTGTGGCGATGGCTGAAAGTTGTGAAATTCCTGGAGTCGATTGACTTCAGGTTCCTCACATGAGGCGGTAATTTCGCGGGCCGCCTGTCAGGAGCGCCGGCGGGGTCCTCCCGGGGCGGGAACCCGGGCCGACGGTCGCCGCGCAGGTGGGGCCGGCCTTCTGGTCGTCGGAACCCTAGTCCCCGGGACTTGCTGGGCCCACCCGGAGGGTGTCCGTGGGCAGCTGTAGGACACCGCGGAAGGGTGTGTGTGAACTTGCTTTGAAAACGAATGACGTGCGAGGAAACCAACCTTGAACCGTGCGGTGTTTTGCAGGGGGGAGGGGGCGTGCCGCCTGAGCTTTAAAGGCGGGAGGGTTCCCTGCCCGGCGTGAACCGCTGGGGGTTCTTGGGACGCTGGAACGAGCTCTTAGCTACCAAGGAAAGAGAAGCTGGTGTGAAAGGGTTTTAACCTGAGCGGGCAGATGTAGTGCTGGAGTTACTGAAATCAAAAACCGTGCAGGCGGCGTGAGAGGCAAGGACTTGGGCTTGTTGACGGCCGTCTGCCCAGGGTCGAGAACTGTGCCTGCTGCAGTTCATCCTAACTCAATGCCCGAGTTAGGATGAACATTGGAATGACGGCAGAAAGTGTGTGAACTTGGAAGCGCATTCTGTGCCGTGATGTGGAAGACTCCCATGTGTTTTTAGAGTGAGTGAAAGAATGCGTATCTTTTTTTTGATGAGTGTTTTGTACTCAAAACCATCCCACCAAAAGGAAACTTTTTGTGTTATTTTTTGATTGCAAAAATATCAGCACAATAAAGAAAATATGGAACCCAGAGGGGAAAAGTAAACCTTTACGCACTGTAAAATTTATAGCCACTGTTAGCACTTGGGGTTATTTCTTTGTATCCTCAGCCCTCATTTTTTTAAAAAAAAATTATTAAACTTATTGGGGTAACATTGGATAATAACATTATATGTTAAAAGTGTACCATTCTATAATACATCATCTGTATAGTGTGCTCACCACCAAAAGTCTAAGCAAGTGGTTCTCAACCTTCCTAGTGCCGCGACCCTTTCATACAGTTCCTTGTGTTGTGGTGACCCCCAATTTCATTGTTACAAATTGAACATAATTAAAGTATAGTGATTAATCACAAAAACAATATGTAATTATATATGTGTTTTCTGGTGGTCTTAGGCGACCCCTGTGAAAGGGTCATTCGACCCCCAAAGGGGTCGCGACCCACAGGTTGAGAACCGCTGGAACCCTTATTTTTTTAAAAAATATATTTTTATTGATATCAAAGAGGAAGGGAGAGGGGGAGAGAGAGAGAGAGAGAGAGAGAGAGATAGGAACCTCAATGATGAGGGAATCATTGACTGGCATGCCCACACTCGGGATGGAGCCGACAACCCAGGCATGTGCCCTTACTGGGAATTGAACCATGACCTCCTGGTTCATAGGTGGATGCTCAAGCTACTGAGCCACTCCAGCCAGGCTAGACCCTTATTTCTTAAAATAACTGAAATGCATGTTTATTTTTTCACTTAATGTTGTCACTATCTTTCTATTTTAATGTAAGTCTCCATAATCAAAGTTTAAAATGATCTGTTTTGTATTACTCTTTACGTAACGAAATCTCCTTTTGTCGATATTTACATTACTTTAAGTTTTAAGATGTTATGATAAACATCTTTGAATTCATAGTCTTTCACACCTTTCTTTAATTTAAAACTGTGATTTTCAACCATTTTCATCATGGCACATATAAACTAATTACTAAAATTCTTCAGCACACCAAAAAAATGTATTATGTTTTTTGCTGATCTGACAAAAAAAAAAGTATAATTTTGATTCACAGCGGACTGCTATTGTGTTGGCTGTAGTCATTTTTCTTTTATTTGATAATCTAAAAGAAAAGAGGTCAGTGCCAGGTATTGCATGTTTTAAAAATTATTGTGGCACACCGATTGAAAATCACTGGTTGAGAATCTTAGAAGTGAAATTCCTGGATCAAGGGTTCATAACATTTTTTAAAGTTCTTGATTCATATTTTTAAATTGCTTTTCACATAGGTTGTACTAATTTACCTTTCCTCTAGAAATAAATTCTCCCCTGTGAGAAGTTTGAGTAACTGGTAGATAGGAAAAGTATTATTAATTTCTTATTACAGAGTAGAAACTCACTTTTGGAGATGGTGACTTAAGTTAGGGAAAATGGATAGTAGAGTTAAATTAGGATTCAAACCCAGAGTCCATATTCTTTCTGTTATACTAACTCTGCTACAAATAAAGTTCTTTGTTATAGAGAATAGATATATTTATTCCATTTCTTCAATATTTTAAGTTGAAAATAAAAAGTTTTTTTTTTGTTTTTTTACTTATTCTTTACCTCTTTCTTCTTACTTTTTCCTGCTAGACCAAAGGTTAAATTTGATTAGCAGTGAGAGGGAAAGCTAGTAAGAAAAAAAGCTTTTCTTTTTCTTTTTTTCTCTATTTATTTATTTATTTATTTGAATTTATTGGAGTGACAGTGGTTCGTAAAACCATATAGGTTAAGTGTACAACTGAATACAACATCGTTTACACGTGATATCGTGTGCCCCATTGCCCCAAGCAAAGTCTCTTTTCCCTCCTCCAGAAGGTTTCTTTTTTTCTTTTATTTAATTTTATTGTTTAAAGTATTACAGATAGTAGTACATATGTCTCCTATTTTTTTCCCATTGACCCCCCCCCCCCGTGTCTTTGTCCATTGGTTATGCTTATATGCATGCATACAAGTCCTTCAGTTGATCTCTTACCTCCACCCCCTGCCCCCAACACTCCCCAGCTTTCCACTGTAATTTGACAGTCTGTTCAATGCTTCTCTGCCTCTGTATCTATCTTTTTGTTCATCAGGTTATAATGTTCTTTTTTATTGTCCATGAGTGAGTGAGATCATGTGGTGTTTTTCTTTCACTGCCTGGCTTATTTCACTTAGCATAATGCTCTCCAGTTCCATCCATGCTGCGGCAAATGGTAAGAATTCCTTTTTTTATAGCAGCGTAGTATTCCATTGTGTAGATGCACCATAGTTTTCTAATCCACTCATCTGTTGATGGGCATTTAGGCTGTTTCCAAATCTTAGCTATTGTAAATTGTGCAGCTATGAACATGGGGTGCATATATCCTTTCTGATTGATGTTTCTGTTTTCTTGGGATATATTCCTAGAAGTGGTATTACTGGGTCAAATGGCAGTTCCATTTTAAAATTTTTGAGGAAACACCATACTACTGTTTTCCACAATGGCTGCACTAGTCTGCATTCCCACCAGCAGTGAAGGAGGGTTCGTTTTTCTCCGCATCCTCTCCAGCACTTGTCATTTGTTGATTTGTTGATGATAGCCATTCTGACAGGTGTGAGGTGGTACCTCATTGTTTTGATTTGCATCTCTCCAATGATTAGTGACTTTGAGCATGTTTTCATGTGTCTTTTGGCTTTCTGAGTGTCCTCTTTCGAAAAGAGTCTATTTAGGTCCTTTGCCCATTTTTGATTGGATTGTTTATTTTCCTTTGTTGAGTTGTATGAGTTCCCTGCAAATGTTGGCGATTAAACCCTTACAGAGATAACATTGGCAAATATGTTCTCCCATGCAGTGGGTTTTCTTGTTGTTTTGTTGTTGGTTTCTTTTGTTGTGCAGAAGCTTTTTATTTTGATGTAATCCCATTTGTTTATTTTCTCCTTAGTCTCTCTTGCCCTAGGATCTGTGTCTGTAAAGGTATTGCTACGACATATGTCTGCAATTTTGCTGCCTATGGAGTCTTGTAGAATTTTTATGATTTCCCGTCTTACATTCAAGTCCTTTAGCCATTTGAGTTTGTTTTTGTGTATGGTGTAAGTTGGTGATCTATTTTCATTTTTTTGCATCTATCTGACCAAATTTCCCAGCACCATTTATTAAAGAGGCTGTTTTGACTCCATTGTATGCTCTTGCCTCCTTTGTCGAATATTAATTGAGTATAAAGGCTTGGGTCAATTTCTGGGCCCTCTATTCTGTTCCATTGGTCTATATGTCTGTTCTTGTGCCAGTACCAGGCAGTTTTGAGAACCGTGGCTTGGTAATATAGTTTGATGTCTGATATTGTGATCTCTCCAACTTTGTTCTTTCTCAGGATAGCTGTGGCTATTCGGGGTCTTTTTTTTATTCCAGATAAATTGAGTCCCGGGCTCTGGGGTGTCTCAGCACTCAATTCACTGCCACCTCTCCTGGCTCCCCCTCTTTCCCCGGTCTCTCCCCGGATTCCACTCCCCGGCGCGCTCTCCCTCTCTTCGGCGCGGGTGAGTGTCTGTATCCGAGGTGTCCCATGAACAGGATTCAGTGAAAACAAACAGACAGGTGCCGGCTGCGGAGGCGGGGAAGGCTTGGTTTCTGTGGGCTTCTTCTCTTGCCGGGGCTGCGTGGTCGGGTCAGCTCTTCGGGCTGCCCCCTTTAGGCTCAGTCCTCCGTGATCACGGAACCCAGCTCTCAATTTCCCTGGCGGCGCCGGGAATCCCGCGGTTCTCCTTTTCCCCCCGTCAGGGGCTGTGCCTGTCCCAACGGACGCGGCTGTCTGCCGCGCGGTCTCCCTCCGACTCTCTGGGCTCGGGGGTCGGGCGAACTTTCCTGCCCAAATCCCTGGGTTTTTTTTTTTTTTTTTTTTTTTTTTTTTACCTTGCCAGGGGAGTTCTGCTCTTCCCGGCTGTGGACCCTCTCACCAGCTGAGCAGTTTCGCCGGTTCGGTGTGAGTGTTACTGGCTTCAGCTTCCATTTGCTCCGGGACACGACCTGGGACAGGTCTGCCTGTGTCGCCGCCATCTTGGTTCTCCCTATGAAGACTTTTCAACTTTGATGTTTTCAAAAACACTGATGACCCTGAGTGGGGAGGGTACCTGCCTGCCTCCTGGGGCCGCCAAGACGAGGTTGGTCTGAGCCCCCACGTGGTCACACAGCCGGCATCTGTGAAGGGTGCTGATGAAATGTTAACCCCTTGGGCCCTGTGGCCCCTGCAAAAATACCCCCGAGGCTCTTCAAACCTTGGAAAATAAAGAAAACTGACTCAGATAAATTTTTGGAGAGTTTGTTCTAGATCTTTGAAATATGCCATTGGTATTTTAATAGGTATTGCATTGAATCTATAGATTGCTTTAGGTAGTATGGACATTTTAATGATGTTCATTCTACCAATCTATGAACATGGTATGTTCTTCCATTTGCTTATGTCTTCCTCTGTCTCTTTTTTTTAATGTCCTGTAATTTTCTGAGTACAGGTCTTTTACGTCCTTGGTTAAGTATATTCCTAGGTATCTTAGCGTCGGCCTGCGGACTGAAGGGTCCCAGGTTCGATTCCGGTCAAGAGCATGTACCTTGGTTGCAGGTACATCCCTGGCTGGGGATGTGCAGGAGGCAGCTGATTGATGTTTCTCTCTCATCAATGTTTCTAACTCTCTGTCCCTCTCCCTTCCTCTCTGTAAAACATCAATAAAATATGTTAAAAAAAATCTAATGCAAGAATAGGTTAAGAGAACAGAACAACAAAAAGGGAAAAGTGAGGGGTGGAGTGTTGGCATAAAGGTAAAGGTGAGATAGAGTAAAATGATGCTAAAGGAAAAATGAAAATAGAATGTAGAACATTAATCCCAAAATAAAATAAAGAGAAAATAAAATGAAGCTTTTCTTAAAAAGGATAAAATAGTAGTAATAATACTAATTACAAGTAAAAATATAATAATTAAAAAGGTAAAATCAAGTGAGAAAAAAAGAAAAACATTAGTTTCTTAAGTAAAAGGTGAAAAAATAAAAATGTGCAGTAGTGAAGGTCATTTACTTCCTCTACTCTTCTGTTTAGCATGCCTTTTTCCTGTCAGGTAGTCAGGATAGTATTGAAGTTTCCTGCGATACACTGCTCCTCCGTGTTGTAAACCACAGTCCTGATTTTAAAGCAGGCAATATTTCTTTGTTTCCCAGACTGCCTTTATTTGTGTTTACAGAAGAGTCAATTTGTGATTCAGCCCCTGGATGGCAGTGTTTCTGGATTGACCTCCGGGGCTATAAGTCCTCTCTAGCCAGTATTTAGGTTTTGTTTTTCCTGTCGCACTTAATACTGGTTTGGGAGAATCAAGTGCCCCAGAGCTAGTTCCATGATCTTTACTCCCTGCTCTGATCCCCAGGTTCCGCAAAAAGAGCTTTTCCCTGCAGTCTCTGAGAGTGTCCCCAATTGGGTGATCCTATGTATTTGGTTTAGTAATCAAAATCAAGGATTTAAAGAGAAAAAAAGAGCCAGAGTAAGTGCATGAGCTTGCAACTTTTACTGTCCAGCACTGTGCACAAGTCGTCTCTTCTGCACGTCCTTTTTCCCCTGGCACTAAGCTGCTGGCACAGTGGTAAAATCTGAGACTGCCTTTTTATGCCCAGTCCAGCTATGGGCTGATTTTTAGAGTTCCCTTCTGCCAGCAGCCCTGCAGATCCCCTTCCACACTCGCGGATCACACTGGCTCCAACGGCCATGGCCTTTGTGGGGTGCAGGCTTCCCCTGTGCGTGTTTCTCCAACCTGGATTGCAGACCTCACCTTTCACTAGGTGAAATCTGACCTTTCCGTGAGGAGGAGCAGGGCTCGTCCGAGTCTGCATATTCGTGCTGCTTGAGATCCGGTGTTCCTGGGTTTGTAGCTGGTCCCTTGGTGGTGGTTGCAGGGTCCCGGGATGTATATGCTTCCGATAACAGCTACTCTCCCCTTCAAGATGGCATGGTCTCCGCAGCAGAGCCAGCCGCTCTGGGAGAGATTTCAGCAGCAGTGGAGGCTGCCTGGTCAGGGGAGCCCAGCCTGATAGTCTCCAACAGTCCCCTAGAGTATAGCTATCACTCACCCACAAATTTACATTCTCCGTATTCCACACACTCTCCTTTCATTCTCTCACTCACACATTATCTTGCAGTCTGCCTTCCTGTTGGCGGCCATCTTCAAGCTTTACTTTTTTATTTTTGAGAATTTACTTTTTAAAGCATCATTAGATGATGCCAACTAATCTCACAATGTTATGTCCATTACATACAAAAAACACAAGACACTGAAATAAATTACTGAATTAAAACGCAAGGTTTATATAAATAACTAGAGGCCCGGTGGACGAAATTTGTGCACTCGGGGGGGGGGGGTGTCCCTCAGCCTGGCTTGCGCCCTCTCACAGTCCGGGAGTCCTCAGGGGATGTCTGACAGATGACATAGGCCCACAGGCCTAAGCCGGCAGTTGGACATCCTTAACGCTGCTCCTGCCACCTCTGCTGTGCTCACTGACTGTTATCCCGGCTTCTGGCTGGGCGGTGACCCCACTGCCACTGAACACCAGGGGACAGCTTCTGCATTGATCGTCTGCCCCCTGGTGGTCAGTGCGTGTTATAGCGACCAGTCATTTCGCCGTTTGATCGATTTGCATATCAGTCTTTTATTATATAGGACTAGAGGCCTGTTGCACGAAAAGATTCGTGCAATAGGCCTTCCCTTCCCCTGGCTGCCAGCACCGGTTTTCCTCTGGCACCCGGGACCCAGGCCTTCGCTCTGGCCAGAGCCGCCTTCAGTCTTCGCTGCTCTGGCCGGAGCCGCCTTCAAGCCTTCGCTGCTCTGGCTGGAGCCGCCTTCAGTCTTTGTTCCACCTATGTATGCAAATTAACCACCATCTTTGTTGGCAGTTAATTTGCATATCTTGCTGATTAGCCAACGGGAGGCATAGCAAAGGTACGGTCAATTACCATGTTTGTCTATTATTACATAGGATAAGTAGTGAAACTGGGATTGGAATCTAGGTATGTTTTATTCTAAAGCTTGTAGTATTTTTTTCTTTGTTTGTTTGTTTAGACCTCAACAATGCCCACGCTATCAACTAAAGCTTTCCATTTCTTTGTTAGGAGAGGAGGCAAAATAGTGTACTAAATTAAAATTTTTCATTAAAACTCGAATCAGTAACTTTGTAGTGCTAGAAAGTATTGTGGATCCTAAATTATTATTTGGGGGAAAACTCTTCTTGTGGAAAAGGTAGCAATCAAGAGGGAAAATGAGGAAAGAGTAGGTCTGTAAGAAGCCCCTAGACTTGTGGTAAGCAGCTATCGAGCCTTTGTGGTCTTTCAGAATCAAAGATTAGAAAATGACTCATTTGGGTAGTTCTTAAATATGTCCAGACATTAAATCCCATGTATGTAAACCCTCCTCTCCTGTCTACTATACCTTTTTACCCTACTGTGGCACTTGCTATACATACCATAGTACTTTTTTTTTTTATATTGTATGCTCCTTGAGGGCAGGAGCCTTACCTAATAGTTTATAGCTGTTTAGTTAATGAATCAATCTCTTATTTCCATCAAAAACTTTGAACATAGGGTACATTATGTTAGAAACGCCATAAGATGAAAAGAAATAGTAAAAGAAGACAGATGTAGAAAAGAATAGGATAGTAACGAGGAGGTTTAATAAATGCATGTTCATTTGATAATATGTTACACTAATGCTGAGCTATGAAATCAGCTTTGAATTTCTTAGAGGTCAAAACGATGAAGGAAAGATAAGTGATAGAAAATTCGTACTATCCATAAAAAAAGAAACATTCCCACTGCTAGGGTAGCAAAGCTTTAATTTGAGTAAAATTTCTCCCTAGATTCTTCACAAATCCTGCGTGATAAAATGGACAACATCCTTACAGATAGGAAAGGCTGCTTCTTATCCTTTAGTGCAAGATAGGTTGTGCGTTATTTAGGGTAGTACAAATTGCTTTAACCAGTTACCAGCAAAATTTTGGTAGATTACTCAAGTGTAGTAAGTGTTCCTTGCCTGTGGATGGTCAGGGATTTGTATAAGTTTGGTCAGGGACAAAGCCATCTATGCAAACCGACCGAATGACTGAACAGAGAATGACTGTCCGGACGACCACACCATGACACACACTGGCACCAGGCCAGCCAAGGCAGGTGCGATGCAATTGACCGGGGGTCCCGCCATTGCCCCATGATCGCCCCACAGAGGGAGGCCCAGCCCACCCTCTGCAGGGAGATTGATGGTGGGGCTCTGCGATTGATTGCCCCAAAAAGGGAGTCACAGGCCACCCTTTGCGCGGTGATTGATTGTGGAGCCCCGGTCGGGTGGGTGGGACCTCCCTCTGCTTAATAAAAAGCTAATATGCAAATTGAATGGCAGAACAACTGGTCGCTATGATGTGCACTGACCACCAGGGGGCAAACGCTCAACACAGGAGCTGTCCTCTAGTGGTCAGTGTGCTCCCACAGGGGGAGCGCCACTCAGTCAGAAGCCGTGCTCACCACTGGGGAGCACAGCGGCAGTGGTGGGTGCCTCTCCCGTCTCTGTGTCAGTTGGACATCCCCCGAGGATTCCTGGACTGCGAGAGGGTGCAGGTCAGGCTGAGGCACCCCCCTGAGTGCACAATTTTCATAAAAGGCTACTAATATGCTAAGTGTCCCTCCGTCCGACTGGTCGCTATGATGCGCACTGACCACCCGGGGGCAGACGCTCAACTCAGGAGCTGCTAAGCTGCAGTTCTCAGGTGATGCACCCCAAAACCCCAATTCCTCGTGGGGCTGCGTAATTCCACCATCGGTCGTGTGTTATGTTGTTACTGGGGCACTGTCAGCCCCAAATTTGGTTTATTGCACATTTGCGTTTGCGTTCCACACCCTGTACAGCAGCAACTTTGCAGAGTGCCCTCTCACTCCAGGACCCCTTGTGGGATGTTGGAAAGCTGGTTTTGGCCCGATCCCCACAGGCCAGGCCAAGGGACCCCACCTGCTGGAGGGACCTGGCTCACTCCGCAGACGCCTTTCGAGCCACGGTGCCACCCCAGAGGCCAGGGAGGGATTGCAAAAGGTTGGTTCCAGGGTGTGTCCAGCCCGTCTCACCCAGTCCTGCCCCACTGGCCACTTTCTAATTAATTTCCTTTCAGTGTGCATGAATTGGTGCACTGGGTCACTAGCTAAATATAATGCCATAACACAATCTTAAAGGCTAGTTTGCAGTTTCAGAGCAATGCATTGAACTATATAGTTTCTGACTGACTTAATCCATGGGTGAAATTTAAAGTATTTGAAGATTCTATGGACTGCAAGTTAGCTCCTCATAAATATTTCTTAAAATTAGCTTTGGGGAAAAGTTGGGCAGCAGGTAGTTTGAAGCTGACTTAAAGACATGGAAGGCATGTACTCTATACTACTCATTAAAGGTAGATTCATATACTTTAACAGTTAATCCAGAAAAAGATGTGATTGCCCTGGCCAGTTTTGCTCTGTGGTTAGAGTGTCGGCCCATGGACTGAAGGATCATAGTTTCGATTCCTGGTCAAGGGCAGGTACCTTGTTTGCAGGCTTGATCCCTGCCCCAGTTTGGGCACTTGTGGGAGGCAACCAATGGATATGTCTTACATCGATGTTTCTCTCTCTCTCTTTCTCTTTCCACCCCTTCTTCCCTCCCCTCCGCTCTCTCTAAAAAAAAAAAATAAAAAAAAAATCAATGGAAAAAATATCCTCAGGTGAGGATTTAAAAAAAAATAAAAGTGAGAAAGCCTAACTAAAAGTCTCACCCAAATAGAACATACTATCCTGTTTTCATACAGAGAAAGGGAGAGAAAGAGTATTTGTAATCAAGGCCAGGTTAGTGCAAATACATGAAAGACTAGTTTACACCTGATAAGATAGGTTTTAGATAAAAAAATATGGAGAGAGAAGGATATATCTGGAATCAAAAAATAATGTAAAGAGATATATCTACACTAATAAAAGACAAAGATGCAAATTAACTGTACCTATCTGATGCCCACCAGCCAATCAGGCGTGAGTATGCAAATTAACCCAACAAAGATGGCGGGTTAATTTGCATATGCAGGCGCCGAGCGGGGTGGGGCGCTTGCGTCGTTGCCATGGCTATGATGCAGGCGTTCTGCACCACCCCAACCGATCTGGCCCTTTGGCAGCATGGGAAGGCAGAAAGGTGGCTATGGGCCAGAGCGAAGGCAGTGCTGGCAGCCAGGGGAAGGAAGGCCCATTCTTGCACAGATCTTTGTGCATCAGGCTTCTAGTCTATATAATAAAACGCTAAGTCACCGTTATCACAGAACGATCAGGACAACCAGTCGCTATGATGTGCACTGATCACCAGGGGGCACATGCTCAACGCAGGAGCTACCCCCTGGTGGTCAGTGTGTTCCCACAGGGGGAGCGCTGCTCAGCCAGAAGCTGGGCTCATGGCTGGTGAGCGCAGCAGCAGTGGCAGGAGCCTCTCCTGCCTCCGTGGCAGTGCTAAGGAGCAGAAAGCTGAGTAATAAGGAACAGTGAGCAGGCAGGTGGTA
Source organism: Myotis daubentonii (assembly GCF_963259705.1). Taxonomy (NCBI): domain Eukaryota; kingdom Metazoa; phylum Chordata; class Mammalia; order Chiroptera; family Vespertilionidae; genus Myotis; species Myotis daubentonii. The sequence goes on from NC_081847.1 coordinate 58,657,609, forward strand.
AGGAGCAAGGGGTCCCAGACTGCAAGAGGGATGTCTGCCGAGGGGTCCCGGACTGACAGAGGGCGCAGGCCAGGCTGAGGGGACGCCCCCCCCCCCCCAGTGCACGAATTTTGTGCACTGGGCCTCTAGTAGAAATATAATGAACCTAAATATACTCATCACTCATATTAAAGTTACCAAGTATTTACCACACTAGAATCATTTTTGTCTTTTGTATCATATTCCAGGTCTTAGTTCACTTTATTCCTATGTACTTCAGCAGGCATTTCTATTACCACATCATCAAAATTAACATTTTTAATATTATCTAATAGCTTAGTCCATATATTGATTTCTCTCATTGTCTCAATAATGCCTTTTTAATATTGACTTGTTTAATTCAGGATCCCAGTGGGCCCACATATTGAACTTGTTTTTTTGTTTCTTAATCTTATACAATTTAAAATATTTGAGCAAAACTCTTCCCCCAGTCTCTTTTTAGTTTTTCCTGACATTGATCTGTTGAAGAAATCAAGTAGTTTTTTTAAAAATAGTATTTCACATTCTGGGTTTGTCTGCTCTTTTATGGTGTAATTTAGCCTTTAATACAGTTCCTCATGTTGTGGTGACCCCCAACCATAAAATTATTTTCGCTGCTACTTCATAACTGTAATTTTGCTACTGTTATGAATTGTAATGTAAATATCTGATATGCAGTATGTGTTTTCATTGTTACAAATTGAACATAATTAAAGCATAGTGATTAATCACAAAAACAATATGTAATTATATATATGTTTTCCAATGGTCTTAGACAACCCGTGTGAAAGGGTCGTTCGACCCCCAAAGGGGTCGCGACCCACAGGTTGAGAACCGCTGGACAAAGGGTTTTTAAATTCTTGAGTATTATTAGTTTAGAACTTTTTAATAGTTTTCTATAGTAAGGTTGGTCTACATTAACTAGTCTATCATTACCTGAAACAGAAATCAGCCTTTTCTCTATTTGTACATTGTGGTGGTGTTTAATTTTATAAAGAACCTTTGTATTTTCATTTTAAAGATACGTAAAATTTTAATAAAACCATTAACTCACTTTTCTAATTCCCATTTTTTGTTTTGTTGTGAAATTTTAGTTTTTTATGTGTTCATTGGCTGTATATTCATGAGTTCTTGTATTCATGTTTTTTCACTCTTTTTCTCTGCTGATTTTCATCTTGATTTATGAAAGCTTTTTTTCCGCTAAGGATGCTAACTCTGTCTCTTCTTGTAACCAATCCCCTAATCCCCCAATTTATAATTTGTCTTAAAATTTTAGAGTTACTCTTTTGGGAAGGGTTATAATAGATATAATGAGTCTTTAATACAGGTAACCTGCATAGCATGGCTATTTTTTCCTCAGTGTTATAAAATAAAATGTTAACCTCTATTTTCTTCTAGTACTTTTATTTTACCTATTTCAATATTTAATGTAGTGAACATGTGTTATGTTAATAAGTTTACTTATATATTGACTCAGAGTAATGTCTTTTGTCTGGGAAGAGTCTGCTGATGTTGAAACCTTTCTAAAATGTCCCAATTATTCACTTGTCGTCCTAGCTGGCATATAATAGCAGAAAAAACGACCTTGTTAAGCAAATAATTTATAGATAGATTTGTGCTTAATTATGAAAAGGCAAAATTTTAAAATATGACAGACAAATGTAGTAATTGTTACAAGATTATATACTATTAGCATTTTCATATTTTTAAAAACTTGATTGGTGCATTTATTTCCTTTGTGTAATAATTCATTTTATTTATGTTATTTTGGATAGACACTTGGCATTTCACCTGAGGAAAAATTTGTTATTACAACAACAAGTAGGAAAGAAATTACCAGTGATAATTTTGGTAAGCAATGTTAAGTTTATGCTTTTATATTTAATATGCTATAGTACAGCAGTTGCCATCCGGTGGTCCTCGGACCACTGGTGGTCCGTGAGATCCAAAAGGTTGGCGACTGCTGCTCTAGTATATTGTAGAACAATAGCTATTTGATTACATAGATAAGCATCAAAAAACTGTTGATGATTTAGGTTACTTTGTTGGTGTGGGGAGGAAACTGTCTATAAGTTCAGTTTATACAGAGGTCATATTTTTCAAGCAAGGTAATAGAAAAATAGTTGACATCATTTATGGCTACAGAAGATGAGACCTTGCCCAACAGCTAGCCACAGGCCTTCCATGTGGGCCCTTAAGAAGGTAATTCTCCTAATTGGATTGGGTTCTTCCATTATCTTTTTTTACCCAATTGAATTCTAAGACCTGCCAGCTTTTTTGTTTGTTTGTTTTTTAATATATTTTTATTGTTTCTAGAGAGGAAGGAAGAGGGAGAGAGAGACAGACGCATCAAGGATGAGAGAGAATCATCAATCATGCCCCACACTGGGACCGAGCACGTGTCCTGACCAGGAATTGAACCATAACCTCCTGGTTCATAGGTTATCGCTCAACCACTGAGCCACACTTGCTGGGCAAGACCTGCCAGGTTTTCATGCCTGGTTTCCTTTTGAATTTAACCACTCTTCTCCTTTCATGTTGATAACACTCAAATGTAGTTTGTCATCTGACTTCCTGTGATAATTTAAGTTACTAAATTGAGGGTTTCAGATACATGGAAGTATTTGGGCCTATTTAACTGATATTCTTAACAAAACACAACTGAATTTATAGATTGAGCCATTGTTTGGGGGTTTGCCTGTATCATTTTTAAAGATACTTCATAGAATAGATACAGTTTGCATTTTTAAAATTATAAATTCATGTGTTTCTGATTCTAGCTTTGCACTTAAGATACTACCTTTTGATTACAGATGAAACTGTTAAAGATGGAGTTACTCTATACCTGCTACAGTCAGTCGACCAGTTACTATTAACGGCTACAAAAGAAAGAATTGAATTCCTACCTCACTATGACACACTGGTTAAAAGTGGCATGTATGAGTATTATGCAAGTGAAGGACAAAATCCTTTGCGTAAGTATTCCATTTATACTAATTTTGTTAAACTATTACTCTCCTTTATCCCCTGATTACCTGTCCCATTCCTTTACTTTAAAAAAGGATCTCATTCTAATTTTTAGGAGACTGTGACAAGTCATTGTGAGCTTCCTTACTTCAAATTCTTCATTACAATATAATTCTTTTCCTACCTGTCATCTTCAGAGTAAAGATACCTCTCCTTTAAAACTAACCTAGTTGTAGAATTCATTCCCTCTCAACTCATAAGAAATCTTGTTTCTACCCATTCTTCTATCTCAGTGGTTCCCAGTGTGGGGCAATTTGAGAATGAGTTAACAGTGAATTTTTTTTTTTTTTTTAACAGTGAATTTTTTGCATTTCTTATGGTTCTAGGGGCCTCTTGTACAGTATATAAATATATATTGTGACATATTTATGCATGTCAGTTCTCTATTATATGTTTTGAAACTTTATTTGGTATTTTTTCATATCATTTCATATTATTGTTCTTTTTTTACCAATTTCTTAGTGATTTCTTCCTCAGTACTTCAGCTATTCTTTTATTTTTCTCTTTCATGGATGCCATGTTCTCTGTAAGCTTGTTTAGACCAAGTTATTGGCCTTTTAAACTCCCACCACGTGAATAGGAATTCACTTTTTAAATAAGAATTATATATCACAGCGGGGGGCCTCAGGATTTTAGAGATGCTTAGGTGCATCATGGCAAAAAAACCATTGGGAATCACTGCTCTATATCATGTATAATCTTCACTTTGATTAATTCTTCCTCTTCTATAGACCTCTCAATTGTTTTTACCTTGCCAATTTGTGTAGTTGAACTGCATGAGTAAATGGTTTGTCTTCTTAATTGCATTTCTTTATTATTTCCTTTCATCTTTATCACTCGCAAGTTTTTATCCTACCTTTGGATTGTTTGCTAGTGATCTTTACAAATTAGTTAACTTAGAGAATTTTTTTCTTTTTGGACCCTTCTAATGTGTTTAATACTACTTAGATGTTTATTATAAACTTCCTTATTGAAAATAGTTTTATTGTATAGGGATTATAGTTTGTAGGGAATAGAAAACATAGATAAGCAAAAAGAACATAAAGAGTATCCATTATCTTTTCTACCCAGATATAAATACCATTAATACTTTGGTATGTATCGCTTCAGATCTTTTCATGTTGTTTTTTTTTTCTATTTTAGTGGTTTTATATGATTTATGCTATTTTAAGCTACTTTTTGTTTAAAATAAAATGAACATCTTTAACAATGTCAAATATATATTTGTTTTTAGTGGTTAAACACTATTTAGATAATATACTGAACAGTGTTCTATTATTAGACATTTAGGTTATTTTAGTGTTTTTTAATTACAAATGACTGAATATTCTTATGACTAAATCATTGTGCACATCCTTACCTTAAGTGCAACTAATATTATCTCTGACAGTGTTCCTTTCATACAAAAAATACTCTTATTTCTCCAGTCTTAAAAACATCATAATCTTATCCCACCAGCCACTGCCAAGATTTTTGCTTCTGTTTACAGCAAAACCTCTCAAAAGAGTTGACTGTCTTCACTATTAACCATACCTCTCCTCCCATTCTCTCCTATTCACTATCATGTACTTACTCTTTTAAGGTTATCAGTCACTAAATCCAGTGATCAATTTTCAGCTCTGGTTTTACTCAAGGCATCATTTGACACTAGTAGTCCTGCACAAAATGCGTGCACCAGTAGCTTGCTACCGCCCTCCTGTAGCTCCCCTCGCCCACCCCCCCCTCATAGCTTGCTGCCCTGATGCCTCCTGTAGCTCTCCATTGCCTGCTTGTAGCTCGCTGCCCCACCTCCTGCTAATCCGCCATCCGGTTGTTACAAGGATGGTCGTTACGTAACGATCATTTGCGTATTATATAGGATAGTTTATCACTTCTTCCTCCTTGATATAATTTTCACTTGGATTTTGAGAGATCACACTATTTTCTTTCTACCACTGACTGCCTTCTCTCTTCTCCTCTTTCACTACCTTTTTTTGTTTTTTACTTTTTGAGGTATAATTGACACATCTCCCACCTTCTTAATGTTGAAATAAGTGCCTCAGGGCTTAGCCGTTAGTCTTGTTATCTCCTCTTATTTCTTCACTCAGTGATCCCATCCAATCTTGTGGCTCTAAAGACTACCATTTTTTATGTCAATGACCCTCAAATGTAGGTTGTGAGAAATGGTCATTTTTAGTTAAAAATTGATAATAATGATAGCCTTATTCCAAATTTTGTCTATTCAGCAATTGTCCATGTGGCATCTCCATTAGAATATCTAAGATGAGAACCCTGATCTGTTCACTAAATCCTATTACTACATAGTCTTCCTATTCAAAGTGATCATTGCTCTGTCCTTTTAGTTGCTAAAGTCAAAAATCAAATTGATTGTCCTTTGTTCATACATTACATTCAATCTGTCAGAAAATCCTGTTGGCACTGTTTTCTGTATTTATCTAAAAATGACTATTTCTCATCATTTCCATACCTAACACTAGGTCTGAGGCACTATCATATTACCTTTGTTTTCACAGCTCCTCTTGCTTGTTCATTCCACTCTGGTGACAGCTTTATTCTCAGCTTAGGGCCCTTTGCTTGGTATGCTCCTTCACCAGCTAGCCCCTGTCACATTCCCTTGCCCCATTCAAGTCTTGTTTGTTTACATGTTATCTTCCTAGCAAAACTTACCTTGATCACCCTATTTAAAATTGTAACTATGTTCCCTCTATGCCTTACTGTTCTTTATCTCTCTTCTCTGCTTTCTATTCTCCATAGCATATATTACCTTCTAAGATTTAAATAATTTTCTTATTTATTATAATTATATTTGATTTCCCACCTTTCTTCACTAGAATGTTAACTCCACTAGAACTGGATTTTTGTCTGTTGTGTTCAGTTCACATCACA